>NC_081758.1:25992861-26348694 GCF_963082965.1 Carassius carassius | reverse complement strand
TCGGCCTCCGGAACGGCATCGGGCACCGCCTCGGCCTCCGCCTCGGCCTCCGGAACAGCCTCGGCACCGCCTCGGCCTCCGGAACAGCATCGGGCACCGCCTCGGCCTCCGGAACAGCATCGGGCACCGCCTCGGGAACGTCCTCTGGGCTTTGAGGAATGGTTGACGCCTGTCTCCTCCTCCTCCGCCCTCTATGATGGCGAGTCGGTGACAACTTGTCTGGAGACTCAGGCGTTGAGTCGGCCATCTTGTGCTGTGGCGCTGGGCTGGCGGCCATCTTGTGCTGTGGCTCTGGGCTGGCAGCCATCTTGTGCTGTGGCTCTGGGCTGGCAGCCATCTTGTGCTGTGGCTCTGGGCTGGCCGCCATCTTGTGCTGTGGCTCTGGGCTGGCGGCCATCTTGTGCTGTGGCTCTGGGCTGGCGGCCATCTTGTGCTGAGGTGCTGGCTCAGCAGCCATGACGTTAACCGTCTTGGGAATCTCTAGGATCTTGGACAGCGTAGCGAAATAATCCAAGAATGAGTCAGCGGCCTTCTTGGGCGTTGGCCCTGAGCTGGCGGCCATCTTGCACCGTGGCGCTGGACTCGCGGCAATCATGGGCAGTGGCGCCACCATGGCAGACGTGCGCTTCCTCTCCCCTCTCCGTCCGCCATGGTGAGACGGTGGCTCTGATCCATCCCACACGAGACCCGGGTCGAAGGGAGGCCATGGTTGAGAGTGATGCTGGGTCTCCTCTCGACCACTCCCTCCTCGGCGACCTCCCCTGGTCCCCCGGAAAACCACCAGGCGAGTTCCCTCAAAACCGTCTCTCTCCCGCTCTGTGGCTGGGGATGAGACATAGGCAGACATACCGCTGGTTCTTACTGGGATGGAGTCCTTCTGTCACGATCGGTGTTACGGAAAACACAGAAGAGAGAACCAATTGCGAGTACGTCTTTAATAAGGGGTAATCCAAAGAGAATACACAGTCCAGGCATGAGTCGTAACCAAAAACATCCATCCAAACATAAACCAAACAAGAAGACAAGGCAAGGGCAAGAACTGACGGACATGAATTAACATTCAACATTAAACAAGGACTCCGTGACTAAGACTCAGACAGACCAGGTATAAATACACAAAAGGATTATGGGGAAACAGGAGACAGGTGGGGAACAATCAATTAACTAAACAAGGAGGAAGGTGACCAAATAAGGAGACAGGAAGTGATAATATGATAAACACCGTGGGAACTGAGGACACCTAGTGGGAACCCAGGGAACACAACCCAGACACTGTGACAAGCAGACTCTAAATATTGTTGACTCATCCTGCACTACACAGTTTTTCGTCCAATCAAATGCCCTCTAGAAGGAGAATGCCCCTCACACTACTAGCATCTGATTAGAAAGCAGCAAATCCAACAACCAACTGTAGTGATTTTCAGATGTTAGGTAGCCTCATACAGGTACCACAAAATAGTGATTAGAAATCTAAGTAGCACCATAAGTGTAATGGCTTTGGCTTAAATATTAATATTATTAATATCATTGAAGATTGTTGAATAAATAATATTACGCTGTAGTCTGACCAATCTGAAAGATTTTAGAGAATCGTTAACTTGTAACTTGAATCGTTAACTCATTGATGTCTTCATTGCCGTCACTGCCTTTTTTTAAAAGCAATATGCCACCCGAGGCCTATCATTACAGCAATTTTACCAAAGGCTTTTCATCATGCCTCTGTCAATGGAACACAGGAATCTCTCAACTTTAAAACAGCACAAAGGATTAAAGAAGCCCCTGTAGGTTAAGAATCAGGCGCTAAAGTGTGGAATTAGCACCCTGCTAACATACTCTCGAAATAATAACAGAAAGAAGATTAGATTCCCTGGAGTGGCCGGGGAGAGAAGTATCCAAATTATGTCTATCCCTTTCATTGCCCTTGTCGCTTGCTCTCTCTTATCTTTAATTACTCCTCTTGTCTGAATGCTCACTACATTAGAGATAGTCCTCCACTTCATCCCTGCAGCAGATGACATGAGATGCGCCAAATACCAAGGAGTCCAGCTCTGTTTTCATAAACTGTTTTTTTCTTCAACTCCTGTAATTGGTTTAGATATGCAGATATGAACATTCAGAGCTGTTTTTGCTCTGCTGATATAAATTGATTTATCTCTGAGGATAAGTGCATCTCTCATCCCATTATGACGCAAAATGCCAGCGCTTCACTGGATCCTAAAGCTTTTGATTCCTTCATTCGGCTGTTAAACTGCACATTTAAAAGAAACTCTCATTACAACACTAACTGATTATGGGTACATCAAGAGTCCTGTCTATAAATCTCAGTATAAGGGTTTAACGGCTTTGAATCGCATGGGGATACTTTTTCATGACTGAGGATTATGGGAGGGTATCTATTCAGCCAGGGCAGGATGGTTGCACTGTGTTATTTGGGGCTATTCTGGGATATTTTGAGGTTTGGCCTGCATTTAAGACGATGTTGGGCTCAACTGCTGTGTCATGGATTTGGATTCCCTTTTTTTTCTTTGCTAGCTTTCTTTGCAAGCTCTCCATCTCTCTATCCAGCAAATCGACCCAGTTGCACCCTGAATGTCCTGTTTCCCTGAAATACTTTAGTGGTTGGCTCATTCAGCTAACCGCATTCTTCCAGAGTTCCTTCTCTAGACCTGCGCCGTACTCTCTGTGCATACAGACAATGGAAAAAAATAGTCAAATAATAATTTAATCATTAGGTTTTTAGAGAGCTCTGATAGAGGAGATTGAAATATGTGAGCAGAAAAGAAGAGGGAGACTGTGAAGGAGAGGAGAAAGCGAGATTTATTTGTGTACATAAGTCAACCTCACGTTCCGTACTGCTCGCTCACTCTTTCTCTCTGTCTCTCTTTCTCTCTCCCACACACAGATACAGCTACTCGTTCCCCCTCTCAAACTAAAGCCACAAGAGACACACAATTCCTTTAAAAAGTGTAACTCCCCCTAAAATAATTAAGTCTGCACAGCACACTCCAGTCAGCCACAACTCACACATGCACTCCTTCAAGAAATACAATAGTCAAATCAGAAAATATAAGCACCTTAGTACAGTTAGACAAAGAGAGAAAAAAAGACTATCTTATAGTCATTCTTTAGAATCATATGATCATTGTAAATATAGACATGCATAGTTCTTAAGTGTAGTCATCGGGATAATTTTTACTAAAGTGTGCTTCACACTGCATTTTTTGTTTGGTTTTTTTTTTGGTCAGAAAGTACCCACTTAGACAAGAGATAGACTAGCTGAACCAACCAAGGTTGGTTTTTTTAATGATTTATTTATTTATGTGCCACTTAGCACCGGGTTTACCTAAAATGTATTGTACCATAATAATAGAATGAAAAGAAGGAACAGACAGACAGACAAACAGACAGATATTTAAACAGAGAGAGAGAAAGAGAGAGAGCGGCGGCACAAAAACACATAAATAAAGCTGAAAAAAATGCAGCTACATTTTTTTGACCAAAAGTATTAAATACAGATTATTTCAGATAAACTCAGAAACATAGCAGAAAATAGAGTTCAGCTCAATCTCATTTACACGCTACTAAGTGCTTTAAACAAAACTGTGCAAAACTCACTGCCACAGTTTAAAGATTGTAAAGCCACTAATACGGTGAACTTTGGCCCATTTAGTGATGATTTGCAAGCGTTTTCCAGTTTCTGTGCAATATGCATCAGGCTGCGTGTGGTCTGTAGGGGTGCCGTCTGAGGCTGACTCTAGTTTTCAACAAACTCATACATGTACTCTTACACCATTTCAAACACTATGACAGCAATCCATCTCCAGTCCACCAATACTGAGGCAAGGTCCGAGAGCATCTTTTCTGCACAAGCACTTACCAGACTGACCCTCCGACTCAGGGCTTGTTTTAGACTCCATAACTTCACAGAGTGCTGAACTGCTGTCCAACAACTGAAAAACAGTGCTGAAAGGAGACAGGAGAGAGAGAAGAGGTTCTCCCTTCACCCTATGTGTAGAGAACCGCTCTGTGCCCCAACTGCTGTTCTATGTTTGTCTACAGCTCCAGAAAGAGAGTCAGAGGGAGAAAAACAGAGACAGAATGGACGCATGTGGTGTGCATGCAGATTGACTATTCCTGTTAAGTTGCTGCCTTTCTTTCACTCCTACTTCTCACATGCTTTTTAAAGACACAGTATCAGTGACAAGACTTTTCACAAGCCTGCAGATTTTATTTACAGTCTGTAGTCCATTTACAGAAGGACAAATGAAACGCTCAATATTTATGGACACCTAATCCCACTTATGAATATGAGTCAAGTAAACACTGGTGACCACAATAAAGCATGTGCTCACATACACTATGATCTCATTCTGAAATTCCCCATGACACATACTAAGTATCAAACTGCACACTACCATATTAGTGTGAATGAGCATTAATGAGCTACCAGCAACCCATCAGTCTAAGCATTTCAACGAGCCATTAATTTTGCTTTATTTTGCTACACGCCATTGATAAACATGAATAAGTAATAGGACAACAGCTTCACAATCTCTGTCTCTCTTTGATGTTTGTCTGTGAGGGTAACAAGCTACATGCATTAATGGTCATTTAAAGGCATTTTGACTTCAGTACACAGCATTCAGTACTACACTGCTGTGCAGAAGCTGGGTTGGCCATCAGAGAACAGAATACACAGAAAAAGAAGATAACAATACTATTATTAAGAACTTAAGAGATATTTTATAAAGGCTCTCTGAAGAGTACCGTATTGATTTGATTATTTGAGCTTTTAATTTGCAGTTTAAGGTACAGTAAATGATTTACACTCTTCAACACCCCAGAAAAAAAGGGTCTGATGTTTATGAATCAAGATAGTGGGACTTTTCCTGCTTTCACCTTCTGGTTTAAAACATCAAACACAATGTTCTCCAGTTCTCAAAGGGAGTAAAAGAGTGAGCTAGGAGATTTACTTCAGTTTCACTTTTATTTTCAACCAGTTAGTCAGTAAAGGGTGGGGGCAACTTTAAGTAAATCTGAAAATAGAGTTATAAATCTGATCATATGTTAATATATGTGTTACGAATTTGAGAAAACTGTAATATACTGGATATAAAATATAAGTATAAAAAACATAAATCTGAATAAAGTTACATGTCCTGAAAATACAATATAACCCAATATACTGAATTTATAATCAATTATATAACTATAGTTAATAAAAAACTGTATATTCAGATTTATATCTATATATTTAGACTTACAACAATATTTTAATATAATATATTATCATATCATATCATATATCATATAATATATTTATATAATATCCTGTATGGTCCCAATACCCTATAATGTATTCTAGTTACAAAAAAAAAAAAAAAAAGAACCTGGACGATATTTATATGTACTGTAGGTCTTTGATTTTGAGGAAGCCAAAATTTTACCAAGTTAAAAAAAACTCTCAGTAAATCTAATTGTTTCTGTCAAGCAGAACATAAATACAGCACAATATTTAAAAGCAGAACTGAGCCAGAGCCTTGAGGACTGTGCTATGATCTGTAGTAGAATCTGCACTTATGGGTAGCTGTATGCTAGGGATGGCTCGATACCACAGTTTTGGCTTCGGGACCGTACAAGAATCTCATACCTCAGTACTGATACTAAATCGATACAATAGGTGACAAATAAGCAGCCTCAAAACATTAACTGAATTAAAAAACAGAGGTCTGCATGAAACTCTGCTGTAACAAATGTTCTGCTGGTTTACCAACATACTTCTCAGTTCTCTGTACTCATTAAAACCGAAGCGATATTAAACAATCTTCTGCGTTTCAGTGTCAAGTGAATTCAGACCAACTTAAACACTTAATCTGGCTGTTCATTAGATTCACACGCTCAATGGAGAGGACTATGATTGGCTACAACACTCAAAACTGCAAAAACACACTGTAAATAGAAACCTTTGACACTCATCACAGAGTTCTTACACAAATACCTCAAGAGCAGTAACATTATATATTAACTTAATTTATGATTAGTATGGTTAGTAGTGTTTAGTACCACTGAAGCATAGCAGTGAACCTCGGAACACCAGCGTATCAATCACAGAAATGAGCAAAATCCTGATATTGTTTCATTTGTAATATAATATATACCAGTATTTTGCTAGTACTGATATACCCTACAACCCTACTCTGTGTGTTTGTGAGCCTCTAAAAGCCTGGTAATCAGGGTTTAAAATGTCCATTTATGTATCATGTGATGAAATCAGTAGTCAGATCAATAGTCTTGCCTAATAACAGGCACTAGCTAAACTGTGTTGTTGTCATAAGTCTTAATATATCCAGCACAGCTATACACTGCTATACAGCAATCTGGAAACTTACATACACACACGTTTGGTTCACTATTAGTAAGGACACCTAATAAACTTACATTGTTTTTACATCAGGTAACTGATATTTTCTTTCACCTGACCTTAGAAAACACTAAATAGAAACGAGATTTAGCCAATTTACAGGCCTTTTCAACTATAGGTCCGACTTCAATATGATATAGATTTTACTAGTGCCAGCTGGATGATAAACCGGTTCAAACGGTACACCAGTTTGAATTATGTTACCATAATTTTTAAGAAACCTTCATACCAATACAAGTGCCTATAGCAACATAGACAGCATCTTGAATTGAGTTTACTTTTAAGTTAACCTGCAAACTTCGCTGGTGACTTCAGATTATTGTTGTTTCACATTCACAGCACGTTAAAATATCACACTCTTACTTCATCTGGACAAACTGAGCATCATTAGAAAGATTAAATACCCCAGCTTCTATACTTGACCAATGTTATGATAAAACTCTATTGCAGCAACAGTAATTTCTTAATTTATGTCAGGATTGCAAATAATTAGTTGTTAATGTATGATATTTTGAATAGAATAACAACACGCATTCATATTCAGTCATGTCTGCCGCGGATTATTTTTGTATCACATAGCTGCACTGAACAGCATCCATTAGGGCTTACATAGTCCATCATTTCTATTAATTTTCCACAGTTTTAAGTGATCTGATGAGCATTAGCTGCTTCCAATGCTGTCTGTGTTTTCTCTTCTGCAAAATATTGAATGAAAATCCTAAATTCTGGACTGGTAGTGGGAGTTTAAATGAATGTATCTCTGAGGGGAATTGACTGTCTTCAGAAAACCTGCCGTCAGAGAGTGAATTTGTGTTCTAACTCAGACCGTCTGCTGTTTTTGATTCATGTAGATGTTTTATATAGTACACTTTCACAAACCTAAAGTCACACTATTCTGTTTTTGCTTTAAATTGTGAACATGTACAATCTAATTCAAATCAAAAACTGCTAATGAAGCACACTTATTTGGATAGTGATTAAAAAGCAGTGGCTCTGAAACAGTTTCCTGTATTCTGAGTCATATAATGGACCAGTCAGGGAAAAACCATTATAAGCAGTGAAACTGCCACAATCCTTTAAAAAACAAACAAACAAACCAATGACAGATATTTGGTCAAACCCCCCAGCACTAGGTTTCATTATATTAGTGAGGACATTTCGGACCTAAGAAGTATAGTCAAACATGCACACACACACACACACATAAAAATATACTTTACTGTATAGCCTACATACTGAATAAGGCTCCATTATGAGTGTTTCTAAAGTCACTATCACACTTAACAAATCTGGGTTAAAAACAGCAAGAATCACACCCACACCCATTGACTTTCAAGTACCCAAGAGTATGTCAGAAATCTTTAAATAGTATTAAACCCAGAATATTATTATAAATCACCAATGATCCTAGATCAGGCTTGTCTATATTCACTTCTCAAAACATCTGATTTTAAATAAATTTCCTAGAAATTTGATCTGTATTTTAAATACACACATGCTTAAAGCATTGGTCTCACATAAACAACCACTCAACACACTGGTTGGCCAGTTGAATAGCACAAATCAACATTAGCCAAATAAAGTTCAGCATGCACACATTACAGATGATAGTTAAAAATGTGAACAAAATAAAAACACAGAGTATAAAAGCTAGTCCAAACTGTAAGAACGAAGCACTGAAAGAAACATCCCTTGCTTGATGAAAATAACTTTGCAGCCAACATCCTCCCCTGCTGGCCTCAATGGAAATGACATGGCTTAAGTAACTATGTATAAGGTAACAAAAAAATAAAAATACAAAAAGTTATGATGGTTCTATATTATAGGATTTTTGGTCGGGAGGAAACGCATTTGGACAAAGACTTTATAAACTCATTTTTTTTTCATGCACAAAGAGTTAATTCTAGCAGATACAATATATTAACAGTCAAACATAACTACAAAAGTTTAATTAATAGTTAAAAATTTACTTATATTTCTAGGTTTTTTATGTCCGTGACTGGCCCGTCCGTGTTGTAAACATGTTGAGTAACAGTAGTACACTCACCGCTGTCCACTGAGAGATGACACTGGAATTCTGGGAACTTCGTCTCCACAGGAACACTGATGGTGCGACGCAGCAGTCTGGATTTGCAGGTGTCAGCCCTCTTCTCCTGTAGGAGCACAGGGTGTATCTGAGAACGGAACACATGGAAGACAAAGACAGACACAACTGAGCACATATTTGCCTGCTTCTCATCTCATAATTAATATATTCCATCTGAATTGAACAGATTCAATCAGAGGCAGCAAGACATAAAGAATTCAAATAAAACAAGCACACAGATGGACAGAGTGTGAATATGTTAATCAAAGGGCTTCTAGCGACTTAAATTACTTCTTGAATATGTCTATGCCACTTTATATATAATGGAATGTCATAAAAATGTAAAAATAAAGCAGCCAATTATCATCATAGGGACAAAAAATATATGTTTTTTATAAAATCTTCATTTACTCACTATTGTTAGGTATGAATACAGAAAGAGAAATATGAGGCGAGACCAACTCAACGGTGTTATAACCAAACAAGAAAATGTGTATTTTCTTGAACCATTGTGCTCTGGTTTATTGACAATCCAAACCAATTTTATGACACTGACATTTTAGTTTCATAACTGAGATTTCTGCCAAATATAAAAAAATATTTTAGGTCTGAAGTCAAGGTGGAGTGAAATTTGATTCACATTATTACTTTTCATATTCACACTAGACTGTAAGCTGATTCTTTTCTTGACGTACACTTTGGAGGGATCTGAATTTAAATGAAACCACATACAGAGCTAAAGGGCTCCACATAAATTATATTTTGAAGGCTAAAAAAACAATCAATCCAAAAGTCAAAACTATCATTTTTGCCTCAAACTCCTAATTTCTAAAACACCTAATGCTGCTTATTAATATTCAGTAAGGTAGTTGTAAAGTTTAGATATGAGAGGTAGTATTAAGGGATCTAAAATATGGTCATGCAGATAGCACAGCTTTGTAAGTGCTAATAAACAGACAATATTATAGTAAAACGCATGCTAACAAGCAACTAGCTAATAGTGAGAACTGGTCCTTAAAATAAAGTCTTAACAAATAAATAAATAAATAATGATAAAACTAAAAGAAAACGTATGAATATCATTTTCAGAAGCCAAAAATGTGCTAAACTATGCTTTTACAAAAAAATAAATAAAAAAACACATTGTGGTATGCATATTTAGGACAGTTACTGATTATTATTCTATTATTCTTCTATTATTTCAATACAGTTACAGTATGAATACTCTTACACTAACCCATACCCTAATAGTATAATATATATATATATATATATATATATATATATATATATATATATATCTACCCTAATATATATATATATATATATATATATATATATATATATCTACCCTAATATATATATATATATATATATATATATATATATATATATATATATATATATATATATCTGCATTTAAAGTCACACCGTAGGTGTTCAGTTGGGATTAGGACTTTGTTTATATATATATATATATATATATATATATATATATATACAGTACAGACCAAAAGTTTGGACACACCTTCTCATTCAAAGAGTTTTCTTTATTTTCATGAATATGAAAATTGTACATTCACACTGAAGGCATCAAAAATATGAATTAACACATGTGGAATTATATACATAACAAAAAAGTGTGAAACAACTGAAAATATGTCATATTCTAGGTTCTTCAAAGTAGCCACCTTTTGCTTTGATTACTGCTTTGCACACTCTTGGCATTCTCTTGTTGAGCTTCAAGAGGTAGTCACCTGAAATGGTCTTCCAACAATCTTGAAGCAGTTCCCCGAGAGATGCTTAGCACTTGTTGGCCCTTTTGCCTTCAGTCTGCGCTCCAGCTCACCCCTAAACCATCTCGATTGGGTTCAGGTCCGGTGACTGTGGAGGCCAGGTCATCTGGCGCAGCAACCCATCACTCTCCTTCTTGGTCAAATAGCCCTTGATGCCTTCAGTGTGAATCTACAATTTTCATAGTCATGAAAATAAAGAAAACTCTTTGAATGAGAAGGTGTGTCCAAACTTTTGGTCTGTACTATATATATATATATATATATATATATATATATATATATATATATATATATATATATATATATATATAAACTAAGTCCTAATCCCAGTTGGTGTTTGGTGATGAGTTTGGTTCAAGGTCTGGATTTAAAGTCACACCAGAGGCGTTCAGCTGGGAGTAGGAATTTATACAGATCAGTCAAATTCTTCCACACTGACTGAATCTATCATTTCTTTTTTAACCTTGCGTTATACACAGAGGCATTGTCATGTTAGAATGTAAAAAGGGTCCTGTCCAAACTGTTGCTATAAAATTAGCAGCCAACAATTCCCTAGAAAATCATTTTATGCTTAAACATTACGATTTGTACTCAAGGAAATTACTAAAGTAGTCAAACCTGTTCATTAGAAGGGGGTGTCATAATATGTTATTATTTTTTTTAAACAAATTTGTCCCTAAATTACTGTTAAGTAGGTTCACACACAATAAATTGTTAGGATTTACCTACATCATATTTTGATCTCTTGTATAAAAGTCAAGTCACCTTTATTTAAATGGTGTTTTATACAATACTGATTGTGTCAAAGCAGCTTTACAGTGTCAAATAGGAAAATAGTTTTTCAATATTGCAAGAGGACAATAACAAAGAGTCATTTTTCAAGCTAAGGTGAGTTCATTGATGATTCAGTGGCCAAAATAAATAAATAAATAGAGAGCTCTAGGCAAATGTCTGTTAGCTTAGGGGTTCATATATATATATATATATATATATATATATATTTATATGTGTGTGTGTGTGTGTGTGTGTGGTAAAAAAATACATAGATTAATAAAAATAATCTTACAAGTAGGTACAGTGCAGTGGGTACATAAACAAATTTCTCCAAGCATTCAAGATCTGGTATTGCCAGAAGAGAATGTGTCTTTTTCCTCCACCTTCAGCAGAAAATCTTTCACCACTGCCCTGCTTGGTCAGTAATAAAGTAGTGGAGATTTATTACAGCGCTGCTGTCTGGCTGATAACAGAGGGTTCGACATACAGCGTGAGCTATGGGAGAGCGGAAAATTCTTATCGACCACGGTACACAGCACATATTCTTTGCAAGTGCGGGCCATCTATTGGTTGTCCCTGTGGAATGCCGTGTCTTGGCTGCCAGGCCGAAAAGTGAGCTCAGAGTATGCTGGTGTACCGCACTTCTGCACATGTCACAATGACAAACTTCACACAGCTAACATGCTATTCACTCTCATATGCTTGCACTAGTTCAAAATACTTTGCCCTTCTGCCTCTTCCCTTCTTTTTTCTTAACACTGTGTTTATATTGTGTTATATTATACTATATTTATGTTTTTTTTTCTTTTGTTACTGTGCAAAAGTAAAAAGTAAAAGTGTCATTTATTTCTGTTTGGCAAAGCTGAATTTTCAGAAGCCATTTATATATACATTCAGATAATAATAATATTGACATAGATATAAAAATATTTATGTTTATATGATATATTAAATTATATTTATATTAAGTTCGCTGCAGTTACTAGAAGTATTCCGTTCACAAAACTCAGGACTTTGCTGACAGCTCAAAGCAAAAGAGAAATTTTCGTCTTTATTAAGTGCAAAAAAGCCACTGTTACTCCCAAATAAACTTTTTAGTTTAAATCTTAGCATACAAAATATATTTACAGCACAATATTTGACTAAAATTATTATTTTAGTAAAAATACAAAACAAAAACCTATAACTAAACTTCAGATGTGATTCACATGATCAGTATTGATACATGCGTACCAAAGCTGTTCAGTGAAGTTACCTTCCTAAATATATGAGAGATGCAACATGATCATATGCATTTCTAACCACCACCTAATCTGGTTTCAGTAACGCAATGACAAAATGTTTTGAACCGTTTACACCTACAGTATATTTATCACTGTCCACTTGATCAGATCACCTGAAAAGGATGTAAATACCATAGCCAGTTAAGAAAATTTGTACGGACATGTTGACATGAGAAAAGGTTCTTTCGGTGTCAGTGTGTATGATACCTCCTCTGTGTCCAGCAGCAGCATTTGATAGTCAGTGACAACACAGAATTTGGAGTTCCACACAGCGTGTTCAGCACACGGGTGACCACATGACATGCAGTGGCCTGTAGGACCCCTCATATCTGACAAGACAAAAAGGAGACCGGAAATAGAGAATGATGAGAATGACAATGAAAACAACAAATAAAAAAAAATATATATAAAAATATATATATATATATATATATATATATATATATATATATATATATATATTTCTACAACTCTCTGTCTGGATCATGTGTTTAAATACTGGCCTATGCCATTCCATTCACAGATCTGCAAAGCAAACAGCTCCTGAACCTGTAGCAGACAAGTCTTCCCAATGAAATGAGAGCATGGAACACATTTATATGGTAATGAGCTCCATGTGCGCCAGCTATTGCGACAATGAGATTTCCCAATTTCACCAAGTGAGCAAGAAATATTGCTATGTTAATCTGAGTTTGATATAGATATGTAGGTAAAGTGAATTACAATTCTTATCATAGTTTAGCTTCTCATATGAGACACTGACGTACCGCATGGAACGTTAACAATCTCATCTCATTTCAGAACATTGAACAAGCCTGCTGGACTCATTCTCATTCTCACTCATGATGAGCCTCTGCTTCTCATGCTGAATGAAGGTAAAAAGCCTTTTAAAACCAAAAAAAATTAATGAGTTGAAGTTTAGCTGTTACACCTAGTGTGCTTTACAATTGGAATCTATGTCCATGGGTGCTCTCACAGCACAGCAACTGTGAAATATTTTAGATTAATGTATTGTTTAATAACATCTTAATTAGTGTAACAGTGAATATGAAAAGGCCAAAACTCAAAGTTGCATATTAAACAGCAACTTTAACACCTTCCAATTGTGAGCACAGGTTCAGGGCTCAGGAAGTCTAGAAACATAAGGTGTGTGAGGTGTTATTAGTAGTAATATACAATTAACCTACACTACTGCTCAAGTTTTTGAAAGAAGATTAATTCCTGTTATGGCAAAGCTGAATTTTCAGCATCATTACTTCAGTTTTTCAGTGTTACATGATCCTTCAGAAATCATTTTAATCTGCTGATATAGTGCTCAATAAACATTTCTTATTATTGTTAAAAAACAGTTGTGCTGTTTAATTTTTTTTTGTGATTTTCTTTTTTTTTTTTAGGATTCTTTGATCAATAGGAACTTCAAAAGAACACGATTTATTTGAAAATGAAATGTTGTTGTAACATTATAATTATTTACTGTCACTTTCATCAGCTTAATGCCTCCGTGCTGAATATAAATATATTAATTTATTTTCAGAAACTCCAGAGATGCAATAATACAGAGAGAAATTAGACTAACAACACAGAAACTGAATTCAGGAAATAACGTCTATTAACAAAAGATGTGACAAGACCTCTTGCCTCTAAAAAACTACTAGAGTTTAGTGAAAACATATACAAAGACAAATCCTGCTTATTTGAATGTATTAAACTCTTACACATGCAATCATGCAGAACAGATGTGTGCTTGTTGTATAAAAAAAATAAAAATAAAAGATTGCTAACTTTGCTTTGTCTCTCATGTCTTAGTCAACTCCATTACTATCTCCATTATTGTAAGCAGAACCTAAGGGGTATGATCTAGACGAGGCAGCGTTCTCGTCCGAATCGGAGTGATACCGAGGTATCTACTCGTTCCCTTTGGGGATTTTTAACCCTCTGGAGTCTAAGAGGTTATCAGGATAAAATAGCCTCATAACGCTTATATGCGATAATCGACTTCAGAGGGTTAACTTCTGCTTTTATCCTCCCCTTCCTAATTCCCCTGTAACCACCAGCTCTCCACCTGATCGAGGTTAGGTGGAAACCTCTCGCATAACAGTCTTCTATGCTGGACCTATAATGTTTTTTTGGTTCTATGTTCATAGCAACCACCTGACTGATGGTCCAGACTAAAAGGAGGCGCCCCTTGAGCAGGGCTCCAGCGCAGGAGGGTGGGTGAGTAAATGTAACCCTCTCTGTATATACTTATGTGTATTTAATTGCTGGTGGTAACGTGTCTACTAATAAACTCTGTGAGTTTCCTTTGCAGTGCTCAGTTACAGTATTTACTAAACACTCGCCAGCACCAGCCATCCGGCTTCATGTTCTGGTATTAGGCGGCTGAGATCACAGGTTTCTGAGGGAGCCTCCTTGATCATCAGGCCTGGCATAGCACTGCAGGGAATTTCATGGATGTCCGGCCAGGTCACCCCGAGGGGTCTCCTGGCCGCTTAGAGGTGCTGTCGCATCTAGCGGGAAGTGGAGGTGGCAGTTACAGGAGTCTTCTTTTATATGCTCCCCTTGCCCGAGGTTTGTAAAATTGAGCTTGCCTCTCCCGTGAGATTCAGCACCTCTGCGATGCTTAGGAACCTTTAAGTACACACGCTAAGCTTTGTGTACTTTCTCAAAACCACATGGTGGTCAGTGTGCACGTGAACACTTTGCGCACTTTCTAAAAATCCACAAGTGGTAAGTTTGCACGCAAGACTCTGCAAACTTTCTGAAATCTTGTACGATAAGGGTTACGCGCTCCGCTTCGTTCCCTTTCTTGAGATGATTAGACCTTGGTTCCTTGGGCTCCATTCAGCCAGTGTGTGTTTGTTTATACACCTCAAGCATCGCTTCCCTCAACATGAGGGGCTATTTGGGTGATTCTCATGGTAATTTAGCAGCGCTCCCCTTTTTCAAAAAAATAAATAAATAAAGGGTCGCCTATGAGCGCGCTACTCTGAGCTCGGAGTTCTCCTCTCATATGAGACTGAGTTCTCTGTTGTTTCCCAGAGCGCTCCAGCATTATTTCCACAGATCGAGTTGATGACTCTCAAACATACTGTTTTGAGATGCAACATTCCATCTATGAGCTGCTCTATCAGAGTGCCACGAGAGCCCCTCCTTAGAACATTATTTGAAAATCCATGCTATGGTAAGTGTGCACGTGAAGTCTTTGCACACTTTCTGAAATCCACACTGTGGTAAGTTCGCACGGGAATATTCTGCGTTCTTTCTAAAATCCTATATGGTGAGGGTTTCGCGCGGTTGCTTCATGCCCTTTCTTGAGTTGGTAAAAGCCCCGTTCATCTTGGGCGCCACTCCACCTATGTATCCTCGGATACCTAACTAAACAGGGTGTTGCTACTAGAGAACAGTCGAGACAGCTCTTTCAGCAAGCTTATGCGTAAGCTAGTGGTAGCCCCTGTGTGACAGGCAAGACTTGGTAGAAATGATAGGTTCTTAGCCGTATCCCTTTAAAGGAATCTTTCCTGATTCCAAGCCTTCAGCTCTACCCTGGGCAGAGGCCCTAACAATTAAGTTGGGAATGTAGCTTAGGCCTTTTGGCCATAAGGGGTATTGTCACAGACAGCCATCTAAACGTCCCAGGGGCAACTCCCATGGAAATGGTAGAGTTGGTACTTAGAGCTCGCCATGATTCTGGCCTGCACTCCCCTCAGCATGGCGGCGTGGGTATACTGTTCCCCAAAGCGGCCCCTAGAGGACGCAGTTCGAAGTTCCCTCGAAAGGGAACTGTCTCAGGATACGTATGTAACCATAGTTCCCTGAGAAGGGGGACGAGACACTGCGTCCTCAAGCTCCCTGCCATGCTTCGGACGCAAGCTTCAGACGAAGAAGATAGTGACGTGCTCTCCCGGTGCTTATTTATAGTCGCGCCGGTAGTGACGCCGGAGGCTGTCGCCGGCCAACAAGTTGGTGTTTTTTCAATGTATGCTTCAGACACATGTCATGACGAGGTGTTCCCCAAAGCGGCCCCTAGAGAACGCAGTATCTCGTTTGCCACTCAGGGAACTATGGTTACATACGTAACCTGAGACAGTTTCTGTAAGAGTATGTGAGACTCATTTAAATCCTGCAATCTTGCAATGAAAAAGTTGCAATTAGATGTAAGATGCAATTAGCAGTGCAGAAGCATTTTGAATGTTGGACACTGTGCACAGTCAATGCCGGCTAGATAATGAGCAACACACTTAATAGCCCTCTCAAAGGGATATACACACAGCTCAGAGATTTGAACATTTAAGGCAACCAGTACAAGTCTATCATGTACACAAACCCACACTTGGGTTTAGAAAGATGAACATATGGCTAGATACAAATTGTTAGAAGCAGTAACTTTTTTCCCAAGATAGAGGTAGCTCTGAAGTGGCCAATATGTTCTCCTCAAAGCACAAATGCCTACATGGGCCAAGAAAAACAAACCACGATCTGTAAATTAAGACAAATTAAAGGATCCTGGATTCCTGACAGGATTTTTTTACGCAGTATACAAGGTGGGTAATTAAATGTGATCTGCTGCTTCATTCCTTCTCCTGTCAAGAAACTAGGGCCTGGTTTTATTCTCAGTTACTTCAAAGTGTCATTTGATGGCTCACGGCTTCATTCTATTATCGAGAGGCCAATCTGTATCTCAATCTTAGCAGGCCGTTTTCTACTTCGCAATGACCACAAGTTATTTATACCATTTTTGGAAGATGTTAATACTTTTTTTTGAATTATTGCCTTTTCCATTTAATCTGCTGAATCCATTCATGATGTGGTCACATCAAAAAGTTGATTAGTTTATGCCACTGCCAAAGTGAAGCCCTTATCAGTGCAATAACATGCACACAAGTGAGAGGAGGAGAGAGGGAGCCAAACACAAATGGCACGAGATAGGGAAAAAAAGAGATTATTATTCAAGTGAGACATTAAGGAGACACAGAAAGGTGTCTCTCACCCACATTGGCTGAATTTGTCTCTGTGGCCCATCAGTAAGGTTTAAAATCCCCCTTTATCCACAGAAAATAAGAAATGGGTTTCTTTTATCCCACATTAAAATGGATATCATTTGAATTATCATTCATTTTATTAAAGTTAATAAAATCATACACTTTAAAATTAAAACAAATCTGTGGGGGAAAAAGCAGACTATCAGACTACCAAGAAGGGTATGCTTAGGTGCCTATTAAACAGAAAGCTACTTGAGCTTTCTGTTTAATAGGCACCTAAGCATACCCTTCTTGGATAAATGCACTAAATTAACTCTCACACATTACCAGTAGAGCTGAAACAACGAATCGATTTAATCGATAAAAATCGATTATTAAAATAGTTGTCAACTAATTTAGTCATCGATTCGTTGGTAAATAACGTTTATTTGCCGTAAACGGCTCATTTCGTGCATATTTCAAATCTGCGGTGACCAAAGTGTGGCAGTAATGAGCCACCGGAGGTTTTACTCAGCCAGTACAGCAGGAGAAGTTGCGAATAGCCAATAGCTGGCCTCGTTTATGTCACGTGCTTCCCGAACAGCATCTCTGCAGCATTTAGCGGGATGTGGGAATACATCTCGGTTACGTATGTAACCTTGGTTCCCTGAATAGGGAACGAGATGCTGCGGTGACGTCACCACGTATGGGAACACCTTCGGTGTGACGAATGTCTGAAGCCCTATACCATCCCGCCAATCTTATTGGCCAAATAGCGCGTGGCACCGCCCAGCATGCGTAAGCATATATATACCTGGTGCCGCGCGCCATTTACCTCAGATTTCATGACGAAGAAGAAAGCTATCAAGGTACGGCACGGCCAGAACCGCAGCATCTCGTTCCCTATTCAGGGAACCAAGGTTACATACGTAACCGAGATGTTCCCTTTCATAGGTCACTTCGATGCTGCGGTGACGTCACCACGTATGGGAACGCTATACCATCACGCCTGACGTACCTGATAGCTTGGATCCAAGGAAGCATCTGGTCAAGCGGAGAGAACCCGGGAGCCAGAAGCCATCCTCACATCCAGACTGTAAGACCTGATAAAAGTGCTCGGTGAGGACCAGCCTGCCGCAGCACAGATATCATCCATAGAAGATCCCCTGAGAAAGGCTTGAGAAGAAGCCACTGCTCTCGTGGAATGACCTTTTACTCCTAAGGGCGAAGCGAGCCCGCGCGCCTCATAGGCCAAGGAAATAGCCTGCACCAGCCAATGGGACATGCACTGTTTCGTAACTGCATGGCCTTATTCTTATGTCCAAAACAGACAAACAGCTGGTCAGACTCACGCCATGGGGCAGTACGATCCACATAAGTCTTTAACGCTCTCACAGGGCAAAGACTTAGATCCCCAGACTCCGCCGCAGCAGGAGAAAAAGCCTCCAGGACCACCTGCTGAAAGCGAAAGGGATAGATGCGACCTAGGGACATAATTAGGCCTTGGTCGCAACAACACTTCCACAGAGTCTGTGCTGTAAAAGTCAGGATTTATCCGGAACAATTCCAAGGGCTCAAACAGATGCCCTGATAAACCATGCAACACAATGGAAAAACCCATGAAGGGACCCGCACGAGGCGGAAAGGCCTCAGCCGTCGCGCACCCTGTATGAAGGAGAAACAGTGGATGACGGCCCACTGAGGCACCATTTATATATTCGTGGTAAGCTGAATGGCTGCCACGTAAACCTTAGGGTAGCTGGTGTCACTCCATCCAAAAAACGTTCCTGAAGGAACTCCAGTACTGACGCCACTGGGCAGTAAACTGGATCATATTATGAGTTTCACACCAGGCCGTAAACAGTCTCCACTTGAAAGCATATAAGCGTCTCGTAGAAGCTGCTCTAGAATTCAGTATAGTCTCTGTAGTTTCAGCAGAAAGACCGGGACATATGAACTCACTCTGCTCAGAGGCCACGCCCGCAGATTCCATAGATCTGGCCTCGGGTGCCAAATCAGTCCCTGTGCTTGTGATAATAAATCCTGTCTGAGGGGAATCTCCCATGGAGAGCCCACTAACAGATTGATCAGATCCACAAACCACGGCTGTGTGTGTGCCACCGCGGAGCCACCAGCAGCAGCTGTTCCACCCTGTCCACCCGTATTCTGCGTAATATCGCCGAAATCAGACAGATTGGGGGAAAACGCATACAAACTGGTCCTGGGCCAGTTGTGGGCTAATGCATCTAAGCCCAGGGGTGCTGGAGGGCATAGGGAGAACCAAAGCGGGTAATGCGCAGTCGTGTTTGACGCAAACAATTCCACTTCGCTTCCCCGAAAATCTGCCATAGGAGACTCACCGATTGGGGGTGCAATCCCCACTCCGCTTGCTCCAGAGTCTGCCTGGATAGCAAATTCGCTCCAAAGTCCAACGTCCGGGGACATGAACAGCTCGGATCGATAGAATTTAGTTCTGAAAACAAAGAACATGTTTCGCCAGCCTGCACAGGGGGCGAGAGAATAATCCTCTCTGATGATTCAGGTATGACACAACCGCTGTGTTGTCTGATCTGAGCAGCACATGACGGATGATCAGCAGATTCGAGAAATACTGGAGAGCCAGAAAAACAGCCAGTAATTTCAACCTGTTTATGTGCCAACTCCCTTGACAAACAGCTCCCCAGTCGGTCAAAGACGCATCCGTCGTGACAGTCTCTCGGGAAGCGCAAATCCCCAGCCGGACTCCGGTCAGGAGAATTCAGTCAGGAGAATTCGGTTGACATACATATTTTTAAGCGACATCACACATCGCCGTGTCACCGGAATCGTCCGATGCGGAGACAACGGGGTGAAACATTCCATACGTAAGCCCAGGCTGTTAAATGATTCAGCACAAGATCCCCATGAGAGTGTGCTTGAGTCTGCGATTGCGCTAAACACCAGCTAATCGCCTAAAATAGTTCAAACACGAACGCCCTGGTGCCGCAACGGGGCCAGAGATCCATCCATGCATTTTGAGAAATACTGATACGCTTTGCTCTCTAAAGCGAATCTGAGGAACTTCCTGAGTGCAAGATTCAGATGGTGTAAACCCAGAATGGGTCGTAATCCGTCAGTGGTTTTTTTTTTTTTTTTACCACAAAATGACGGCTGTAAAAAACCCCGCCTCCATCTGAGAGGGGTGTACTTCCTCTATAGCCCCTTTGCTCAGCAGAGTTGACATCTCCTGTCGCAGCACCGCTATTTCCATCGGCTTCGCCACCGTGGAAAGAATTCTGCGGAAAGGAGGCGGGCCTTATTGAAACTGAATGGTGTATCCATGACAAATCGTGCGTAACACCCATGGAGAAATGTCGGGCAAGCGTTCACACACGGCCGAGACCATACTAGCGGTCTCAAAATTTCCGCTTCCTGCAACGCTGTCATACATGTTAAAATATCCGGGCACGAAAAGCTCGTGGCGTTCGTGCACAGGGGAAGTGTATGTATAAGAGCCGTTGCGTCTCGTTGTGTATAATCCTGAAACGTGTCCACGGCAGGAATTAGGCCAACAGATTGAACATCGGGCTTTGCCGCTAGCGAAAAACGGCGGCTGTGCGAGCCGTCATAAATGGGTCGTCTGTGCAGGACCCTTGAATCGCCCCTCGAATTCTGAAAGCTGGATTGCGCAGAGTGTCTGAGGGAACGTTTGGCATTACAGCTCAATCCAATGCTGCTCGAAGCACCGTTTGCTGCGAGGCAAACAATGTAGAATGTGGGGACTGCAGTGAGAGGGTTAGATGTGCATAGCAATCCAACAGCACTCTCTGTTGGAGGGCACAGTCCCTGGCAAGCATTAAGGAAAACGCATGCGTCAAACTCGCTGCGTTTCGTTGTGTATAATCCTGAAGCGTATCCACGGCAGGATTTAATTCAACAAGATAAACATTGGGCCACGCTGCTAGCGAGAACGCGGCAGCTGTGTGAGCCGTCATACACTGGCCATCTTTGCCAGCCTCCGCGCCGTCCCTCAAACTCTGAAGGCTGGATTGTGCAGAGTGTCTGAGGGGGCGCGCGAATGAGAGCTCAGTTCAATGACGCTCGAGGTGCCTTTGCTGCGAGACAGTCAATGTTAGAGAACATGAAGGAAAACGCATGCATCAAACTCGCTGCGTTTCGTTGTGTATAATCCTGAAGCGTATCCACGGCAGGATTTAATCCAACAAGATAAACATTGGGCCACGCTGCTAGCGAGAACGCGGCAGCTGTGCGAGCCGTCATACACTGGCCATCTTTGCCAGCCTCCGCGCCGTCCCTCAAACTCTGAAGGCTGGATTGTGCAGAGTGTCTGAGGGGGCGCGCGAATGATAGCTCCGTTCAATGACGCTCGAGGTGCCTTTGCTGCGAGACAGTCAATGTTAGAGAACATGAAGGAAACGCATGCATCAAACTCGCTGCGTTTCGTTGTGTATAATCCTGAAGCGTATCCACGGCAGGATTTAATCCAACAAGATGAACATCGGGCCACGCCGCTAGCGAGAACGCGGCGGCTGTGTGAACCGTCATACACTGGCCATCTTTGCCAGCCTCCGCGCCGTCCCTCAAACTCTGAAGACTGGATTGTGCAGAGTGTCTGAGGGGGCGCGCGAATGATAGCTCCGTTAAATGACGCTCGAGGAGCCTTTGCTGCGAGACAGTCAAATGTTAGAGTGTGGAAACTGCAGTGAGAGGCTTAGATGTGCATTAGCAGTCCAACAGCGCTCTCTGGAGGCGGGCACAGTCCTAAGCAAACATGAAGGAAAAACGCATGCGTCACATTCGCTGCGTTTCGTTGTGTATAATCCTGAAGCGTATCCACGGCAGGATTTAATCCAACAAGATAAACATCGGGCCACGCGCTAGCGAGAACGCGGCGGCTGTGTGAACCGTCATATGCTGGCCATCTTTGCCAGCCTCCGCGCCGTCCCTCAAACTCTGAAGACTGGATTGTGCAGAGTGTCTGAGGGGGCGCGCGAATGATAGCTCAGTTCAATGACGCTCGAGGTGCCCTTGCTGCGAGACAGTCAAAGTTAGAGTATGGGGACTGCAGTGAGAGGGTAGATGTGCATTAGCAGTCTAACAGCGCTCTCAGTGAAGGGCATAGTCCCTGGCATATTAACATGAAGAAAAGCGTGTGCGTCAAACTCGCTGCGTTTCGTTGTATATAATCCTGAAGCGTATCCACGGCAGGATTCAATCCAACAAGATAACATCGGGCCAAGCCGCTAGCAAAAACGCGGCGGCTGTGTGAGCCGTAATCCACCATTTGAAGAGCAAAACTGTTGATTAACGCGCTCGAGTGGGGGAGAGCGAGCACATGGAACTCCAGTGCATCACTGTATTCATATTCAAGCCGCACATATCGCCCCTAACCAACACCTCGTGCGGGGCCTCGGCGACCGCAGAAGCGAAACGGTGGGGGTTAGACGCGAGGCGACTTAAGAAATACACTCCAGAGCGCGGATACTTCCTAATGGCGTTAGTGCACAGGGGAAGTGTATGCATATTTTACTGTAGCCATAGGCTATCAAGGAGAGAACCTGTAGAGAGGCTGCAACAAACCTCTCATAAGTGCCTCCTCGTGATAACCCATCATACGGCTCCTACCTTTCGTTGACTCATCGCGTCCGCGGAGAGGAGTATACTGCTCGTAGATGATCGCTGAGAACGCGAGATAATAGGGCACAGAAGATTCGCTTCGTACTGAAGGAATGAAATCTGAGGTAAATGGCGCGCGGCACCAGGTATATATATGCTTACGCATGCTGGGCGGTGCCACGCGCTATTTGGCCAATAAGATTGGCGGGATGGTATAGGGCTTCAGACATTCGTCACACCGAAGGTGTTCCCATACGTGGTGACGTCACCGCAGCATCGAAGTGACCTATGAAAGGGAACTTTACTTTGAGCCTTCAAAAAAGAAGAGTAACCTGTAAACTCTGCACTACTGAACTGTTTAAGGGGACGTTCACATATCGCGTCTTTTGTGCGCTCAAGTTCGTTATTTCCAACACCGCACCGCATCGAGTTAAAAACATCTCAACTTTTCAGAATGCTGCAAGCGCATCGCGGGTCATGTGACAAGAACTAACCAATCAGCTTCATCCTTTCCCGTAACAACGTTAAAAGCTCAGTCAAGATGAAAGGAACAGCTGATCATAGTTGTATATGGATTTCCATTTTGAAATAAATTTAGTAGCAGAGCTACTGCAAGCGATTTTTTGAGCTGCAAATCCATTTATCCTTTGCTGAAATTTCCGCGTCTTCAAGGAGAGAGCACGTCATGGTTGCTTATCAAAGGCAGACGCCTCAGGGGCGCTTCTGCGCGAGCGCTTTGGAAAGAAGGAGAAAGCGGCGCGCCTAGCGTTTTTCCACGCGTTTTTAGGCGCGATTTGTGAACGGCCCCTAAGACTTTCATTTGTGCAGATTCTCCAGTACAATGTTGTTTGCAAATGTTTAGTCGTAAAAGCTGATAACATTGCTTTTTAACAGTTAACATTAAAAGCTTTACAAACATGTTCTGTGATCAGTTTGTAGTTTACCAGTTCAAAATTCAGTCGTGCAGCCTAATTATGACTGAATGACAGAGGTAAATGTTTAAAGATATTTGAAATGCACTTTTTTTTCTAAGTATTCACTGCTCTTTTTCACACAGCAGGTTTTTTGTGTGTGACTGTCCAATTTTTTTTTCTGGACAACCTTCTGATGGATTTTACTTTAAATTGTGAGTTCCATTCAGGTTTCATGCCACTGGCACTTTATTCGAAGGATTGTTTACAATTTCTCAGCAAAAGCTATAAAGCTGTTTCCCAGTAAATAATAAAATACAATGCACTGCAATTTTATTCTGTTTTATCCTTATTCTTAGTGAAAATATGTTCTAAAAGGTTCCTTAATAAGCTTCGTTCGGGATGTTAAACTACTTTAGGAGCTCTTAGGACTGCCATGGTGAAAACATTATTTTAAATCTCCTTGTGAAATTTGCTAGAGTATGGGTCAGTGTTCTGATTGCAGAAGAGTTCGACAAAGGATTACTAACACAATAACACAACTCCAGGTATATTTTTGATTAGGATATAACAGTGCAAAATGGTTAAAATCTCTTAAAAAATCTATGCTGAAGGATAAAGACCATTTATTAATAATTTACTTGGGGAAAAAATGGAAAAAACTAAAATATAAGTACATAAACCGATTAATCGATTAATCGTAAAAATAATCGACAGATTAATCGATTATCAAAATAATCGTTAGTTGCAGCCCTAATTACCAGTTTAGCACTGCACGTCTGTTGTCCTACTAATACATTTCTTAAAAATTGTCTTAAAAACAGTTACAAATTATTATTACTTACCTATAAGACCCTAAATGGTTAAGCTCCTGCGTACCTAACTAGCCTTCTACCACGTTACAATCCATCACGCTCCCTAAGGTCTCAAAACGCTGGACTTTTGGTAGTTCCTAGGATAGCAAAGTCCACTAAAGGAGGAAGAGCTTTTTGACATTTGGCTCCAAAACTCTGGAATAGCTTTCCTGATAATGTTCGGGGTTCAGACACAGTCTCTTTCGCCAAGCATTTGAATAATGTATCTCTTAAATTATAACTGCAGTTCTATCTGATCAAATCCGCATTCTTATTCTTTAGCTTGGGTTAAACTAATTAGTTTTACTTTGTTGGAACAGCAGCTATGCTAATGGTGTATATTTTTTTCTATGTTTTGCCACAGGGATTTACATCCTGTGGGAACTAGGATTTACACAAGCTCCAGTCTGAATCCAGAACACCTGAGAAGAGATGATGCTGACCCTCAGACGACCCCAGATGATGCCAACCCTGAATCAACAAACAGAACTAACAATTATTGCTACAAGTGTGACTGCATCATATAATAATTGCTGTCAATAATGTTCATCGTCTGGCTAACTACGACTTGTATTAATTTTTTTTCCTTTTTTTTTTTTTTAATCCTGTAATACGTATGTAATAAGTAACGATTTGTATTGTAAAAAGCGCTATACAAATAAACTTGAATTGAATTGAATTAAAAAGATAATTAGTGACAGTAGGATAATGCATTCAAGGAGACCAGCACTGGATCTTCTGCACTACAGGTTGTTCTTGGATAAACACAAGTAATTGGGCATTTCCCTCAGAGAAAACAAGTGAGAAAGAGCAAAACCTGTAAGATCCAACAACCCTATACATTTTTTGGTTTACTCTGAATCAAACGTAAAACTGCTTGTGCATTGAAACATCAGGAAACATACTGCAAGACATCAGAGACTTAAAAATGAAAGATCAAGATAAAAACTCCTAGTATACTGCAAATTATAACAATTGTGTCTGAACCGTTATTCAGTTTTCAATAAGCAACCACCCAAATACAACAAATCAGAAATAAGGGGTTTGGTTTTGTTGCTAAAGAGTTACACCGATTCAGAAATGTGTATGAGATTTAATGAGAATTCTGTAAAGCATTCTAAAGAATTAGTGTTTATAATTGTAGGAGGGCATAATTAGATCCGGTACAGACAATTTGAATATGACCCTTCATCAGGTCAGGAATTAATAAAACACACAATAAACGAAACAAACATGTTTGTATTTGACTGCAAAATATTCCTTTATCCAATAACAAAACCAAGTCTGATAATACATTGCAGAGGATTGAACAACTAACACCATAAGTTCTAGGCCTGAATAATGTGTTACTACATGAAAAGAGGATATCCATAAAAAAAAAAAAACTACATACATACATATCGCATATATGTAAATACTTTTAAAGGTACAGGATGTAGGACCTGCCACGAGAGGGTGCTCTATCAAAACAATAACAATCGTGTGGTTTGATGATGCTAAGAAGGAACGTGGAATGATAGGATTTGTTGTCTTTTACCCAACCGCTGACGGCCATCAATCAGACGGAAAGATAAATCATGGATTTAATGCGAGTTCAACGATTTGCGCGAGTAGATTACATACAGTACAAAGTCAATGCAAAGGCGCGATCAGACTATGGACCAGACGCGTCCTCGTGCGGGTCTAGAGATGCGATGCCCCGCGTTTGGCGTGTATGCCCCATAATATTTATCTTGTTGATCGTTATAATAGCATATGTTGTCTGTAAAGATGCGAATCAAAACAACTCACCTGTCGAGTAAAACACAAGCGAGATCGGCATCTCTTTCTAGTTAAAGTTTGTCGCGAAGCTACTTCCGCATTTGTCCACGAAACTGTTGTCATGTGGTTTCTACGTCTGTAAAGGCGGTAACAAAGGGTAACTAACGTCATTGACAGGCAACTTCACTGCCCCGTGTCACTGTTTAGAATGGGAATTTTCTCATAATTTACAAAGTAGTTGAAAACATTAGAGATATTGTTAGTAATCAGCTGGACAAAATATATAACACTAGCCTAGTGGTTTTTGGATAATTTACTGCAAATATCTTAAATATTGTACCTTTAAATAAAATTTCAGACATGCACCAGATATCAGTTTTTATATTTTTTTTTTACTACTGGGTGAGGATAGCAAAATAAACTGTGACATATTATACCCAAAAATTCTTCATACAATGGACTACCAGTAAAACTGAAACAGAAATTTTGACCTGACCATGGTTCGCTTAAATCTTATCTGACATTCTCAAGATGAATTTGTTCTGACACAGTTCAACTCTGAGTTCTTGTCATATTTTATTACCATCTTCTAAACTTTAGCAAATAAACTGATGATGTGTGAAATGTGTCTAAATATACATTTTAGTTTGACTGTACATACATACATAAATACCATTTTGCATAAAAAAGCCATTCTCATCTATAGACAGACTTGCCATAGTTTCTAAATCTAACATTTCATTATCTTTAAAATAAACCAAAGATGATCACTAGAAATGTTCTTTACACTAATGTGCCATTTCATTTGATTTTATCAAAATATGAAGAACATTACATAATTAATCACAACAAAATAAAAACATTTCTCATTCCTATAGAAGCAAATTAAAAAAGCATTCTGTTTTACTACAGTTCAAGTGAACCTTGAGCACAAGAGAGCAATAGATTAATAACTTCATTATATGATTGCATGTAACCAATTACTAAACAAAAGACTGGATAAAAAAATCTATAATGAATTCTTCTAAGTAGGCCAGAGAATAATACAGCAGCTGATCTGTTTTCTCTCTCTCTCTCTCTCTCTCTCTTTCTCCAGCTGCTCAGGTCTGCATGTGTTCTGCTATACTGTATTTCAGGCTCCAAAGATCAGGCATATTTGTATACAGAACGTGTGGACCAAAATGTCATGTTCACACACTCACATTGTTACTATGTCCATAACTATTGATAACTGATATTCATAATGCATGTTTCCTTGAGAAGACATCAACTATTTTTCCTTCATGCATATATAAACACACAAACACATGCTTCACTTGCATATTTATCATTTACGGTGTTCCCAAATCTTAAGTTTTTTTTTTAAGCATCCAATCAATCTTAGTTTATGTCAGAGCAAACAACACCATTTATTAAACTCTGTAAAAAATATCCCGATATATTTACAATTTTAAAAATAAGCAGCTGTGGTTGCCAAAAATTCACCCTAAAAAAAAAAAAAAAAAAAAAAAAAACTGTGAAAATGTTATATGTATTACAGATTAGTATTTTGGTACCTGTATATTTTACAAATTATAACCAGATATTCATATCATGTAAAATACACATTATAATAAATTGTAATATACAATTAAAATAACCTGATAATACAGGTAGAATAATAAAAAGACATGATGAATCAGATTGGCCTGTCCATAGAACATGGCCAATATTAATATATAGACAGTGCACAGATCATACACACAATATACCATCAGGGTAAAACATGTAACTAAAATCATGCAATAAACATGAACTAAAAACAAACAAACAAAACAAAACACTAAAGCCCTAATGCACATTACAGTTAACAAAAATAAGGAGAAACAAAACAAAATATAATCACATATGGGACACACACAGGGACTTCTGGAAATGTTTAAGGTTTTTTTGGTTGCACTTTATTTTACAGTACGTGTACTAACATGTACTTATAGTGTACTTACAGTGTATTTATCTAAGAAAGTTCTGGTAATACAAGGTAACTACATGGGGTAGGGTAAGGTTTAGGGGTAGGTTCAGGGTTAGTACCTAGTTATTACATAGTTATTGAAATAACTATAATAAGTACATAGTATGTACATGAGGAACAGGACTGTAAAATAAAGTGGTACCGTTTTTTTTTTTTTATATGAATTTTTTTTTTCAGTAAATACTTTATATATTTAAATACATTATGAAAAGAACACACACCTGTTGAAAATGTGCAGCCAATGCATTGAGAATAAACCATGTCTTGTAATATAAATACTGTATAAACACTGAAGTCACACACAAGAATACACCCACAAAGACTCACCAGTTCAACAAATTGATAGCCTGTTATCGACAACGACAAGGAGAGCAAGCAAAAACTAAAAGGAAGGACACACACAGAGAGAAAAAGCAGACTGAGGGAGCACTCAGAGGGGTTTACCTGAAAAATCGGTTGACGTGCTCTTTTGCCTGTTCATTGCCAGTTTCTGTAGTTAGACCTTCAGTGAGTGAGCAACATATGCTAACAGTGTGTGTGAGAACATGCCGTTACCATGTGCGTGAGAGCGAGCTTGCATTTTGCACACTGTGTTTTCTGTAGACTATTTACAGTCAACTGAGTTTTGCTCTCTGGCAACATAATTGTTACATATTATCACGCTCTCTTTCCCTTTTTTGTTTTGTAGCAAGTCAGTCAAAGCTGGTCAACACAAGGTGCATAATTTGTCATACGGTACATTTCAAATTGCATATCACAAATGGCAACAAGTATTGATTAATTTAACAGAGAAAGCAGAGTAGGACGATGTTTTTCTCCATCCTTTCAATGCTTCAAAAAGAGCCTCAGAGTCCAAGGCAAACTCACATATGAAAAAAAAAGAGCAAGCATATTTTCAAAGATGGAGTAAAGGCAGTGGAGGAACAGAGTGAATCTGTAAGAATCACGGTCATTCTAGCAATCTTGAGACTTGGACGTGTTAATGCATATGCCTGTTGTGCAAGCATGCATTTATTATATCTGTCCCTCAGATCTGTGCAAGCAAAATCTCTTCCTCTAGAGATTCACCAAACGTCTCCTCCATTAGCCAATCAGAAAGGCTGCACAGATACAATGTGTGTGTGCTCATATCTGCCACAGCAATGAAGCTCACACGTCATTGATTGAAGCTCACACAATAATAGTCACATGTGACATTTTACACATTAACGGCAAAAATAAACTGCACCCATGAGATCCTGTGCCTCTATTGGGACAGGGGTTGGAATGGCAAAAAACCTTGTTTAATTAGTCATTTTGTTTTGTTTTCCCAGTTAAAATATCTATAATAATAATAATCTGTTCACCAATAATCTGTACACTTTTTTCTTCTTTATTTTTAATACCAGTTTTTGAATCAGCAACTGACAGTCAACCACTCTATATAATTTTACAAAAAAATTTAATTTTGTAAAATCATAAGATTTTCTTAAATTGTGAAAATCCAAGTGCATACACACACACACACACAGTAATGAACACACACACCTGGAGCAGTTGACAGCCATATTGCTGAGGCGCCGGAGAGCAGTTGGGGGTTTGGTGCCTTTCTCAAGGGTTTCATCTCAGTCGTGGTATTGAGGGTGGAAGAGAGTGGTCAATCACCTCCCCCACCGACAATTCCTGCCGGACCAAAGAATCAAACCTGCAGCCTTCATGTTACAAGTCTGAGTCTCTAACCATTAAGCCATGACTGCCCCCTACGTAACAAGGTAGGAGGTAACAATAACAATTGAAAATGTGTTGACTTATTGTTGACTTAGGCCCAATCCCAATTCTACCCCTTAGCCCTTCCCCTACCCCTTCCCCTCCAACCAAAAGAGAATTGAGACACCCCTACCCCTTCACGTGAACCCGCGAAATGGATGGGTAGGGGTGTCTCAATTCTCTTTTGGTTGGAGGGGAAGGGGTAAGGGGAAGGGCTAGATAGCCTTTCAAACAAAGATTTTTCGGGACCACACTTCAAACGAGGGGGTATGAATTATCTCAGCAACATGGCTGCTACAGCGAACAAAAAGACACATAAATGTAAGCTTTTTTTGGCATAAATAAAGATTTTAACGAAAATTATCATTTGTTTTATGTTACATTAAATTGTGAGTTCATATTAACGGTCATGTTACTCAAAGAAATGTTTGCAAAAAATCGCTAATATTTGCTAACGTCATATCATTACAGACTGCATGATAGTGCCACAGCATATGTCTGATCAGGGCAATAACTGCCGTAGACTAATCCCCCAATAATTAGAAATCGTTAAACCATTTTCTCAAATATTGCCTATTCCAGAGAGAGAGAGAGAGAGAGAGAGAGAAAGAAATGGAAGTTGCGTGTATTCGTGTCTGTGCGTTTAGCTTTTTAGAGTGAGTTTACTTAAAAACAGCGATTGTATCCTTTCCTCGCTGGAAAATATAATGTAGCGATTCAGTATTTAAACTATATTTAATAAAAGTCGTGGGGCAGCGTTGACAAGTTTATTTTCTCCTGGATGTGTGAGTGTGAGCTGCGCGATTTCGTTTTTATGTGTGTGTGTCAGTAAGCAGCTCATTAATACAGAACGCTAATTAAAGGCTCTAATACACACCAGCACACCAGTATATGTGTGTATTGTAAGAGCTAGACAACAAATGATGGCGTGTGACGTCGTGGTAGTGGTGTCCCAATCCCTAGGGGAATATTTTCTTCCCTACCCCATGACACAACCCCATAAGGGATAAGGGGAAGGGATAGGTGGAGGGTTAGAGGAAGGGGAAGGGGTATAAAATAGAATTGGGATTGGGCCTAAATATAGTAAAACAACAGTGGATGATTTATTGAAGGAATCAGAGCACAAGGTGAGTATACGCAACCACAACACAGCGAGGGTGAGCAGTAATGTCAATGGAACGAGGTTAGTAGCACCACACACTTATGGAAATCAATATCAGAATGATAGTAAATGGCAGTCTTATCTTACAGGGAGATGGAGAACACAAGGGGAGCACTGGAAACAGGAGGAGGAATCAAGAGGGAGCAGTATATTCCTCTTGCAGGTCTTGTCTAGTTTAGGCCTAGATTGGATTAATAATGGTGACAATAAAACCGCCAGTATTTTGTGGCAGCAGGTCCATGTTTAAATACATTTTTTAATGAATCATTCATATCAAATGATTTGTTTAAAACTGCTAATTCAGTTAGAAACGAAACAAGTGAGTCCATGTGAATGGACTGTTGAATCACTGGCTCGCTTGATTCATTCAAAATCAGATTCATTTAATGAAAAAAAAATGCTGTGTTGCAATGCACTGTTGCATAAACTTAATAGCACATTTGTGCTAGCACACATGCTTGATATTTAGAAAAGCACATTGGTTGTGCAATGAATAAAAAATATTAGAATCCACAAGGTGAGTATCTAGGTGAGTAGATCAAGGGAGTAACAGGAACAGTCCAGACAATGGGATTGTGTGTCACAGTTTTATAGAGGTGCTGATGATGTGATGATCAATGACAGGTGTGGAGGATGACTGAGTAAGTGCAGGTGCTGGCAGAGAAAGGTGATGGGAAATGAAGTGCAGAGGTGTCTGGTGTTAGTAAGATCATGTCTGTACTCCCCGCAGATTTGAAGGCTTTTGGCGTCCAGGAAGACTCGATGACCTCAAGTAGTTCGGCTTAGAGAGATGGGGAAATGGAAAAAAGCTTCCATGGTAATGATGAGCGAGAAGGAAATGGCATTCATGGCCGAGATGAGGGAACTAGGAGAGCAGGAGTTTTGATCAGCCTTTGTGGCCATGACAAGGGAACTAAGAGAACAGGAGATTAGGTCAGCCTTAACCTTAGGAATGGCTACCTCAGCCATCAGAGGGGGCAGTATATTCCTCTTGCAGGTCTTATTAGGCAAAAACTCATACGTGGGTTTTTGTTTTTTTCATTGCTTGAAATATAAGGGCATTCTAACTTTATTCTAATAGGCTTCACAGGGAAACAAGACTAGCAAGGGAGTGGAGCTAATAAATTGCTACTAAACACAGGAAGAAAGAACATAGGAACAATACAGGTGCATCTCAGTAAATTAAAATGTCATGGAAAAGTTCCTTTATTTCAGTAATTCAACTCAAATTGTGAAACTTGTGTATTAAATTCAATGTACACAGGTTGAAGTCTTTGGTTCTTTTAATTGTGATGATTTTTGCTCACATTTAACAAAACCCAACCAATTCACTAACTCAACAAATTAGAATACTTTATAAGACAAATAAAAACTTTTTTTTAGCAAATTGCTGGCCTTCTGGAAAGTATGTTCATTTACTGTACATGTACTCAATACTTGGTAGGTGCTACTTTTGGTTTAATTACTGCCTCAATTCAGCGTGGCATGGAGGTGATCAGTTTGTGGCACTTCTGAGGTGGTATGGAACCCCAGGTTCTCATTTTCCTCTTGACAAAACCCCATAGATTATCTATGGGGTTCAGGTCTGATGAGTTTGCTAGCCAGTCAAGCACACCAACACAATTGATCATTTAACCAACTTTTGGTGCTTTTGGCAGTGTGGACAGGTGCCAAATTCTGCTGGAAAATGAAATCAGCATTTTCGAAAAGCTGGTCAGCAGAAGGAAGCATGAAGTGCTCCAAAATTTCTTGGTAAACGGGTGCAGTGACTTTGGTTTGCAAAAAACACAATGGACCAACACCAACAGATGACATTGCACCCCAAATCCTCACAGACTGTGGAAACTTAACACTGGACTTCAAGCAACTTGGGCTATAAGCTTCTCCACCCTTCCTCCAGACTCTAGGACATTGGTTTCCAAATGAAATACAAAACTTCCCCTCATCTGAAAAGAGGACGTTGGACCACTTGGCAACAGTCCAGTTCTTCTCCTTAGGCCAGGTAAGATGCCTCTGATGTTGTCTGTGTTTCAATAGTGGCTTAACATGAGGAATGTGACCACTAGCCAAATTCCTTGACACGTCTGTATGCCTTGACCCCAGCCTCAGTCCATTCCTTGAGAAGTTCACTCAAATTTTTGAATTGATTTTGCTTGACAATCCTCATAAGGCTGCAGTTCTCTCGGTTGGTTGTGCATCTTTTTCTTCCACACTTTTTCCTTCCTCTCAACTTTCTGTTCCCATGCTTGGATACAGCACTCTGTGAACAGCCAGCTTCTTTGGCAATGAATGTTTGTGGCTTACCCTCCTTGTGAAGGGTGTCAATGATTGTCTTCTGAACAACTGTCAGATCAGCATTCTTCCCCATGATTGCGTAGCCTAGTGAACCAAACTGAGGGTGCTTTCACACTATCACTTTTGGTGCGCACCCAAGTTCATATTGACATCAGAGTTCGGTTTGTTTGAATGATGTGAATTTCCGAACTCGGGTGCACATGTGGTGGTCTGGGGTACGGTTCATGTTAACTTTGGTACGGTTCACTGCTGATGTGAACACAATCTTACCAAATCGCGGAAGTGAACAGCTATTAATTATATATTATTTAATGAAAATGTATGTTTGTGTGTGTTTCACTCAGTACCTGGCAAGCGTGACTGACGCGCTGCAAGCTGAGAGCTGTATATCTCATTTATGTTCGCTTTCAGCATTCTTTAGAGCATTTGCAGTACATTTGTAAGACAGACGCAAGTGCCTTTTATGTACCAAAGCTTTGTAAAAAAAAAAAAAAATGAACGGTTCAAAAACATAATACATAAAAGTGCATAGAGTAATGTTACCAATTTGCTGCCTTCTCCTGCACTGTCGTTACTAAGCAATGTGGTAAATGCTGGCTTGATGATGCAGACCATTTTGAAGGCTCAGGAAACCTTTGCAGGTGTTTTGAGTTGATTAACTGAATGGCATGACACCATATTCTAATTTTTTGAGAGGTTTTTTGTTAAATGTGAGCCAAAATCATCACAATTAAAAGAACCAATGAATTAAACTTCTTCAGTCTGTGCATTGAATTTATTTAATACATGAGTTTCACAATTTGAGCTAAATAACCGAAAAAATTAACTTTTCCATGACATTCTATTTTATTAAGATGCACCTGTACCTCAAAATAAGAGTCAATAAACTGGAGCAGGTTCTGGAGTGGACTTATGGACTAGAGAGGAGTGTGCTGCCCAAACAAAAACAGCACAGCACAGGGAACTAGGGATGCGGTGATCCGATATTCAAATCGGGTATCAGTTCCGATACTGCCATTTTTTTCGAATCGGGTATCGGTTAGAGACTTTTTGATTGTGCCAATTATTCTGTGTTACTTCTGAAGCCATCCAGTCCTCGTGCACCCTTGCTCTGCACATTTTGCATGTTTCTCTTATACCACTGGTTAATGTGAACTACATATGAATATTTAAGTCCTTACATTAAAGTTAACACAAACTCTTTTCTCTGCTGTATCTGTCAGTCATCCTTTAAACCATAGTCACATTCAGTTATGACAGTCAGCTCAGTAAAGCTCTCTCCAAGATCATTCTGTGTTCCCATTATTATACTTGATAAATTATTTGTATAATATATAGATTATATTTCTAAATACATGTCTATGAATTTGAATTTGACTTTAACTTCTTGCTGGAGTTCAATGTTGTTTTGTTACTTGCTACCGTGTGTCTGTGAAAACAAAACAGAGGGGGTGTAGAAGAGACTATAACTTGTTTTTAACGTGCACAGAATTTAAAACTGTTAAAAGAAAGGATCAATAACTGTTGCACGTATATAATACACTACGTATCAATGTCTCTTCTCTTTGTGCTTTGCACTTTTTAACACGGAATGCTTACAATGTGTGCATCCGGTGTGCAGAATGATAAGCTTGAAGCAACATGGCATCAAAAATATAATGAAGTAAGTCTGTATCTAGTAGCTTGTGAAATAATGATTATCAGTTCAACACACAGAGATAAATTCTACATTTATTTAAATGGGGGGGGGGGGGGGGTATTGGATCGGTATCTGTATCGGCCAATACTGAACCCTAGGTATTGGAATCGGTATCGGAGGCGAAAAAGGAGGATCGGAGCATCCCTACAGGAAACAAGGGGGAAAGAAAACAGGAACTAAACACAGGAGGACAGAACACAGGAACAATACTTTAAAATAAGAGTCAATAAAACACAAGACAGGGTAACATGTAACATTAGTATGTCTACAGTGTAGTGGCTGACACTAAGTAAATGCTTGGTTTTTTTATTTGTTTTTTTAGAACAGCCGTACAAATATCAGACTCACAAGGCAAGCACATGCCATATAAATGACCTGTTTTTCCAAGGATATTCATTCATATAGTAGATTAATGATTTCAAATTGATTGCATTTCTGGGGGTTTCTTATTTTATTTTATTTTTAGCTTAAATATCATTGAAATTATTTTTAGCCTACACCTAACTGGCAATTAGTGAAGCCATTTACCTTATTCAATAAAAGCCTAAATAAAATAGCAAATATAGCCTACAACTGAATTGCTTGTGTTCTGTTATTGAGCTGGAGCAAAGATTACACAATAGTCCAAGCTAACAAAAGTGAAATGACAGGTGTGATGACGACTATATTTGTCATCTTTGGCAGTAAATACACATTAATTGTTCTTTTCAAAGAACCTCCACAGCTTTCCTATTTATTGAGTCACAATGAAAACAAAATTGGTGCCCAAAGCTACACAACCCTGACAGCAAACAACATTATTCAAGCAAAACACAACAATGGTCAGTATTTGTGCAGTAGCTCCGAGGAAAAAAGTAAACATTCTCTGTGGCTTGAGTATACTGGAAGATAGTGATTTATTTCTGCTAAAAGTGAATAATATGCATGATGATGAGATGTGCGCTTACTCATTTCACAGTGCACTGACAACATGACATGATCGATTCCTCATGACTTTCAAGGCATCTCACTCCTTCTCTATTTCTTTCTTTGCAGCCTTTTAACTCATTCCTCTTACTCTCTTGCCTGCTTTGACAACAAGATTGAAATTCAGTTGCTGTCCGTTTGGTGTGAAAATGATGTCTAAGATATACAGCAGCTCTGACAGTCCATGAATGAGAGAGCACAAGTACACTTGCCTCTACTTTGTCTTTGTAGAGTGTGTGACAACCATGGCACTCTACATTGATCAAGACTTCTTCCCTGACAGCTCTAAGAGTTGAGAAAGAGAGAATGTGTGTAGCTTCCCATCATCATTATATGTAAGGATCAAAGCAGAAGGGATATTACTCTTCTACGGACAGCTATTCTCAAGTGATAAATGTGATAAACATCTCAGAGAGACACATCTCACTTTACTATAGAAAACAAATGGTAACATGAATAATGTAGATAAATATACATTCATGTAGCTCAAACAGTTAAACATGGCACAAACAACGTTTTGATAACCTCTAGCCAGGTTATGCAAGATATCATGCTCAAAGTGAAAAAGCCACAATGGTAGATAAAAGAATATATGCTTATGCAGAATGGCCATATTTATTAAAGTTGCAATGAAATGGAAGTAGCAAAAGATTTATTTATTTTTCTTTTCATGTTGTGATGTACATCCAAATTTGGCATTGGACGATGTCTACAGTGAAACATTGCGATGGACGATGACATCGGCGGGGGGATTAGGGGAGGTGTGCCAGAAGCCTGAATCCTTATAAGGGAAAACAACTAACAATTCCTAACACCATGCCGGCACAACATCGTGATGTCTATCAGCCATCGGCGATGGACGATGGTATTGTCTATCGGCCCAACCCTATCCAAATGTGACAAATTATTGAAAGAAATAAGCAGTGTGTGAACTTGGTTCTATTCTGTTTTTTTTTGTTTTTTTTTTCCATTCTGTCACCGATGGAGTTTCGGTTCCTTGCCGCTGTCACCTCTGGCTTGCTTAGTTGGGGTCACTTCATCTACAGCGATATCGTTGACTTGATTGCAAATAAATGCACAGACACTATTTAACTGAACAGAGATGACATCACTGAATTCAATGATGAACTGCCTTTAACTATCATTTTGCATTATTGACACACTGTTTTCCTAATGAATGTTGTTCAGTTGCTTTGACGCAATGTATTTTGTTTAAAGCGCTATATAAATAAAGGTGACTTGACTTGACTATCCATTGGTTGTTGTTTGGATTTTAACATGTGGGAGATTGTGAAGGGGAGGGGTTAAGCAGACTAAAATGGCTAGAGAAGTCTTTTATACATCACCAGAGAGAAGTCTGTCAATTTTGATCAAAAATTACAAATACACAAAGTAGACCCCAAAAACTTCTGTCATCCTTTAATCACCATCATGTAGTTATTTGAAGTAATTCTGAATAACGTTGGTAACCAAATAGTTTAATGAGGAAACCATGAAAATGGACTAAAACAGACTATTATAGGCATATTATAAAGATAAGCCTCAGTAATCTGTTTTGGACATTTTTTTGGGTGTGCTATCAAGTTTGCATAACATTTTTCATACTTCATATGGTTATTACTTATATAGTATTGTCAGGGGTCACGGTAACAGAAAATTTTGTCAATTATTTATTTTTATTTTTTTAAGTGATGGAAAAATCTGAAGGCTGTCTGTAATTTTGACAGATTACCCTGAGGGAGATACAGTATATTGTAATTTGTAACTTCTCCAGTTACCTAATGTTACCTCGGATTAGGTAGAGGTAGGCTCCCCCACACTATAAGGTTGCACTGAGCGCCATTGTCGTAACCTCTATGAAGTCAATAAAGTGACATCAGAAAGACTTGTGATGCTCTGAACAAAGAGGCAGGCATTCTCCAGATGCACTGAAATAACAGTCCTCCGGCCAGCCTGTGATAGGATGTGTTTCAGAGTAAGCAGTCCAAAGGGAGCATTCTGATAATGCACTCTCTAAGTGAGCATGTCACGCCTCCATACAATCCGACATGGACCGAAGCACTTTATGATTTTATTTGTAACTTTATCTTACCAGAGAAAAGAGTTCCAATACAGAAGAACTCTCTGTATTCTGTTTTACAGCTGTCATGCCACACAATGGAACAGTCATTGCTCAAGGGCAACACATTTTTTATTACAAAAGACAGCGTAACGGCCATTCATTGCTGGTTCAGGCAGTATGTTATGCCTCAATAACAACCAGTAAAAGCTGTTAACACAGGCTCATCCGAGTAACTGTAGTCGGCGCTGTACTCTTGCTAGGATCAATTTTTTCTTGGTTGGAGCTTTGTGTTTGTTTAGCTCATAAAATATTAAAACTCGATTCAAAATGGTGTACAATTATTTAATTATGTCATCCTGGTATTGCGGACTCGCTCTCATACAAAAGCAGCTGCTGCCATTTTGCTACGATTGTTTTGAACGCTGTAATGTATTATAAGATAACTAACAAACTGGTAAGATTTTAAAACATTTTCGTTTTAAATCCTTTATTGCCTTAGTTATTTATGTGGTTAAATGTTTTGTAATAAGTGGTTTGCCTGCACCGTTTCCCTTATATCAGTCTAGTACAGCAACCAATCTGGCTTCAGAAGTGGACATTCAACTGAGACTGCCTTGCTCTCAGGTGTTGAAGCCCTAAGACTGGCAAGAGTGGAATCCAAATCTTCAATAATTATCTTGCTTAATCTGTCTGCTGCTTTTGACACAGTTAACCACAGATCCTCCTGTCAACCCTACTGACAAAGGGCCTCTCCGGAACCGCACTCCAGTGGTCTTACCTATTAGATAGGTCCTTCAAAGTTTCTTGGAGAGGTGAGGTGTCCAAGTCACAATGTCTAACTACTGGGGTGCCCCAGGGCTCAGTTCTTGGAATACTTCTCTTCTCTGTCTACATGGCATCATTAGGTTCTGTCATTCAGAAACATGGCTTTTCATACCACTGCTATGCTGATGACACTCAACTCTACCTCTCATTCCATCCTGATGATCCGACGGTAGCTGCTCGCATCTCAGCTTCACTAACAGACATTTATTGCTGGATGAAGGGACATCACCTTCAACTCAACCTTGCCAAGACAGAATTGCTTGTGGTTCCAGCAAACCCATCATTTCATCACAATTTCACCATCCGGTTAGGCACATCAACTGTAACTCCTTCAAAAACAGCCATAAACCTTGGAGTTATGATTGATGATCAGCTGACTTTCTCAGACCACATTGCTAAAACTGTCTGATCCTGCAGATATGCTTTAGTCAACATCAAAGAGATCAGGCCCTTTCTTTCGGAACATGCTGCATAACCCCATGTACAAGCTCTTGTTCTGTCCAGGCTGGACTGTTGCAATGCTCTCTTGGAAGGTCTTCCAGCCAGTTTTATCAAACCTTTACAATTAATCCAGAACGTAGCAGCAAGATTACTTTTTAATGAGCCGGAAAAAATACACGTCACACCTCTGTTTATCAATTTGCACTGGCTTCCAATAGCTGCTCTCATAAAATTCAAGTCATTGATGTTTGCCTACAAAACTACCACTGGCTCTGCACCCCTTTACCTAAATTAATTACTTCAGACTTATGTGCCCTCTAGATGCTTGTGATCTGCAAGTGAATATCGCTTGATTGTGTCATCCCAAAGAAGCACAAAGTAAATTTGATAGACTTTTAAATTAAATGTTCCCTCCTGGTGGAATGACCTGCCCAACTCAGTCAGAGCAGCTGAGTCCTTAGCCATCTTCAAGAATTGGCTAAAAACACATCTCTTCCATCTTTATTTGACCCTCTAACTTATTTATTTGCACTCACTACTCTAATTATTTTCTTTAAAAAAAAAAGATCTAACTAGCTTTCTAATCTTTTGGTATTCTATCTTTCTTTTCATTTACTATACAATTAACAAAAGCAAAAAAAGACCTCTAACATTAGCTTGCTCTATTCTTTTTTCTATTCTGTTTCCTTTTTTATTTATTATATTATTGTACTGCGTTAAGCTAATTGAGACTTGTTATAGTACTTGAATATCATTGCTCTTTTGTTGATTTTGCTTGCTTCCATTGTCCTCATTTGTAAGTCGCTTTGGTTAAAAGTGTCTGCTAAATGACTAAATGGTAAATGTAATATAAATGTAGCTTGAACTTGCTGCTTGCTCACAACTGCTTTGTTCACGGAAGCTTTGCATTCAAATATTTCAACTCAAATCAATATTTTATGTCAATTATCTACTTATGCATTAAGTAGCCGTGTAATAAGCACTTCGCGTTGGGGTCCTGATCACCCTGTCAGAGTTTATTCTGAGATAACAACCGGCTGGATGTACATTATCCCTTACGAACACACCTCCTCACAAAAGCAGCAGCACAGCCAGAGCTAAAATAGAAAGCTATGAACAGCGGCAGTGCCAGCATGTACAATAGCTAACGTATGCAGCAGTACACACCTGACATAAACAACAGCTGCACCGGCGGTACTTATAACAGCAGCCACGCTGTCATTCATTATGGATATTGTAAGCAATACTTCACACTTATATGAGAAAACAGTGGCAAAGCAGGTGTTCAACACAGAAGGCAACAGAAGCGAGTGACCAAAACACTTTATGTAAAACAGACTGCCACTTTGAGACTAGTGGCTGCTTATATTGCATAAGCAATATAATACATGACCATACATACATGATCGATCACTGCTCTGAGGCGGGGAGCTGCATATTATGAAAGTGAGTGAACGGCCGAAGCTCAATGCTTTACGAAGGCATTCCACTGTTCTGAGCCTGTTTACTGCTAAGTGAGTGAGGGATCAAAGCGCTTCCTCTTCTGAGCATAACAGATCACAGCACTGAGATTTGTGCACTGCAAACCACTGCTCTGAGGCAGGGGCTACTTTGCTTCTGTACACAGCAGACCGCTGCCCTGAGGTGGGCTTGCTTATCCCATGAAGAGAGGGCAACTGGAGCTTTTCCATGCCCCGGACACGGATGACCGCTGCTCTCAGAATGCCAAAATGGTTTTATGAAATAAAATTTAATTTATGAAATGAAATGGACATAATTTAAAATCTGAGACTTGTTTCATACCAAAAGCAGCAAAGTGATTTATTGGATGTGAGGTTCTGTTCATTCATAAACTGAAAACTACATAGACCAAAAGATCGATTCATCTTCTTTGTGTGGTGTTGAACACAAAAAGAGTCACATAGATTCTGTTCATCTGTTCACTTCATAAATAAATAAATGCATAATCTAGCCTATATGCTCATCCTGTAAGTTAATGATTAAAAATGCCTATTAAATGCCTTATCAATAAATATGAAAATGAAAATGACAGGTAGTAATAGATAAATTATGAAGGAATTTTTACAACCTTTTCAACCAAAATGACGGACAATGAGAAAGTCCAACATGACCTCTGAGTACTGTATGTGCTATATTGTTTCTTAATTTTATTTAGTATGTAATGTTGCTGTTAGAGCATGAACAACGTCTGCAAAGTGAAAGACATGAAGACACTCCAAGTTCAATGCAAAGGGAAATATTTTCTTTTAAAGAAATCGCTGTTTAAGGACTACAAAAAAAGGCTGGTAGGGACTACAACAAGCTTCTTCCTGGATCATAGAACCAGGAACTCAACAGACTGCTCTGATGAGAATGGAAACAGCGGTGTAGAATAAAGGTAAACAATTTTAAAACAAAGCATGAACACGTTACACTGCACCATATAAACACAATAAAGCCTTTGAAAAAACAGATATGGTGAAGTCACAATGCATGAACAATTCAATCTGAATTGCTTCAATGTTACATCATCTATGTCCTCTTCCAAATAACATTAGTGAATGTTACAAATATGAATATATGTCACTCGGTTCACAAAGTACACAGCTAATTTCTAATACTCACTGTAATTCAATATACATATTTACAGCAAGTGGCCGGTAAAGCCTGATTGACTGCATTAAGAACATCTGCAATTTAAAAGATTGCTCGAAAACTTTCCATGTTGGGAAATCTTGAATTTATTTTCATGCTCTGAAGTGAATCTTCGATGAGTGTAATAACTTTCTGTCATCTTGTATCTTTTGTGGAAACGAGATGGGAACTTTTTGTAAATGGCCAGAGAATAATACCTAGTTTTTCTACATAGACAATAATCCCTCATCTACACTCAGGTTTCCAGGTTTCCTCAGGAGTCCATTGTTATACGGAAATACACACATCTCATCATGTTACAAAAAGAGAGGATGTCTGCTTTGGAATTATAAACCCTGTCTTTAATCTTTGGTGGCAGTGACATTTAACCAGAAGTGGAATTCATGAGCATGTTCACCTGAGCGAAGAACGGAATGATGGGATATTTATGATGGGTCATTTAGTTTGAAGAGAGGGGAAGGCTGCTTTAGGAAAGAACCTGAAGGAGCCTGAGGGTAGCATGAGAGCTTCATTCACACCCACTGACATTTTCCAGAGGACAAATCAATTAGCAGGTTATTAAAGAGAAGCTGTGTGTGACAGAGTCCCAAGGCTCTTAAACAGTAACTGAGAAAGCATTGCAGAACACATGCACAAGCACACACACACACACACACACACACACACATCAAAACAAAACCGCAATCGAACACACTCTAGATAGAGCATGCACAAGAAAAACACAGCTTCCACTAATAAAACACATCCTGGCACAGCACACACTTGTGCTTCCTTTTATGTGCGGTTAAAAAAAACAAAACAAAAAAAAAAACAATGGGATCTAGGGGAGCAGGACTAGGTAATGAAGGATTACTAATGATTTAAATGCTGAATAGTTGTGATGCATTCAGAACAACAAAATTGAAAGAAAGATAATGAATTCTACTACAGTAGTGTAAATAGCACTGTCAACCAGCCTTATTCACAAAGAACTACATTGTTATCTCCAATATTAAAATAAAATGCTAAAGGCTAAATCCAAAATAATTTAAATAGTTTTAAAAGCTAAAAGGGATATTACAGCATTATAATGTTCAGCAATCGATATTGCTGCGCTTACTGTTTCTAGTGCATTAAAACAGTGTTCTAAAAACAGCACTCAAGTTAAAAGTTCAAGTTTTAAAAAAATAAATAAAAATGTTTGCCTGTTTTTTTAATTCCACTGCCCTATTGCTTATTAATATTCCTAATGTTGAAAATATGGATACTCTTGTTTTCCAAAACAATATAAAACATGACAAATTTTGAACTTCTACTGTGTTAATAATAATAATAATAAAAAAAGGGTAAATTTAACCCACATATTTTTAATGTCCATATACCACTGTAAGCATCAAAATGTGTACATCCTTTCCAAAACACTTCTTTGTGTCATCTAGGGATGCATTAACATGAAAATTCTGGATGCACTTGGCCCAAAACCTAAACCGAAAATACTCTGTATTAATTATTGATTATTAAGTAATATAAAATAATTGTGTAAGACTTTTTAATTGAACTCAACAGTTTTAATTACACGGAATAAAAAATGTAATAAAAAAACACAAGCCAATGAAATAACCATACTTTGAAAGCAATATAAAAAATTGGTCAGAAAAGAAATTAATATTAAATGTCAATGTATTTTTTTTATTCAGTTCTGTGCAACACAGTAATATATATACATATTTTTTTGACTAATTATCCAAATAATGAATAGTCCTACATTATTATCAGAGCATGTGAGCAGAGCAGAGTGGGGAGCAGATCAGTGAATGAGAGGGTCTCATCATTTTACCAGCGATGCCCACAGGGGCGTCGGACTGGGGGGGTAAAGGGTACCGAGTACCCAGGGCCCGAGGCAGGGGGGGGCCCTTAGAAGTCAGTTTTCTATACATACATATACATGCACTAACATTTGTATAGCATTTATGTACAACTAAAAAAGTTCCTGTGCAAACCTAAACTTGTAGTTAGGCGCTGGATTGGTATAAAAAAGTCATTTTCATGCTGTGCAGGGCCCCACACCCCTCTCGAATCAATGCAAATGGTACGACCCGCAGGTCAGGTGCTTCTGCTGCGGACCCGCGGTGATTGAATCAGTTGATGAGACAGGAGCTGGAGTGAGCCGTGAAGAGTCATGTCTCTCCTTAAGAAAGGAAAATCAGGGGCTCAAAAACGAAAAGAGAAGCAGAATAAAGAGAGAAGGGCAAATGAGGGCAAGCAGTTGCTCACAAATTTTTTTGAAAAGAGAGGTGAGCTCCAAATGCATCATCAAGCATTGACATTGTTTTAACATAAATATCTACTCCCGGTAGAATAGCATACATTTATGTTTGCATTTATGAATAATATACCAATACTTTATAGTATCACACCCTTCATAGCGAGCAAACAATGTTTCTGATTATTACATGGCTTGGCTGAATTCAAATGTAGAATGCGGTCTGTTATTTCTTGATAACAGACTGCTGCGAAGAATAACAGACCGTTGCCATGAAAAACAGCGTGTTGCTATGGACGCGGAACGGACTATTTTCTTTGGCGGAAGCAATACAATCGTTTTTAAATCAATAAACTCCTTTTTAAATCAATAATTCGTGGCAAATTATTTATTTATTTTGTGGGTAGCCATGTAATAAGCGGGATAATGTATAGAGAGGCGGTCGTTATAGCGAATAACAACCCCGACAGGCTGAACAGGACCCCGACACGAAGCGGAGGATAATGTAATCTAACGTTATAATTTATCCCTTACGTAAATAACAGGGAGTGAGAAGCAGACGGAGCTCAACACACTGCCACTCCAGGCAGCTGCCTAAACGCTTGTCTCCTCTTCTGCTGCAGATCATCCCACTCTCAGAGTCAGTAGTTTACATGAAAACACTGTATATTTCCCTCCATTGTCAAAATCTAACACCCGAGAAAACACAGATCGTTAGCGCCTATTTTACCGCATTGTTATGCAAATTAGCTCGCACACGCTCTTACATTAAGTACAGGATTGTTCTCAGTATAATAATGCACATCTTAATGATTGAAAAATGACTTATTTTAAAACATAATTCAAAGACTGAATGTCTAGTTTGGCGGTTAGTTTACCCTGTGATTCTATAGTCTAGTCTGCATTTATTTTAAACAGACAAATAATCATCAATTATCTTGTACTTAGCCTACACTTTAAAAAAAAGGTATTGTGACAATAAAGGATATTTTAGCAACCATTTGAAGCCATATATTTCAGTTTCAGAGTCAGACCCTGCAGCAGCAGGCCCCTCATCATGGCTAGGTGAAAGCAGTGACAGTGAGGTGGATGTGAGTGTGACAGTGAGACAAGGTGAGCTTTTTAACACTTAGTAATTAGTAATTAAGTGTTAAGAGGAAATAAGCTAAATTAGTACATTGTTATTGTACACATTTAAACTTTAAAGTGTAATTACTAATTACAGTTTACAGTTTAAAGTTTAAATGTGTACAATAACAATGTACCCATTTTGCTTATTTCCTCTTGTAGCAGAGGCAGAAATAGAAGATGAGGTTGATATTCATATAAGTGATCAGAGGGAAAGTGAAGAATGTGATGAAGGTAGTCAGGAGCAGGAGGACAGAGCTGAAGAGGAAAGAGAAGAGAATGAGAGACTTAGGGATACTGGAGAGGGATTGTCAGAGGACCCAGGATTATGGCCAACAACTCTTACTGATAAGCACAGGAAAACTATTGTTCAAATGCTAGCAAAAAACTGGACTTTAAAGACCTGATCAGCAAATTTGCGCATGCAAAGACCCGTCAATGGGCATTTAGTAAAAACTGACATGATTTAGTTTGTGTTTCAGACCAAAGTTTTTCTCATTTGGTATGGTCATTTTCAGAACTGCTTTACAGTATATTTGATTTAGTCCAGGTTTGGACCTGCTAGACCTTTGGTCATCTCAGTAAGTAGTACTTTCGACAATAAAACAAAAATATATTAATCAGAGTGTGGCCTATTTTGTTTACATTTTAAGTGTTTTTATGATAAAAATGCAATACCTTACCCATTGGTATCACTATGGTATTGGGGGCCCACCAAGATGGTTTGTACCCAGGGCCCAAAATTTGGTGCTACGCCCCTGGATGCCCAGTACAGCTGTACACCATGTTTCAGCACAGATGAACTATTGCAAACAAGAACAAGTATAGACTACTACATAGAAATATCCTGTCGACGCATTAATTGAGCAGACTTTGCTTTTCTGGTGAGCATGAGAGATACATGAGTGGAATGCACATCCATAGAGCAGATTATTAAGGAGCAGGACTTCACACCGCGCAGTGACGGTGGCTAGATGGAGAGTGAAGCCTGCGCTCTGAACACTGCTGGGCTGAACGTAACACAATAAGAGTGTTAAAAAAAAAAAAATTATGTCATAAATGTGTATTTTGGTATCAAAGATGCAACCAGCAGTGCATTAAATATGCTCTGCTAATTAATTAAAACCTGCCAACTTTTTAAGAACAACATAATTAAATAATGTGACACTGTTACTATGTAATCATGTGACTTGTCTTTGTGATTATTCACAGCAGATGACCGTGTGTCAGAGTGCCTGTCTGGAGGGAAGATATCCAACAACTATAAATGTCTGGGATCTGAATGAGTAAAAATATGTATGTAAATGGAGAATAAAGGAATAGGTCATGAGCACTCAATGTCTTTGTACTCGCTTTAGAAAAAACACATCAAACAACAACTCTACAACCCAACATTTTTGTTCTGAAGTGGAAGTATTTTGAGTTGGTTCAGTATTAAACAGACCTATGTTCAAGCTTCTTTCCTACAAGGACTTACTGGGCAGCTGTTTTCTCCAGCTCATATTCTAAATTACTCTGAGACAAATCTTCATAATTCTTTGAACTGTGTTCTTAACTAATCTTGACAGAAGATTCGCACAAAATGCTCATCGAAAAGTATCATGTAGAGCCATGCCTCAATTTACACATCTGTTTAAAATAAAATAAATGACTGTGTTGCCATGGCACATAGTTCCAATCTCTTTTCTCTAATGTAGAAAACAGTTTTATCTGCCTGAGGAGGTTACTCACGATACATAGACTAATCTAGCGTGCCTGTTTCAGTGTAGATTTCATGTTTTACTTTTTTTTTATCAAATCAAGTCTTTCTTCACAATTCCTCAAAAAAGGTATTTCAGGGCAAAAAGTGCAAATAAGTAATCAAATCTTATTGCATTAGTAAAAGTACTGCTTAAGCTAAAGTGTTGCAGATTTTCTCCTCTTGTTCTCACTGTAAGCACTGACTCTCCACCCCTCTTACGGGACAGTCCTACCTGAGACTTGAATCCATCCATGATGTTGACTGTGAGATGAATAGAATAAAGGGTACTCCATTGTGTTTCTTCTCCTTTGCATCATTGTAATTGGTAACCTGAACCAATATGCGTGAGGATAATCTAATAAGAGAGGCGTGCATCCCTCTATCTGCTACTGACCGACGTACAGTCCTCTCAGCTGCAGCATGTGTATGCCTGAGAGAGAGAGAGAGAGAGAGAGAGGTTGGGGGTGGGGCGGATAATTTAATTTGTAATGATGCAGATCAATGTTTAAAGACAAAACTGGTATCATCTGTAGCAGCAGATCTTCCTGTTTAGTTTGATTTAACATCCCCACTATAGGTTTTAATCTAAAAAGTAGTACCTATTATGTGATATTATGTCTTAGCTGAAAAAAGCACACAAGTGTGTGTACTACATTTGCCACAATTGTTAGGGTGACTTATACACACATGCACTTTATTTTTAGAGTTAGTCAGTCAATTAAAATATACAAAATGAAATGGGGGAGGCTATGGGGTAAACCATAATAATATTAAATAAATGTAATTATTTCATTTTTTCATAGGGATAGGATTTATTTAAAGGGATAGTTCACCCAAAAATGAAAATTATGTCATTAATGACTTACACTTATGTCGTTCCAAACCCATAAGATCTCCGTTCATCTTCGGAAAACAGTTTAAGATATTTTAGATTTAGTCTGAGAGCTTTCTGTCCCTCCATTGAAAATGTATTTACAGTATACTGTCCATGGTTAGAAAGGTAATAAAAACATATTCAAAGTAGTCCATGTGACATCAGTGGGTCAGTTAGAATTTTTTGAAGCCTCAAAAATACATTTTGGTCCAAAAATAGCAAAAACTACAACTTTATTCAGCATTGTCTTCTGAGTGTGTATTAAGCCATGGATTGATGCATTGAGATGCCTGAAACCAGTGGCTGGTTGCATAAACTGCTAAAAATCATCTTAAAAGTAGTCATCGACTAATTTTTTGGACTGATCATAACTGTTTAAAGTCAGTAATTAAAACAATAATTTGGTCTCATTTGAAAGTGAAAGGTAAGACACATCACCTTATAGCTGCTAGTCAGTCAAACTAGTTCTTTAGACAATCTTATTAATCCGACAGTAAAAATCTATTTCTGATTTTATTGTTGTTTGCATGCATTTTCCTTTAAAATACCTTTCAATTTGTTTTTGTTTTTCTATCCCCACCTAGGTGTTATTATCCATGATCCATGGTCAGACGTGGTTTTATGCTTAATTTTGCCATCCTATGGAAATTAATGCATTGAACAAGAAGTGATCACTGCTATCGACTTAATGTCTAGATACCTCAGTAGTGTTGTAGACACAGATGGTGATGGAATGGACAGTGTCCTTTTGCATTCATGCCCTGTTCATAAATAGCACTGTTGGGAACATCCTGTCTGATTTTCCTTTAAGAAACTGGCCTATAAATACATGAAGCCTTCCACTTGGACTGTTATTTGGAGTCATCAGTTATTAGTCTCTTCACATTCTCCCTTCTGTTTCAACAATCTGTACATTGTTCTTCTGGGTATAGAAGCTTCTTGCTTCCACATTCTAAAACTTAACCAACAGAGCCTGCAGGAACATTCATATATTTCAAATATGATTATATGATTTTATCTTTCCCAAATTTATACAAATACCACATTAAATTAAATTTCATCATAAGCTTTCATTCAAGTTGAAGTCTGAATAGTTTTACATGTTAGTAAAGTGTGTTACATGAACTGAAGTAATAAATCAGTGTCTTCAATCTCAAAGCAGAGCTTGCACATATTTATATCTGGCAGAGCTTTGTACAATAGTGTTATTATAACCCCCTTTTTTCCCCTGCACAACCAGCATCTTACATGTTTATTGAGTACGCTCGATTAAATCATTTAAACTGGCTGCTTACCTACCTACCATGAAAGAAAATACAGAAACAGACATAGGGAGCTTTGAAAACAACCTAGACATCTATCCTTGATATAAGAAGTGAAGTTCTTTTAAAACAGGAGTAATATGTGCTGTATACACAGTATGTAAACATACTGTATACATAATATATAAAAGGAGAATGTCTGTATTTAAAATCAGTATGTCACTGAAGGTTGGTAGGTATAGCTGGTTAGATTAGATAGATAGAGAGGTCAGATTGATGACTTCATCATGACTGGATCTCAACAAATCCCTACATACAAAAGCACTTCCTCACCTCTGCACTTCTATTGTGTTTTAACAGTTCCGGAAACATCATTTCAAAAGCAAGAAGAGTGCAGACATAAACCCATACAACAAAACAAAATTAGCTTTTTTAGCCTCACACAGTGAAAATGTGGCAATTCTAAAATTTAGATTATTTGATCGAACAGAAAGATTCAGATTTGCTCATGATTGCTAAACCAACTATACAACATATTATTTTGTGTTAAAAATAAAATAAAAATAAAAAATAAATAAGCCTGACCACAACTTCTGGAGCTAAATATGATGTTTAAACAGATTTGTTTTGTTTGCTCTTATGTAATGTCAGGAACATTACATTTTTATATTTATTATTTTTTAATAAATTTATAATATTTACATTATATAGGAATATTGCAAAATAATGAACTTAATGTGTCATATACTGTAACGCATTTAATAATAAAAAGTGATTATTGCAAAGCTGAAGAGGCCCCATTCATTTATTTTGAAAGGAATATTTGGAGAAAAAAAAATAAACCACTCAAATTCTGCTCAACCACTACATGAACACTTGGCCAACCATTAGAAATAAGTTATATATATACACACACACCTAAAGGATTATAAGGAACACCATACTAATACTGTGTTTGACCCCCTTTCGCCTTCAGAACTGCCTTAATTCTACATGGCATTGATTCAACAAGGTGCTGAAAGCATTCTTTAGAAATGTTGGCCCATATTGATAGGATAGCATCTTGCAGTTGATGGAGATTTGTGGGATGCACATCCAGGGCACGAAGCTCCTGTTCCACCACATCCCAAAGATGCTCTATTGGGTTGAGATCTGTTGACTGTGGGGGGCATTTTAGTACAGTGAACTCATTGCCATGTTCAAGAAACCAATTTGAAATGATTCGAGCTTTGTGAGATGGTGCATTATCCTGCTGGAACTAGCCATCAGAGGATGGGAACATGGTGGTCATAAAGGGATGGACATGGTCAGAAACAATGCTCAGGTAGGCCTTGGCATTTAAACAATGCCCAATTGGCACTAAGTGGCCTAAAGTGTGCCAAGAAAACATCCCCCACACCATTACACCACCACCAGCAGCCGGCACAGTGGTAACAAGGCATGATGGATCCATGTTCTCATTCTGTTTACCCCAGATTCTGACTCTACCATCTGAATGTCTCAACAGAAATCAAGACTCATCAGACCAGGCAACATTTTTCCAGTCTTCAACTGTCCAATTTTGGTGAGTTTGTGCAAATTGTAGCCTCTTTTTCCTATTTGTAGTAGAGATGAGTGGGGTGGGGTCTTCTGCTGTTGTAGCCCATCCGCCACAAGGTAGTGCATGTTGTGGCTTCACAAATGCTTTGCTGCATACCTCGGTTATAACGAGTGGTTATTTCAATTAAAGTTGCTTTTCTATCAGCTTGAAATAAGTCGGCCCATTCTCCTCTGACCTCTAGCATCAACAAGGCATTTCCGCCCACAGGACTGCCGCATACTGGATGTTTTTCCCTTTTCACACCATTCTTTGTAAACCATAGAAATGGTTGTGCGTGAAAATCCCAGTAACTGAGCAGATAGTGAAATACTCAGACCGGCCCGTGTGGCACCAACAACTATGCCACGTTCAAAATTGCTTAAATCACCTTTCTTTCCCATTCTGACATTCTGTTTGGAGTTCAGGAGATTGTCTTGACCAGGAACACACCCCTAAATGCATTGAAGCAACTGCCATGGGATTGGTTGATTAGATAATTGCATTAATGAGAAATTGAACAGGTGTTCCTAATAATCCTTTAGGTTAGTGTATATGTATGTATAATAAATGAGCATGTTTTAACAATTACATTAATTCATATACATCATGTTATACTCTTCATAATAAAGTAATTCACATCAATAAAATGGTCAATAAATATCAGCATAACAGTTACTGAAACTGATCAAAATAACAGTCGATACATTCATCTTTATATTAACAGACATTCATTGTGTGGGCCAGGGTTCCCATTATCCTGAGAATTTGTGCTCATCTTCCCATAACCTCTCAATGTTTCTGTATAGTGAGCTTCCAAAAGGAGAGCTTCTTCACTGGATGGCAGACACTGATGTGTCAAATATCAGTGACTGCATCTTCCATCCAATTTAAGTAATGCTGGCTTCCATCATCAATAGGAAAACTAATGATTTCTGGAATGTCATATGGATGCATAGCTCTGAGGGAACACAAATGAGTCCCAGTTAAAATGTTAAAAACAGATTTGAACATTATAACAACAATTGATGTGTACAAATTAAACAACTGTTCTGTATTGTACACTATCATTCAAAAGTTTCGGGTCAGTAAAATTTTTTTTACAAATACATTTATTTTTATTTAGCAAATTTATTTTTCAAATAAATGCTGTTCTTTTCAACCTTCTATTCTCCGTATATCCCGAGAAAAGTATTAAATTTTCGCAGGAAAAAAAAATTGCTTTCAACATGGATAATAATAAAAGTTTACTGATCACCAAATCAATTAAAATCAATTAGAATGATTTCTGAAGGATCATGTGACACTGAATGCCTGCTGAAAATTCAGCTTTGAAATCACAGTGTTACAAACACGCCAGGTTCCACCTCCACACAATCACAGCGCACACCCTCACCTGAGTACTGAACCATCACCACCTGATCCTCATCACCAGTCATCCACCACAGCACCATAAAAGCCACACATACGCACCCAGTCATTGTCTGGTCACGTTCGCGACAAGATCATTCTTGTTCAATGAAACCCTCTCGTTGCTATGGGAACGCTTCTGGTGGCCCAACATGGCCTCGGATGTCAGAAGGTACGTGAGTGGATGTACCAGCTGCGCCATGTCCAAAAGTCCTCGCCATCTACCATCTGGCAAACTCCATCCTCTGCCCGTTCCCAATCGCCCTTGGTCACACCTAGGGGTGGATTTCATAACGGACTTTCCACCCTCTGACAACAACACATGTATTCTGATTATTGTGGATAGATTTTCTAAAGCTTGTCGTCTTCTTCCTCTGAAGGGTCTCCCCACTGCCATGGAAACGGCAGAACTGATGTTTAACCATGTCTTCAGGTACTTCGGCATTCCTGAGGACATAGTGTCGGATCGGGGCCCCCAGTTCATCTCCCGGGTATGGAAAGCGTTTCACTCCCTCCTAGGTGTGGCCATCAGCCTGTCCTCCGGCTACCACCCACAGTCCAATGGGCAGACGGAAAGAAAGGTCCAGGAGATCGGACGCTTCCTCCGTACCTTCTGTCACGGCCACCAGAACTCCTGAAACCAATTCCTGGGGTGGGCCGAGTACTCACAGAACTCCCTCCGTCAACCCACCACCGGACTCACACCCTTCCAGTGCGTACTCGGCTACCAGCCACCTCTATTCCCCTGGTCTGGAGAGCCCTCTGATGTTCCCACAGTCGACTATTGGTTCCGGGAGAGCGATGGGGTCTGGGACACGGCCCATCACCAACTGCAACGGACGCTCCGTAGACGCAGGATGGCAGCCAACCTTCGCCGTTCCAAGGCTCCCCAGTATCAACCCGGTCAGAAGGTCTGGCTGTCTACCCGGGACATCCGCCTGCGTCTACCTTGCCGCAAGCTCAGTCCCAGATTCATTGGCCCGTTCACAATCACCCAGCAGATCAATCCGGTCACCTACAAACTCCAACTTCCCCCTGAGTACCGGATTCACCCCACTTTCCATGTCTCACTCTTAAAACCTCACCATCCTTCTGTTCTTCCCTCCACAGAACCTGGCGAGACGGTAGCCCCCCCGCCTCTCCCCCTAGATGACGGCGCAGCCTACTCGGTCAAGGACATCCTGGACTCCCGGCGGCGTGGTGGGCAGCTGGAATACTTAGTGGACTGGGAAGGATACGGTCCAGAGGAACGTTCCTGGGTCCCACCTAACGACATCTTGGATCCCGCCTTGCTGGATACCTTCCACTCCAGACACCCCAACCGACCGGCTCCCAGGGGAAGAGGATGCCCACCATGTCGTCGGGGTCCCCGGCCCTCAGGAGCGGGCCCTGGGGAGGGGGGTACTGTTACAAACACGCCAGGTTCCACCTCCACACAATCACAGCGCACACCCTCACCTGAGTACTGAACCATCACCACCTGATCCTCATCACCAGTCATCCACCACAGCACCATAAAAGCCACACACACGCACCCAGTCATTGTCCGGTCACGTTCGCGACAAGATCATTCCTGTGCGCTAACTATAAGGACTAACTCCTCTTTACCTTCTCTCCAAGGATAACCTCCGAAGACTCCTCTTCCATCTTCTCTCTAAAGATTGCCTCCAAGATCCTCAAAGCCCCAACGGTGCGTGTGTGTGGTCACTACCTTCCCGGCACGGATCCCAACACCCATCCACTCCTCACTTCCTGCTCCTCTGCTTGTGTCTTTAAATAAATACTAACTTCATCTGTTACTCCTCTGTCTCCGAGTGATCCGTAACACACAGGAAGAAATTACATATTACAATACATTAAAACAGAAAACAGTTATTTTAAATTTTTATAATATGTCAGAACATTCCTCTTCTTACTGTGTGGTTGTTCAAATAAATGTGACACTCGACCAAACCAAAACCAATTTTTTTTTAAATAATTGAAGAATAAATAAGCTTTCCATTGATGTATAATTTGTTCGGATCTGACAATCTTTGGCCAAGATACAACTATTTGAAAATCTGGAATCTGACGGTGCAAAAAAATTTAAATACTGAGAAAAAGCCTTTAAGTTGTCCAAATGAATTCTTAACAATGCATATTACTAATCAAAAATTAAGTTTTTAAATATTTACGGTAGGAAATTTACAAAATATCTTCATGGAACATTATCTTTACTTAATATCCTAATGGTTTTCAGCATGAAATAAAAATCAATACATTTGACCCATACAATGTTTTTTTGGCTATTGCTAAAAATATTCCCCAGCGACTTAAGGTTTTGTGGTTCAGAGTCACAAATACAGCCAGGCGGAGCATAAGAGACTTATTTTTAAAAACATCAGAAAATCTTACCAACCCCAAACATTTGTATGATTGTGTACAATGATGGTGAAACTTAGAAAGTTAAACTGGTCTTTTTTTTTTCATTCAAAAAAGGGAATTCTGAAACCGCTTCCTTTCTTCACATGTTCAAGGTGTGTAAATTGAAGTTTCACCATAAGAAGCCAGCTTATGTACCACAGCTTGAGTCTTAAAAGCTTTGTGTTCACATGCACCGGCGGTTCCACTGGGCATTAAATCTTTTTAGGCTCTTTGAAAGCTCTGGACAAATGTTTTCCATAATTTGTTTAAATTAATACTTTAGATTAGGGAACACATTTTCACTATTAACTAGAGTTTTCCTAATCAAACTCTTAATTTGCTGCTTATTTATAATAAGGTAGCTGTTGTTCTCATGCTGGCAAATTTCCTGCAACGATCCAGGAAGTAAAAAAAAACTAAGTGTCACTCAGTCTTCTGACCTTCTTACAGGTACCACAATGAAAGCATTTTGTTAGATCCACACATTTTCTTTAGTCTGAGATAATTCATTGTCATGGAAACTAAAACCAATCGATATAATCAAGTCTCATACGACAGTCACTCAATTTGTTTCATATAACAGCCGATTTGATTTTGAACCCTGGATTAGTCATACATCATGTGAATAACACTACACATACTATATATTAATGAAATTAATTAATCAAAAATTTAAGCATTCGTGTGAATGAATGTTAATCATGACTGTGCATGTTGGCTGAAAGTGTCCAAGCAATTGTGATAATAAATGCACTTACTTTATATAATCCACAAGTCTCTGCACCAGAGACGTTCTTGTCCTCACAAGCTGTTATGGAAATAATTAATTCAGTATAAATATATTTTTTTAATACCATAACCATAATAAGAGATGCAGATAACTACAGATGATGTATACAATACATAACATAGACAATTTCTCATTAAAGCATCATTAACATAAAAAAATAAGAATTTAGTTTTGAATAAGAAACCTGAAGTTTAAATAACAGACCAGCAGTATTTCTGAGGTATCCCGTATCTCTCCTTTCCAGTAGTACCTGAAATCAATACACAATTTATATTTTTGGTAAATTACAAATTGGTAAATTACATTTTTTAAATTAAAGGGGTCATATGATGTTTTTTTTAAGATTTAAATATACACATTATTTTGTTTATTTGGTGTAACAGAACATGCTTTAATTTTCAAAACACACATTATTTTTCAAATACTGTACATTATTGTAGGTCCTCTATGCCCCGCCTCTCTGAAATCCTTCTGACAAGAGCAGTCTGCTCTGATTGGACAACTGGCCCAGTGCGTTGTGATTGGCCGATCACCGCAAGCACTCAATGGAAATATAATGCCCCTTTCCATAATCGCGAGCTTCAACTTTCAAAATAAATGTAAAGACAGTTAATAATGTCCTTAGTTTTACCATCAGTTCAAGCCCGAAAGGGGAACAGTTGATTTGTGTGTATTCGCACACACACATTACGCGCAAAACTCTGTATCTGAACAGTCAACAGCAAATACATAAACTAATAACAAAACATACTTACAGTAGCTGATTCAGAAGCACCAGATTGTCCTTGCAAAATCAGAATTACCTCCTCTCCTAGATTCAGGAAACGGTCGTCCATAAAATTCATTCATGTTCTGTTGTAAGTAATCTTAAAGATTCCTAAATGCATCTACTTTCAGAAGGCCAAATAAAGTGCTTTTGTTTTCACCTAGAAACACACAGCATCTCCCTGACATGGCTGCTTCAACACTAACTGCGGTTACTGAAATCACGCCTTCTTTCTTTGTGTGAACATTTGGGTGGCATTACGCAAATATTTCCACATAGTGACGTAGAAATGTGGGGGTGTGTTTGAACAAGCCTTTTTAGGGAGGCAGGGCAGAGTCTTAACTTTGATAAAGAATATCTCTTTGGTTTTGAGACTTTAGTATTTTCAACTTCAGGGATTATATCTATGCACAGTCAGCTTGTAACACTCCAAAGAGAAAGGAAAACTTGAAATAGCATCATATGACCCCTTTAAATTCTTATTGAAAAATGTTATACATTATATATATATATATTTTTTTTTTTTTTTTTTTTTACAGGAAATAACAATATTAATAGTTAAGATTTTTCAGCTGTGCATGCTGACCAGACGCAACACTCCAGTTCAGCAGTCCAGACAAGGTTATCCTACCTATAGTATATTAACTGTCAATTTAGTATCTATGCATGTTGTTCCTAAAGTAAAACTTCAGGCTGCAGAGTTTTAAATTCAGTTAAAGGTTATGCTCACTGGTCTTACATAGTGGAAGTGCGAGGAAATATATTCACACATGCTGCCATCCTTTTTCCCATGATACTCCTAACAAAGAGAGAGAGAGAGAGAGAGAGAGAGAAAGAGAGAGAGAGAGAGAAAATTTAGTATCTCTGTATTTGCATATGACTACATCACAAGTCAAAGACACTCTGTGCTCTTTCAAATGTAGACACACACACAGCTCATCTGAATGCAAGTGTAATACTGTGGGGCAAAATATAGTTTTAACGGTGAATTTTGATTTAAATAAGGCCAGAGGCTAAAATGATAGACATACAGTAGAATGTACAGCAGCAATGGATCATATACTGTACCACAAAATACATTTTAAAAAGTGAAATACCATTCACTCAGCTTTAAACTTGTCAAACACAAATTATTCCTCAATTAAAAATCAGTGTCAAGCATCCATTACTGAAAGAGTGATTATCAGATTTTGATACCTCACTCAGAATGTTATAAGACTTACATACTAACACAAACACAACCTTGAATGGAAGCTGGTTTCTGCCACAGGTTATAAATAAATAAAAATAAATGAATAAGATTCTGACTTTTTCCCCTCACAATTCTTAGCTTATTTATTACCATTTGGACTTGGAGTCTTGTCTCACTCAGAACTGCAGAAAAGTCAGAAAAAAAAGTCTGAATTCAGAGCTTATCTCTTGCAGTTCTGAGTTTATATCTCACAGTTGTTTATAACTCAAAACTCTCAGAATTGTGAGAAACAAATTCTAAATTGAAAGGAAAACTCAGAACTGTGTGTGTGTGTGTGTGTGAGAGAGAGAGAGTGAGTGAGTGAGAGAGAGAGAGAGAGAAAGAAAAAGAGTCAGACTTGTGAGATAAAAAAAGTCACTATTACCTATTCTGTGGCAGACATAAGCTTCCATAAATTTGATGGATAACTTACATTTTGCATAAAAAGATTTGTACTACACTAACTGTATCGTACTCTTTTATGAACGTAACCTTGGTTCATTGAGATACGGAACGAGTACTGCATATGGAGAAAAGCTCCTTTTTTCCTCAATACTGAAGCCTTTTTTCAATAACGCATTGCAACTGCACTGCCATTGGTTTAACCTGTAAACTTTTTTAAACCAATGACAGTGCTGCGTAGCTGGGTGGGGCGAATGGCTATATAAACAGGCAAATTGCCATAGGAAATCAGGTCATACGACTGAAGCGTTGACACTGAAGCCACAGCCTCGTGGCATGGCATATAACGCAGTACTCGTTCCGTATCTCAGGGAACCGAGGTTACGTTCGTTACCAAGTATGTTCCCTTTCGATAATTCACTCATACCGCGTATGGGAAACAAATTCAACCACGCCGTGCCACGGTAGGGAATGACAAAAAAATTATTTTGAACACCTTGGGGTCCAGGGGATAATTGAGAGGGCCGGAGCCATTAACGCTACACTGCTAAGAGGGAGCTATCTCCCTGGAGGTGGCATGATGACAGCGTCTGATAGAAGCCGTCATATCAAACCAAAAGAACCCGAGCGTGATGTCCAGGTTAGAGAATCGGACAAAAGTGGACGGCGAGGACCAGCCGGCCACCTCACAGATGTCCTTGATAGAGACAACACTAGACCAGGCCCAAGAAGAGGCCATCCCTCTAGTGGAGTGGGCTCTTACTCCTATGGGGCATTTAAGGCCCATGGAGGAGTAACATAAAGCGATAGCATTGACTATCCAACGTGAGAGGCGTTGCTTTGAGACCGAAGACCCCTCGGTGCGGCCCCCAAAGCAGACAAAAAGCTGGTCAGATTGCCTGGATGACTGTGACAGCTCGATGTAACTCGGGAAATTACCTGTGCTCTGAACGGCGTCGAGAGCACTTTAGGGATGTAGCCATGCCTGGGTTCTAAAATGACCTTCGAGTCATTGGGCCCAAACTCAAGGCATGCAGGGCTCACCGAGAGGGCCTGCAGGTCGCCAACACGCTTGACCGATGCAAGAGCAAGTATCAGAATGGTTTTGAGCGTTAGGGGCCGAAGGTCAGCTGACCGCAGCGGCTCAAAGGGAGGTCCTTTGAGTGCTCCAACGACTGTGTGGAGGTCTCAAGTGGGAATGGTGAGAGGACGCAGGGGCTTTAACCAGCTAGAACCTCTCAGGAAACACACAATGAGGCTGTTTTGACCCACAGATTGGCCAGTGATAGGAGCATGAAATGCTGCAATGGCTGCTACGTACACCTTGAGCATGGAAGGGGTAAGACCTTGACTAGACGCTCTTGGAGAAATTACAGTATCGGAGATACATCACATTCAACAGGGTCTTCGTTTTGTGCTGAGCACCCGTCGACGAAGACTGACCATTTCGGGGCGTAGAGGCGTCTTGTAGACGGGGCTCTTGTCTGAGCAATGGTGTGTAGCACGTCCCCGGGGAGGCTTAGAGGCTCCCATCGAGGGACTATACATGCAGAGCCCAGAGTTCTGGCCGTGGATGCAAGAGTGTCCTGTTTGCCTGAGAGAGGAGGTCCCGCCTCAGGGGGATCGGCCATGGGGCTTTCGTCGAAAGCCTGAACAGCTCCGAGGACCAAACTTGGCTCCTCCAGAGTGGGGCCACCAGAAGGACTCTGAGCCTGTCTTCCCTGACTTGTCTGATGACCTGAGGGATCAGAGCGATTGGGGGGAAAGCGTAAAGAAGGAGGCTGGGCCAGCGCATCTTTGTCCTTCAAAAAATAGGTTGGGCAATGACAGTTGATTTCTGAGGCGAAGAGGTTGACCACTGCCTTCCCGAAAATCTGCCAGATTTTGAGAACCGTCTGGGGATGGAGCATCCACTCGTCCGAGGGGACATTGCTCCGTGAAAGCATGTCTGCTCCCAGATTCGTCTTGCCAGGTATATGCATCGCCTTGAGCGACCGTAGCCTGGGTAATGCCCATTCCAAGAGGCGCTTTGCCACTGCGCAGAGGCGGCTGGACGAAAGGCTCCCTTGGTGATTTATGTAGAACACCACTGTCATGCTGTCCGACTGGACTAGGATGTGGCACCCCTTCAGGATCGCCTGAAAGGATTGAAGGGCTCGTTCTACTGCCAGCATCTCGAGGTAGTTGATATGGAGATGGCTCTCCTTGTGCGACCACGAGCCGAAGGCTGGTCTGCCCTCGCATAGAGCGCCCCAATCCAGGTTGGACGCATCTGTTGAGAGCACCGTTCTTCTGGAACCCCATGGCTGAAACAAACAGCGTTCATCCAAGGCTCCAGGGCTGCTAGACAGGCCTGGTTGACCCTGATGTGAAAGCGGATGTGCCACCAAGCATGAGGTGGAACCCGGAGTTTCAGTCAGTATTGCAGGGGACGCATTTGTAGGAGGCCGAGCTGTAAAACTGGGGAGGCGGAAGCAGGGAAACAGGCTTTGTTCCTGACAGAGGCCGCGAGCTGCTGAAGTACTAGAGTGTGCTCTGATGATATGACCACCCTTATATATATGTAATACGTTGGCTGGGGAGCAGTGAGCTCTTGGTGATACTTGACAAATTATCATTACTTACCTATAAGTCCCTAAATGGTTTAGCTCCTACGTACCTAACTAGCCTCATACCACGTTACAATCCATCACGCTTCCTAAGGTCACAAAATGCTGGACTTTTGGTAGTTCCTAGGATAGCAAAGTCCACTAAAGGAGGTAGAGCTTTTTCAAATTTGGCTCCCAAACTCTGGAATAGCCTTCCTGATAATGTTCGGGGTTCAGACACACTCTCTCTGTTTAACTCTAGATTAAAAACGCATCTCTTTCGCCAAGCATTCGAATAATGTATCTCTTAAATTGTGACTGCAGTTGTATCTGATCAAATGTGCGTTCTTATTCTTTAGCTTGGGTTAAACTAATTAATTTTACTTTGTTGGAACAGCAGCTATGCTAATGATGTCTCTATTTGTTTCTATGTTTTGCCAGGGGATTTACATCCCGTGGTAACCAGGATTTACACAAGCTCCAGTCTGGATCCAGAACACCTGAGAAGAGATGATGCTGACCCCTCAGAGGACCCCAGATGATGTGAAGTGTGACTGCATCATATAATTACTGCTGTTAATAATGTTCATCGTCTGGCTGACTACGTCCAGTATTAATTTTTCTAAAAAATCCAGTCATATGCACACAAACTGACAGTCACCACGTATAAGCTACTACTAAATATTGTAGAAACCTAATTTTCTGTAAAGTTGCTTTGTAATGATTTGTATTGTACAAAGCGCTGTAAAAATAAACTTGAATTGAATTGTTCTGACAATTTTACAGATGAACGAAGTGTAGCACACAGAACTCCAGGCTATGGGAGAGAAGTTATCAATAACAGTGAAGGAACGCAACTAACGCTGGTAAGTAGTATGACAATGGCATCATTGCTTTTTTTTTTTTTTTAAATGAAAGTTATATATTACACCAAATATTGTTCACAAAAAGTGTGATACTTTTAAATTCGAGCAAAGAACAACCAAGTGGGTATTTTTGTACTTAAGTTGGCACAAGATTTGTCTTACACATCCTGGCATCCAATAAAAGAAGAAAAGCCTTCTTTTTCAAATCGTTGTGTTAATTACTTTTTTAAGATTATGATTAACAAACAAAAAAACAAATAAACATACAAGTTCCAGTTGATCACTAAATAGGTTAAAAGACTACACTGTGTGTAACAACCATACAACAGTGGAGCTTATATCAGTACTACAAATCAGTCTTTCACAGTTTTTGGTCTAGAAGCTTCCTGAGCAGGAAATGGGGAAAAAAAGAAGTGGTTAATACCACGCACCCTCGATGTGCACTTCTGCTGAGTGTCTCAAGACTTCGGGTCTTTTGTCACATGACGTGAGAGCAGAAACAGAAATTAGTTAATAATTCCCAACCTTCCTTACAAACAACTCTTGTTTCTTTACTCTTACAGTTACATAATTTTTCTGGTTTCAAATTTAATTTGATCTTTATAGCTTTTTATTTCTTACAATTTATACATTTGTGATTTTCTGTGATGGTTCTTTTCCATAACAAATGTGGTATTAATTTAAAAATTAGGTCTTTGTAATAACTAGGTAATAATTCGGTCTTGGCTGAATTATAGTTTATAAAATTTTATCAATGCTTGTGTAAATAAATGTGTTAAGAATTTGGATGAAAACATGTAACATTTTAATTATATTCTGCTTAAATGAATGAAATGACTTTAAAAAGGATTTGTTAATTTTGCTGAACAAGATTCAAATGTCTGAGTCAGTAAAATGTTCCAAACTTCCCATCATTATTGGATTTATGCAGTTTACACGGGGTCATCCCACCGAGGTCAGAAAAAATGGAAAAATCACATCCCTGTGTGTACTGTATGTCACTGACTGTCAAATGCAGACTTGTTAGCTGAGGAGTATGTCACTTATTAGCTACAATGAAACTTATTCTTAGTTCTAGTATATTTATTTCTTTGTGTGAGTTTGTGTTTGTATCACTGTATGCATGTACAGTACCTGCCAATGTCTCTAGCAGTTTGTTCTGTGGGACAGTTCACAAGCAGCACAGAGTGATATCCAGCCACATAGCTTCCTGTAACAGCAGAGTGAATCTGAACACACAGTGTCTTCAGCACAGGGTACAGGGAACAAGTCAGGACTAAAATCTACACAAAAACACAAAAAACAAATCAGGGGGTTATGCATGATATGAACATTTGTCAAAATCGAGCAAAAACAGCCAACAATGGCAGTAATGTGTCTGTAATGTCAATTTTTGAGTGACCTATTCCTTAAATATAAGGATTGCAAGGCACTCTGATCTTGAGTAAGAAATACTGCTGTATGCACAACCACATCTTTCAGAAGCACAGAGGGACTTAAACATGCATTATTGTGTTCCATCTGAAAAGAACAGTGAGGGATTATCCTGTGATGACCTGATAACAGATAGTATTTGCCACAAGAATGCAGTGTGCCTGGTCAGCTCTTTGAGAAACAAAGGCTTGCCATTTAGTTCAGAAGTTGGAATTTCCTTTAAATAGTAGCTTCATTTCACCATAAAAATTTCTTATTAATAGGTTTCTAACAAAATAGTAGCAGATGGAGATATCCTGTAATCGCTTAAACTCTATACCAAGTACAGTTCCCATCTATGTGAACTGGCTTTCTTTCAAAAAAAAAGATTATATTTAATAGTTTGTCAGCTGATTATTAATCCTCTAAACGCTGAAACTACACCAAGCGCAGTTCACATCTATGTCAACTATGGCTCTTTCTTTCCAGTTTTTTTTTCTTTAAGCTACGTTTAATAGTTTGTCTGCTGATTATTAACAGGGCTATTTCGATGTCGAATAGCAGTTCAACAAGTTTGCGCAGTTTAAAAGGCAAAGTAACAGCAATAAAGTTACGCTTGTCAACAATCAGCATCAGTGTTCAACTTGCCGAGCACGTGCTGCTCTAGTCTCTCAGTATAAATGTCACGTATCGAGAGAAATAAAGCTGGATTTACCACGCAAAAGACCAGACATCCCGTTCGAGGGACAGCCGATGACATCATGTCCTTGGGATACCGCAGGTACAAACAATTCGGTTTGTTCTCTTGCATAATTATTTCACAGTACTAGAGCTACATCGCCGGTGAAGTGCAGGCGACTGTACGCAATTTATAGGAAGATCATCTCTTCAGGACTCCAGCATGTTCATCTCACTCGCATCAAAGTCCGTTGGCCAGATTGGATATTCTGTGGGCATTCCCCGGAGCGGCTGCTGTTGCACTTGATGCTGATGAGTGACGCTCATATCCGGAGACCGAGGCTTCCAATCAAGAGCGGTGCACGGGGCTCATCCTAAGTGGATTGGAAACCTAATAAACTTAAGTGCTGCTTCTGACTGGTGGTAGTTTGTTTTGGAATACGGCCATACAAGTAATGTCACGGTGGCTTTATCGATTATATAAATTCGTCTTCGAAAGAATTCAAAAATTAATTTTGTTCACAAAACGTACATACTGCAATGCTAAAACAGGCTAAAACCTTTAATGCACTTAAGTGTTAATGGTTCAAATTATATATAAAAAGTTTTTAAAGACATAAAATTATAAATAGCACGATAAACAAATTAACCGATATTTAATTTAGGCGATTTGTTAATGCATTTTTGTGTCATGTTTTTAAATAGTAGGCTAGAACTTGCTACGCAGTTAACGATATATATATATATATATATATATATATATATATATATATATATATATATATATATATATATATATATATATATATATATTTGGGGGAAAATGTAATTGTAAAAAAAAAAATATCTGACGGTGAACTTCCTTCAACGAACTCTAGAGGTTGCTATGCGTTATGAAAATATGTATTGTTTTGAAAACCCTTTTTTACAGTCGGTTTTCATTATCAGAGAGCACAGAAATGTAGGACTGTTAAATTACCTACCTTTATGTTTTATATATCAGCTTTTTCATTGCAGACTTAATTGTTCACAAAACAATTGCCAATAAATTCATCAGCTGTTACTAGTTAAACGTAGTTTAATTAACGTTTAGCTGAAAAGGAAAAATATAAATCTAGTGCACTCTTTTCAAATTAGATAATAAAACAGGCCTGTACTATGGTAGTATTTATATAGGCTAATGCAGGTCAAATCTTACTACTACAATATCAGCCATTTAATCCAAGCATAACAGCCTGCTGTTGACATTAAGTATGTACAGTATAGCACAAATAAATGGCCACTGCGAGAAACCTTAACTGAAACAAGTAGACTTGGACTATTAATGATTTAAAAATGTGTCACCTTTGAAATGGAAAAGTTTCCCTTTTACCTTTCAGTCACTGATACCTGTCAAAATTTCAGCGGTTAGCTTTCTTTGTACATCAGACAGAATCATGGGAAATATTTGACGGCCTGTGTATCTAATGAGTGGTCCACATATGTATGTATGCCACTCAAACCACTGGCCTCATTTCACCCTTGGTCTCCCTCCATCTTTAAACCAACCTACAGCATCTTATTTATACAAGGTAGAATGTTGTATTAGTTTTGCCTTACAACTGTTATTCTTCTCACACCATTGTATTATATAGTAATTAGCTAAATGAAACTAAACAAGAAAAAAAAAACATTAATTTGAAATCTGCTGGTATGAGGTCAATAGGCTTGTATTTAATTTGAAAACAACATTATTGTTTTCAATACAAGTAATTGTTTTCTATCTGTTTTCTATTTATTTATTATATTATTTAAAAGCCCTTGCTATGTGTACTGTGTTTAAGCTAAGTGAGACTTGTTATAGCACTTATATATCATTGTTATTTTGTTGACTTGGATTGCTTCCATTGTCCTCATTTGTAGGTCGCTTTGGATAAAAGAGTCTGCTAAATGACTAAATGTAAATTTTAATATAAATACAAACATTAAAACATTAAAGGCAGGGTAGGTAAAAAATGTATAAACAACTTTCTTCCAAATTTGTTTAAACTTTCTATATATCAATGCATAATTAAAATGTAAGTACTCTGATAAAAAAAAGAGTTTAAAAATCGAGTGACTCTAGACCATTTAATCTGTATTAAACACAGCTCATTATTTCCATTCGGGACGAAACATAGGATTGGCTTAGGCGACTGTCACTCTCTCGCAACCATGGCAACCACCCTTTTGCCATACATGACCTGCCCACTTGCGCGCGCACGTTTGATTTGAGAAATTCAAGAGGCACGGATCCTAGGAATACCAAAACAATGGCAGAGAAACAGCAAGCAAAATTCACAGTGCCGGCCTATGCAGTTAGTGAAGGCAAACCAGGCAAAAAAAGGAAGACAGTAACAGTACAAGAAAAGGCAATGAACAAAAAGTCTTTGAATGGGAAAATAGTTTTGATGTACTCTGCTTGACTGAAACCTGGCTAAAACCAAATGATTATTTTGGTCTAAATGAGTCTACTCCACCAAACTACTGTTATAAGCATGAGCCCCGTCAGACTGGTCGTGGAGGAGGTGTTGCAACAATATATAGTGATATTCTCAATGTTACCCAGAAAACAGGATACAGGTTTAACTCTTTTGAAATACTTCTGCTAAATGTTACACTGTCAGACATGCAAAAGAAGTCTAATGTATCTCTTGCTCTGGCTACTGTGTATAGACCACCAGGGCCGTATACAGAATTCCTAAAAGAATTTGCAGATTTCCTCTCAGACCTTCTAGTTACAGTTGATAAGGCGCTAATCATGGGAGATTTTAATATTCACGTTGATAATGCAAATGATACATTAGGACTTGCGTTTACTGACCTAATAAACTCCTTTGGAGTCAAGCAAAATGTCACCGGGCCCACTCATCGTTTTAATCATACACTAGATCTAATTATATCGCATGGAAATCGATCTTACTGCTATAGATATTGTACCCCAATGTGATGATATTACAGACCATTTCCTTGTATCGTGCATGCTGCGTATAACTGATATTAACTATATGTCTCAGCGTTACCGTCTGGGCAGAACTATTGTTCCAGCCACCAAAGACAGATTCGCAAATAACCTGCCTGATCTATCTCAACTGCTATTTGTACCCAAAAATACACATGAATTAGACGAAATTACTGACAACATGGGCACTATTTTCTCTAATACATTAGAAGCTGTTGCCCCCATCAAATTGAAAAAGGTTAGAGAAAAACGTACTGTGCCATGGTATAACAGTAATACTCACTCTCTCAAGAAAGTAACTCGTAGTCTTGAACGCAAATGGAGAAAAACTAACTTGGAAGTTTTTAAAATTGCATGGAAAAACAGTATGTCCAGGTATAGACAGACTCTAAAAACTGCTAGGGCAGAGCATATCCACAAACTCATTGAAAATAACCAAAACAATCCAAGGTTTTTATTTAGCACTGTGGCTAAATTAACAAATTACCAGACGCCACCTGATTCAAATATTCCACCAACGTTAAATAGTAATGACTTTATGAATTTCTTCACTGATAAAATAGATAACATTAGAAATACAATAGCGAATGTAGATTCTACAGCGTCTAACACTTCAGTTTCATCCATCGCACCCAAAGATAAACTGCAGTGCTTTACAAATATAGGACAGGAAGAGCTAAATAAACTTATCACTGTATCTAAACCAACAACATGTTTATTAGATCCTGTACCCACTAAATTACTAAAAGAGCTGTTACCTGTAGCCGAAGAACCGCTTCTCAATATCATTAACTCGTCGTTATCTTTAGGTCACGTCCCAAAACCATTCAAGCTGGCGGTTATCAAGCCTCTTATTAAGAAACCAAAACTAGATCCTAGTGTACTGGCAAATTATAGGCCTATTTCAAATCTTCCATTTATGTCTAAAATTTTAGAAAAAGTTGTGTCTGCTCAATTGAGCACCTTCCTGCATAAAAATGATCTGTATGAAGAATTTCAGTCAGGTTTTAGGCCCCACCATAGCACAGAAACTGCACTTGTTAAAATTACAAATGACCTGCTTCTTGCGTCAGATCAAGGCTGCATCTCATTTCTAGTCTTACTTGATCTTAGTGCTGCGTTCGACACCATAGATCATGACATACTCATAGATCGATTACAAAACTATACAGGTATTCAAGGGCAGGCTCTAAGATGGTTTAGATCCTACCTGTCCGATCGCTACCATTTTGTTTACTTAAATGGGGTGTCATCTCATTTATCATCAGTAAAATATGGAGTGCCACAAGGATCCATCCTAGGTCCCCTTCTATTTTCAATATACATGTTGCCCCTTGGTAATATTATTAGAAAATACGGAATTAGCTTCCACTGTTATGCTGATGATACTCAGCTATATATTTCAACGAGACCAGATGAAACTTCCCAATTATCTAAGCTAACAGAGTGTGTTAAAAATGTAAAAGATTGGATGACAAATAATTTTCTCCAATTAAATTCGGATAAGACAGAGATATTAATTATTGGACCAAAAAACACCACACAGAATCTTGTAGATTACAATCTGCAACTAGACGGATGTACTGTTACTTCCTCTACAGTCAGAAATCTGGGTGTTATATTGGACAGCAATTTGTCTTTTGAAAATCATATTTCCAATGTTACAAAAACCGCATTCTTCCATCTTAGAAACATTGCCAAGCTACGAAACATGTTATCTGTTTCTGATGCAGAAAAGCTAGTTCATGCTTTCATGACCTCTAGACTGGACTATTGTAATGGACTTCTAGGTGGTTGTCCTGCTTCGTCAATAAACAAGCTGCAGGTCGTCCAAAATGCAGCAGCTAGAGTCCTTACCAGGTCAAGAAAATATGATCATATTACCCCTATTTTACAGTCTCTGCACTGGCTACCTATTAAGTTCCGTATCAGTTACAAATTATCATTACTTACCTATAAGGCCCTAAATGGTTTAGCTCCTGCGTACCTAACTAGCCTTCTACCACGCTAAAACCCATCACGCACCCTAAGGTCACAAAACGCTGGACTTTTGGTAGTTCCTAGGATAGCAAAGTCCACTAAAGGAGGTAGAGCTTTTTCACATTTGGCTCCCAAACTCTGGAATAGCCTTCCTGATAATGTTCGGGGTTCAGACACACTCTCTCTGTTTAAATCTAGATTAAAAAGATTTAAGAGAGAAATCTACTCTTTCGCCAAGCATTCGAATAATGTATCTCTTAAATTGTGAGTGTAGTTGCATCTGCATTTTTATTCTTTAGCTTGGGTTAAACTAATTTTACTTTGTTGGATCAGCAGCTATGCTAATGATGTCTCTATTTTGTTTCTATGTTTTGCCACGGGATTTACATCCCGTGGTAACTAGGATTTACACAAGCTCCAGTCTGGATCCAGAACACCTGAGAAGAGATGATGCTGACCCTCAGAGGACCCCAGATGATGCTAACCTTGAATCAACAAACAGAACTAACAATTATTGCTACATGTGTGACTGCATCCTATAATTACTATTAATTAATAATATTGATAGTTCATCATCTAGCTGACTACGTCTTGTATTATTATTATTATTATTTTTATTTTTCTAAAATCCTGTCAAACGTGCACAAACTACTAGCTACTACTAAATATTGTAGAAACATAATTTTCTGTAAAGTTGCTTTGTAACGATTTGTATTGTAAAAAGCGCTATACAAATAAACTTGAATTGAATTGAATTGAATTGAATAAACAAAGAAATAAAACACGAGTTAATATCGGCGTGGCTTTCCATCGATGGTGAGAACTGAGGGAACTCAAGAGGCTGAAAAGTGACTCCTTGATGGCTTTATTTCTGCTGGACAGGTAAATCTTTCTTTTTGTATTTTGATCATACATATTTTTTTGTTTATTTTTTCATGAAGCATGTGTCATTAGGACACGTAGCTGCGTAATATAGCTAACATAACATTACTTAGCGAGCCGTAGTAGAGACGATAAATAATCTATAGGAGCCCAGAAGGGAGGGGCTGGAGTGAATGGAAATAATGAGCTGTCTTTAAAACAGTCGTGAGAGGTCTACAGACACTCGATTTTTATACTTTCTTTTTCAGAGTACTTACATTTTAATTATGTATTGATATATAAATAAAGTTTAAACAAATTTGGAAAAAAAGTTTTTTATACATTTTTTTTTTTACCTACCCTGCCTTTAATTGTGCTATGTTGTGTGTTGTGTAAGTATGTGAGAGCAAATGACAATGAAAAATAATTTATTTAAATACTTAAAAATATTTACAATTAAACTAAAGTTTTAGCTGTGCATAACAAATCAAAGAGCATTGTGTTGCAAAGAGCGGAAATCACATTGACAGTTACATACGCCTCACCCACAAGCATCACCAAACATTCAGCTGTGGCCAGCATGAAGGTTTCTATCTCTGCTTTCAGTAAGTGATTTCTCCTCATATTTCTCAGTTGAATATGTATATTTCATTTGTAGTGTACACTCAAAAAAAAAGAAATTGGTCTAAATGTACACTTTATGTAATTCAATTGCATAACAATTTTCCATCCATTTTAATAACATAGTTTTAACATAAATCAATAAACTTAATGTGATTCATATGCATCGGTCATGAAACAAGCAATATTTGTGAAATAATTCACAGCAAAGTCCCCCCACCCCCCCACCCACACTGCTCAGTGTTCATGTGTTTCCACACTACAGAGTGTTAAAGTAGCTTTGAAGCAGTGCTGGAGTTAAGAAGATAATTATGTGATGATTGACCATTAATGATGAACAGCTGCTGATAACAAGCAGAATCACTGACAAAAAGAGAAACACAAGAACTACCACTGACTTTAGCCACAGACATTAAATCTTTCAAGATCTGATTAAACAAATCTTAAAACAGCTTTACCAGCTTCACATTATTAGCCGGACTGACTTTATTTCTGTCAGACGTCTAGAGAAGCTCTTATTGAGAATTAACAGAGGTTAGAGTTTAGATGTTGATTTATTGTTTCATTTGAAATCACCATCAAGAAGACCAGTGTTTCCTTTTGTTGTGCTCTTGACCCTTGAATTTTTGAGTGTATATATTGTTTTCTTAGTAACTGTGCATCAAGGACTGTGCATTATTTCTACCCTTCATTTTTCTCTGAGTAACGCATCATTTCTGTTTGAATGTAGTTGCACTGAGTTGCATTTATTGGAAAGTCTCTGGAAAACTGGTGGAGGTGGTGGTTAAGCCTGGAGATAATGCAACTCTACACTGTGACTGTGAGATTGTCATAGGACAGGACTTTCATTGGGTCAAGAGCTGCTCTTCACAAATCCAAACACCTTTGATCATCTCTGCATACAAGAGCCTATTACAACCCATTCCGCGATACACTCTATTCTATAACGATACTTCAAAATCCTATGACTTAGCGATCGAGAACATCACTGAAGCAGATCTTGGTCTCTACTATTGCTCAAGGGTAGAGGCCAGGAAGGTTACAAAGAATGGAATAATCTTTGAGGAAGATGTGTACTACACTGGTGATACTCTCATAAATCTCACATACGGTAAGCTTGTTTCGTACCGCAAACTAATTCAAGTAAAGAGCACTGAATAATCTGCTGAGGCAAAACATGAATATACTAAAATACTTGTGGTCTTCAAAATACTTAGTGTAAGAATTAGAGAAACGTAAAATACTTATATTAATTTGTTTATTTTGGTGGTGTTGGTGCAGTGGATAAGACACATGCCTTTGGTGTGAGAGACCCGGGTTCGAATCCACTGTGAGACAGCAATGTGTCCCTGAGCAAGACACTTAACCCCTAGTTGCTCCAGAGGCGTGCGACCTCTGACATATATAGCAATTGTAAGTCGCTTTGGATAAAAGCGTCAGCTAAATGAATAAATGTAAATGTATGATGTGTTTTTTGCCAGCAAGGTGGGTATTATCATTTTCATCTCTTGCTAATTTAGCAATGCCATGAACATACTGACAACCAACATAACACATGTGATAAAGAGAAAGATGCGTGATGTATCAAGTTGAGCACATGATAATGTTATAACATAACATTATCATGGTAAAACACACTACACTAAAATAACAAAATAATTATTAATTATTAAACCCTAATACAAATCAAAGATGAAATGCCCCCCAAAGCCCTCGTATACAAATAAAAAGCCTTTAATTAACTGAGCTAAATCATAAAACAGTTAAAAGTATTGATCTCTGCGTTTCTTCTTCAGGATACACATCAATTGTTCAAACAAGTCTTCTTAAACAATTACCGGTAGGAAACAATCATCAATGACAGATGATTAATCAGAGGGAGTGGCTAAGACGCCTCTTTATACCAAACATAACAAAATTCTGAAAATAAAATACATAATTATCAGCTGTCTTTGAGGATCGATTACTAATTGTTAAAGAAGACTTCTTTGAACAATTGATGTATATGTTGAAGATGGCTGGGTGGCCAAAACGTGTTAATGATTTAGCCTGTTTAGAATGATTCATTACGCTCTCAAAAGGTACAAAAGGTACAGACTTTTTACCTGTACACAAGTGCCTTGGAGTATTTAATCTTTGAAGTTTGATCTAATCATCAAAAGAGCACCGGTGGTTACGCAAAGACACCGCTGTAGCATTTGTTGTTTTGTAACCTTCACACTGTATACATGACTGATACCAAAGACTATAAATAATAAAAATGTGAGCTGTCACACGGGGAATTGTGGGAATGTCAGTTTACAGGTTTTCACTGTAAATTACAAGATTACTTGCTATTTATTATTTCCATAAATGGGAACAGTATTCTACAGTAAAATTACATGAAATGTCCCATTAGATTTATTACAGTTTTTTACTTTATATAGAAAGGGAACTTTCCATTAACCAATTAACAGGTTTCTACTGTAGCATTTATGCAGTCTTTTACAGTTAAAATTACAATATTTTTTTTCTTTTTCAGTGCAGTGTAAATTGTATCCATTTAATTTCAATTAATTTTGTACAATATATATACATATATATTTTTTCACGCATTAAAGAATAGTTGTGATACAAGTTGAATATTTTTTTCAATTAGTATTTTATTAATAAAGTAGCATTGAGGTCATAGCGCACTGAGACTAAAGCTTATGTTTAAAAGGACAAAATATGGTTGCACTTTATTTTACAGTAGGTGTACTTACATGTACTTATAGTGTACTTACAGTGTATTTATCTAAGAAAGTTCTGGTAATACAAGGTAACTACATGGGGTAGGGTTAGGTTTAGGGGTAGGTTCAACTAGGTACTAACTAGGTTAGTACCTAGTTATTACATAGTTATTGAAATAACTATAATAAGTACATAGTATGTACACGAGGAACAGGACTGTAAAATGTATATAAAAATATTATAAAATATAAATAATTCTATATATCTCATGCAAATATGCATATTTTACTGATATAATATAAATATTCATATAAACAAGCAGGTGTAGTTACACCTAAGAGTTTTTAGAAGAATTATTTATTACAATCTCAGAAAAAAAAGGTACAAAAGTTGTCACTGGTACCTTTCAAAAGGTACACCTTATACTGGAGTATACCTTATAGTGTACATATTTACATAAAAGGAACAAAACTGTATGTTTTATAAAGATACTGCACCAGTGGCTGCTTTTGTACCATTTTGAAATTGGACGATGCAACATAAATAGATTGCTTTTAAATAAATGTAGGTCATGTCCTTTTTCAAATAGACTTTGCACAGAAAACAAAGTGCTGTTCTGAAATGGATTACAAAGACATTAAAACTTAAAGCAAAAAAGGCAAATGGAGATCAGGGATTCTGTGACAGCAAACCTTCTGAATTAAGTGTGTACAGTAAATATAAATGTAGCACAGTAAATACAATTAAAAAACAACTCCTTAATAGTCATTAATTAGCATTTATTCATCAGTCGTCCCCTCAGAAAGCCCCTCTGGACCAGGCCGTGACTGCTGGCAGTGCTGGCTGATGATGCTAACAGCATATCCCACATTTTCTCTACTCTCCGCGATTTTGGCTTTTGTTTGTGGCTACAAATGTTGCCACAACGCAGGTGAGATTAATTTTTTTTTTTACATTTATGTTTAAGTTTTAAATTACACAGTCATCTTAAGTTACAGTCAGCTAGATTATATATAATACAGTTTATGCTTCCTGTAGATCTATGTTTAAAGGAGTCATTTTTGTAAATAACTGTCATAAGAGATAAGCCACTGATTCTGCCATTCACAGTAATGAAGGAGTCTGAAGGTCATCAAAGCAGTTCTGAGATGCAAAGAAAGTTGAGCCAAGAACAGGTAAACTCAGCATACCACACATATGCATATGCAAATTGGTTTACAGTAGTCAGTATTTCATCTATATGTTGATGTATATATCTATATACATTTGCATTTATTTATCAACACAGCAGAGTCTGCAAACTCAAAACAAAAACTAACAAAAAATGTGTTAGTCTTTATTTCATGCTAAAAGTTGAAAAGACAATAACAGGGAAGAAATTAATATGGTAATTTTCATATAGACAATATTCATGTGGTAATACTATGCAAAGTCAAAATAGTTTTACAATCGCAAAATTATTATCCACTTCATAATAAAATATTTCCACAGGAAGTCCATACAGAAGTTTGCTATGCATCACTGAACATCCCCAAACGAGGAAGCAAACGGACAAAGAGCAACCGATTGCAATGCTCTGACTTCAGTGTATACAATGGTATAAAAATACACACTTAGGTAAAAGATAATGTGCTGTCAGCTGCTCATATACCAAAGTTAATCCAAGCTTTTGTCAAGCAGGCTTTTTATTTCTTAAATAATGGTATTGATAAAAACTTTTTTTTTCATCATTATTATTATTATTACAATATAAATAATGATAATAATAATAATTTTAAAATATTACTTCATTTATACACAAGTGTTTTGTTTTGCAATCATCCAAAGATTATTCATTTTTTTTATATTTGTTTTTAGACCAATATTAACAATAGTTTTAAAGTTAAGATGGACCTCCAATTATTTCACAATTATAAAATATTAAGTGGTAGAATGAGCACTGGATAAACAAATAAATTAATTTTCATAAGAGCAGTTTAAATTCCTCCCATGACAATAGCTATACCACATTAGGCAGTGTTTGTGTATTCAAGCAAACAAGTTCACCAGAACCAGCATTACTCAGAAAAAAAAAGGATTCTTCTGTGCATTACACAGAAAGTGAAGTGGAAAATATTTGACATCTTTGTTTTGCAAATGGAACAGTTGTGACATTCAGATCACATTTCACTGACCCCATTTCAGCTGCTGACTTCCTTCGTCTTACTGTACATCTTACAGCTTCAGATGTTACTGATAAAGCAGACTAAAAAATTGCATTGCCTGAATGCACTGTAAGTGGCTTTGGATGAAAGCATCTGCCAAATGCATGAATGTAAAATGTAAATGTTTCCATTAAAGTTCTATATTAACATACCGTAAATATAAAGACCCATTCATGTTATTAATATTAATCACATTAGTGAGATGATAAACGTAGATAGTGACCAAATAAAGGTCATCTGTATGAGCTAAACCAGAATTGTTTTATAACTCTTTTGTTGTGTTTATTGCTCAACAATATCCATAAACTGCATTCTGAATCAGAACTAGGAACTGACAATGCTGTGACATAAACTAATATACATTATCAAAATCAACCATTTAATGGGTTTAAAATGTAGTTAGATCAGATATGATTTTTTTTTTATGTATCTGTGCAGTGTCCCTTTAAATGACCAGCATTCAAACTGTGTAAATAATATTGGAAAGCTCTGCACTAGTATGATAGCTTTTGAGATATCCAGTGTTGCCATTTCTAAACATATAAATTTTGTTACTACCTAATAATATTTTTATGTAAACCTAATAATACAAAATAAATGTATTTTCTTATTGTCAAAATATTTGAAGGTTATGCTGTACTTTGATCTTAACATGGATTGTTTAACAATGTGTCTAAATGCTAAAATGCAGGATTTGACTGGAATATAACTAAAAACAATAAATCAATAATTTATTATAGTCCTGTAGGTTAGTACCATCCATCAGCCACTAGATGGAAGCATGTGTCAACAAAAAAAGTGAATTTTTCCTTGAGCAACTAAGAAGATAATGTACTGTACCTTGAGCAACTATTTCTCAGGAAAACAAACTTGAAGGCAGTAAAAACGAAAAAAGGGTTAAATTTTTACACAAATTCTGTAGTTTAAGAAACTACAGAAAGGACATTGCATATCTGAGGTGGAGAGATGAGACATTCTTGGGTTTGCATTACAAACCAATCCATCATTCTTTTTTCGTTTACACCTCCCCTCCCTCTGCACACCCCAGAAACACTCTTCAGTCAGTCTCTCAAACTTCGACATGAAAGCAGATAACCAAATTAAGACAGGACTGACTAAGAGGATGGAAAGAAATTAAAAGAGAGAATTTGAGTAAGTGGAAGAAAGACAGAGACAGGGATTAAGGGAGGGGATGATTGCAGAAGAGTCTTTTTTGATCTGTCATGTCTCTCAGCAGGAGGGTGAGATGCTAAGAGACTTAACCGGGCTCGGCGGCCACTCCTGCGGCGTGTTTGTGGGGAGGAAGAAGAAGAGGAAAAATGGTCTGACTTTCAGTTTTAGTCATTCCTTTTTAAACTTGTCCAAACGAGCCTTTAAAAAAACCATGAGCGTTGTAATGAGATCGCAAGTCTAAAATAAGAAGAGGGAATGAGTGCTGCTGCTACTCTCTCAAGAGGAAGAGGAGCTTGAGGAGAGCACCTTCACAGATGCATCCACAGTGTTCCTCTCTCCACTGAGCGTCAGAGAGAAAATACAATCCATAATAACCGAGAGCATATGGGAATGTTGTGCTGGATGGGAGGGAGAGAGAAAAGAGGGAGAGAGATGAATGAGTAGGTGTATTATGGAGCTTGAAACACATGGAGGCTTCGGTGCGAGGGCCACATTCATCATCTCCAGCCCCAGTTGAGTGCACTGTTCCCTGGACTCATACAGTGGCAGACAGCCTGTGTTTCAGTGGCAATCCATGCTGGAAATGCCAGAGTATTTAATTTCAAAATGCCCACATACCTATCTATTTACATGATAACTGACTCCTGGAAGACAGACCAGAGAGAGGAAAAAAAAAAGATGAAAGATAAAATTTTCAACACAGTTGATCATTAATTATTTCACTTAAATCGATTATTCTGGGAATTTTCATTATATTTAGTTAGAGATTTTAGATTTCGTTCTTCAAATGCTGCATAACCTCCGGAACATGACGCTGCCTTTGTGAAATCAAAAAGAAGACAGAAATGTCTATCTCATTCAGAGCTGATCTGCTCATTTTTGTCCTTTTCCCTAACCTTTTTCCATCTGAAGCAATCCTGGCTCACTCCTGGGCTTTGAAGTACAATCCACACTCTTTCCACCTGGCAGCCGACAGAATTACACTGTGCAGCTTTTCTGGGTACTTCTTGTTGATTCCACTCACAAACACAAACCTGCGTTTCTTATCCATTAGTATTGAGGGGAGCTGGACATTATAGCTTTAATTACGCCAAGTGAACAATATAGAAAACTACATGCATTATTCATTTTAACTTGGTCCATTTAACTTTATCATGATCTTGACATAAGTTTGGTTTTTGAAAAGTAAACTTATTTTGACCTTTTAAAAAACAACGACAAAAGGAATACTTGCTTTTTTGAATCCAAAATTAAAATTAAGACCGGGCCAAAAGTTTTTTAAACAAATGTAACACATGAAATTTGACCGTATCAACACTAACTTTTTGACTGCATTAATGCAATACAATCTGGTCCTGTTAAGTCGTAATTTTTTCCTGCATTTTCTTTGTACGTGTAAAGATGCAAAGTTTTACCATGCTAAGACACACATTCTGGCCAAGCAGATTTACATCTAGATATATTCACATATTAATCATTTCTTAAGTTTATTGCGGCATTGCTTTACTGACAGCTACTGTCAAAGAGTAAATTAATTAATGTTAGAGTTTAAATTAACACTTTCTACCTAAGAAAGAATGCTGAACTAAACAACTAAAAAGGACATGACAAATCCTGACAAGATTGACAACACACACAAAGGACTGATGCATTATCCCTAATGAACAAATATAACGTCTGATGTTTGCATACATGCATACCAGTGTACCATTACAACATCCTTGATGAATAATCATGACATCTGTTGTGTTGTGTTGTACCAGGGATAGACAACACCGGTGTAAAAGTGAGTTTTGCATAATAGGTCCCATTTAAGACATGATCATGAGAAAACAACACAGAAAAATGAGTAATTTTACATAGCCTCCTTAGGCCACCCTAGTTTCCATCAACTCCGAGATCCTAAAATTGACATGACAAATAGAAAACTTTGGTGAAGCCTGCTTTATAATCACAGGCATCTGTTGTTTCTAAACTACCAGTGGCAGATAAGTGCATTGTGGGAGTTACCCAGAATTTACTGTGGAAAGAGTAGGAGAAATGCTTAGAGAAGAACAGAGAGAAATGAGGGTGCTGGAGCAGAGAGGAGGATGGTTTGATGGAGACGTAGCTGGAATATAATCAAGACTGATGCAATCATTACTGTTGGCATTGGTGCAAATCACAGTGCAAAAATACTCCAGTAAACATACTGAGAGTGGACATGATTCACATGTATGGTGAGTTCAGGGGAATGTAGGTGTCTGTGCTCAAAGCAGACTCAGGGCTAACAAACCAACTAAATCCTCTGCTCAAGTGCCAGCCTTCTCTTCTTCACCCAGCATCGGCTTCGTCAATCCCTCCCTCTTGTTCTTTCTGCATGCTAAACAGCCTCAGGTTTAATTGTCCCTGGAGTGGGTTTTCAGCTGTTCATTTATAATCCAGAGAGGCTTTGCCAGGAACTGATAACCTTTACATCGGTACAGAGAGAGGAAAGAAAGACAGAGAGAGACAGAGCAGGAGAAGGAATAAATGAATAAACGAATGCGTTCGACACCATAGATCATGACATACTCATAGATCGATTACAAAACTATACAGGTATTCAAGGGCAGGCTCTAAGATGGTTTAGATCCTACCTGTCCGATCGCTACCATTTTGTTTACTTAAATGGGGTGTCATCTCATTTATCATCAGTAAAATATGGAGTGCCACAAGGATCCGTCCTAGGTCCCCTTCTATTTTCAATATACATGTTGCCCCTTGGTAATATTATTAGAAAATACGGAATAAGCTTCCACTGTTATGCTGATGATACTCAGCTATATATTTCAACGAGACCAGATGAAACTTCCCAATTATCTAAGCTAACAGAGTGTGTTAAAAATGTAAAAGATTGGATGACAAATAATTTTCTCCAATTAAATTCAGATAAGACAGAGATATTAATTATTGGACCAAAAAACACCACACAGAATCTTGTAGATTACAATCTGCAACTAGACGGATGTACTGTTACTTCCTCTACAGTCAGAAATCTGGGTGTTATATTAGACAGCAATTTGTCTTTTGAAAATCATATTTCCAATGTTACAAAAACTGCATTCTGCATTACCTATAAGGCCCTAAATGGTTTAGCTCCTGCGTACCTAACTAGCCTTCTACCACGCTACAACCCATCACGCACCCTAAGGTCACAAAACGCTGGACTTTTGGTAGTTCCTAGGATAGCAAAGTCCACTAAAGGAGGTAGAGCTTTTTCACATTTGGCTCCCAAACTCTGGAATAGCCTTCCTGATAATGTTCGGGGTTCAGACACACTCTCTCTGTTTAAATCTAGATTAAAAATGCATCTCTTTCGCCAAGCATTCGAATAATGTATCTCTTAAATTGTGAGTGTAGTTGCATCTGCATTTTTATTCTTTAGCTTGGGTTAAACTAATTTTACTTTGTTGGATCAGCAGCTATGCTAATGATGTCTCTATCTTGTTTCTATGTTTTGCCACGGGATTTACATCCCGTGGTAACTAGGATTTACACAAGCTCCAGTCTGGATCCAGAACACCTGAGAAGAGATGATGCTGACCCTCAGAGGACCCCAGATGATCCTAACCTTGAATCAACAAACAGAACTAACAATTATTGCTACATGTGTGACTGCATCATATAATTACTATTAATTAATAATATTGATAGTTCATCATCTAGCTGACTACGTCTTGTATTATTATTATTATTTTTAATTTTCTGTAAAGTTGCTTTGTAACGATTTGTATTGTAAAAAGCGCTATACAAATACACTTGAATTGAATTGAATTGAATTGAATACAGAGGGAGAAGAAAACAACAGAAGAGGTGAATTCAAAAATGAGGAAGCCAAAAGAACTGTGCAAGGGTTTAAATGAACAGAGACATAATGAGTATAAAGAAAGCTGTGTGTGTACATGTGTTTACACACATTTGAGTCCAATGATGTGCGTGAGTGAAGAAATTCAAGGTAAATGATGCCCAGGTTTACGTCAATATATAGGCATATAGGCATATATTTGCCTAAGAGCCACACAGGCAGAAAAAGAGCAGAAGATAAATGTCAAATGAGTGTGTGTTTGTGAGAAAGAGATGGATGAGCAGTGTTGTGAGCCGGACCTCATTCCTTCCGTGTTTGGGAGGGAAATCAATGTTAATGAGGGAAACTAGCATGGCAGTGGAAGCTGATAACAAGAGAGCGGTTAATGGTTAATGGAATAATGACAAGCCCAGGTAACCGCACTCCTGAAAGAGAGAGAGAGAGAGAGAGAGAGAGAGAGAGAGAGAGAGAGAGAGAGAGAGAGTGTGCAAAAGACCATAGGAAATTGGATCTGAGAACATCAGTAATTAAGGAGTGAGCAGGTAAGAAGACGTTTCATGAATGCACTTAAACACAGAGGACAGCACAGGTATTCTGGAGTTTCAATATAAAATTTTTAATATTTTAATTGAATTCCGTGTGGAATTGACTTTGGATATTTATATAGCTTGAATGCATGCAGATTCTGTTATCACACGAGGGAAACAGTCTAAATGGCAAACCAGAAAGATTGAGGGTCTGTCATTAAAATGTTACACTACATCAAAATGTCGTCTTCATCTGCAATATCAAATAGAAAATTCTGAGAGAATATTCAGAGAAGCTCCAGCTTTCTTTGTTTCATATGACTAAATAAGAGAATGGTGTGTGACAAGAACAGATAGTTTCAGTAAAAATAGAGACATGAATCAATGAATATAACGATTGAATCAAGTCTTCTTTGCAGGCATGTGGTTATTGCTTATTTATATGGATGTCTGTATTTTCTGACCTGAAATGTCTGACCCAATAATTGGCAAAATGTATTTAATTACTAAACAAACTACAAAATTTGTAAGGAGAATCATTTATAAATCAGTTGTCAACTAAAGAAGCTTAAGGTCTCCCTGTGGTTTTGCTTCTGTCACTGCCTTTTAGAACAGTGAACAAAGCAACTTGCTGATTTATATGTATTTAAAGATGATGTGTGCAATTTCTGAGCCACCAGAAAAAAAGAGAGAAGGCTGCCACCAGTATTTTTGAACATTGTTTTGAATATTGTTGAACATTTTGTTGTTGCACTTCTGAGTTTGGACAAATTACTTAAATTAGAAAAAAAAAAATTATCATTTGACATGCCATTTTTTGATAAATAGGGGACTTATAGGGACACCTAGTGGATGCGTCACAAAACACCTTTTTCATTTTTTTTTTTTTTATTTACAAAATTCCATTGAAGAAACTTGCTGTTGTTGGCCAGGCATGTTTAATTCACCCATTAGAGCAAAACAGCTTTCATAAGGCAACTGACATGATAGAAGTCAATTTCAAAACTCATTTAAAGTTGCTTCTACAAATACATTTTGAGAAAGTATTAACATTGAAAAATCCCCTCACGATATTAGCATTGAAGTGTTTTATAGTATGAACAAATGTATATTTAGACATTGTTGTCTCAAAGCATATCTGAGATTTTCTGTTTGCTCATGCTAATATTTGTGTGCAGTTCCATATAGCCGTCTCATATCAAGAACATTCCTTCGCCCGTCTTGCTTTCCTCTCTCACTTCTGAAAAAAGACAAACAGAATGAGATAAAGAGAAGACGCAAGATCAAACAAGGGTGTGCTCACTGCTGCTGTATCGCAGGTTTCTTTTCTCCTCGGAGACTCTGTAGGCCAACACCACCCCATCCTCGGATTTCACTGCTCTCTGTCTCTCTCACACATTCTTACCCTCTTTACCCCCCCCCCCCCCCCTCCCAACACAAAATCATCCAGAGAGAAGTGATGAGTTCAACTATATATAGGACAGGAGTGTAATATGGCATATGTGAATGCAGTAAATGTGAATGCAGTAGGAAAAGGATTGTGTGATATTCATATTCTTATAGGCAATATCCATGTGTGAGATCAAATTCTCATCTGCATGTATTTGTAAATGCATGTACAGTATGGTTGCAGACCAATGTTTTTGCTATAAACCATTTGGTCTACCATGTTCACTAAATGAGTGCATTTTACTTCCTAAATGGAATCACATATGTGCACTCCTCGTTTTAGATCTCTATTAAAACAAAGCCTCACACTCTCTCAGATGCAAATACACTTTCTACATCAAAGCCTTAATTTCTCACACTTTTTCTCAGGAGGTTCTCTTTGCTCCATTGATGGGCAAAATGGGGGTAATGGAGCTGTATGTCTCCAGTGTGTTTCTTCCCTGATGGACTGCCAGAACATCTTTTTGAACAGAACATCAAATCAAGATCCAAGATGGCGCCGCACATGGCTGCTTCAGTGCTTGGCTCTCCAGTGTTTGTACTGTTTTTGTTCGTTTTTCCTGTTTTTTGTTTAACAAACACGACCAGGGATGAACTGCTGAACATTCGGCAGAACACACCACATGATATTTTTCCGGATTTCTATTATACAGACGTTTTACTGAACATTGTTATCGGAGGAGCAGCGGCGCTGATCAATCGCTTCAGGACGCGCAGGCGGGGAAAGCGAGCGGGAGCGCTCGTCAGACTCAGGAAGCGCGGATTTCGAACGCCGTTGCCTAGCATCCATCTCGCAAATCTCCGCTCTCTACCCAACAAAACGGACGAACTCCTTCTGCTCTCTCGGACAAATAAGGATTTCTCTCACTCTGCTGCTCTGTGTTTCACGGAAACCTGGCTGAATGACGCCATACCGGACAGCGCACTCCATCTGCCGGGCTTTCAGCTGTTCAGAGCGGACCGCGAAGCAGAATCAACGGGGAAATCGCGCGGCGGCGGGACATGCTTTTACATCAATGAACGGTGGTGTACAGATGTAACTGTATTAAAGAAGATGTGCTGTCCTGATCTAGAAACGCAGTTTATCAACTGCAAGCCGTTCTATTCGCCGCGGGAGTTCCACTCGTTCATTCTGGTTAGTGTTTACATTCCACCTCAAGCGCAGGTGAGCTCAGCTTTACAGAAACTCGCTGATCAGATCACAGACACAGAACAACAACACCCGGACTCTGTTTTAATCATTCTTGGGGACTTTAATAAAGCCAATCTCTCCCGTGAACTGCCAAAATACAGACAGCATGTTACCTGTCCCACCAGAGACAGTAATATACTGGATCACTGTTACACCACAATAAAGGATGCATATCACTCTGTTCCACGAGCAGCTTTGGGACGTTCTGATCACTGTCTGGTTCATCTTATACCGACCTACAAGCAGAAACTTAAATCTGTTAAACCTGTAGTAAAGACTGTGAAGAGATGGACCAGCGAAACAGAGCAGGATTTACAATCTTGTTTTGACATCACAGACTGGAGCGTTTTTGAAGCTGCTACCACCGATCTGGACGAACTCACAGAGACCGTAACATCTTATATTAGTTTCTGTGAGGATATATGCATTCCTACCAGGACTTATTTAACATTCAACAATGATAAGCCATGGTTTACAGTAAAACTCAGACACCTTCGTCAGGCCAAAGAGGATGCCTACAGAAATGGGGACAGGGTCTTGTACAATCAGGCCAGGAACACACTGAACAAAGAGATTAGAGCGGCTAAAAAGACCTATGCTAAAAAGTTGGAAGACCAGTTTACTTCCAACGACTCTACTTCAGTTTGGAGAGGACTGAGAGCCATCACAAACTACAAGACACCATCCCCTTGCACTGAGGCTAATCAACGACTTGCTAACGACCTGAATGAGTTTTATTGTAGATTTGAAACCCCCAACACCCACTCTGACCATCTCCCTACACAACCATTAACACCTCCTGCAATCCCCCTCTCCATACCTCCTGCTCTTCAAATCTGTGAAGATGATGTGCCCAGATGGCGTTACACCAGCCTGTCTGAAAATCTGTGCTGACCAGCTGGCCCCCATCTTTTCACAGATCTTCAACAGATCTCTGGAGTTGTGTGAAGTGCCTTCCTGCTTCAAACGCTCAACCATAATCCCCATTCCAAGGAAACCCAAGATAACAGGACTTAACGACTACAGACCTGTGGCTCTAACGTCTGTCGTCATGAAGTCGTTTGAAAAACTGGTTCTGGCTCATCTGAAGGACATCACTGGACCCTTACTGGACCCCCTGCAGTTTGCGTACCGAGCAAACAGGTCCGTGGATGATGCAATCAACATGGCATTGCACTTCATCCTGCAACATCTGGACAAAACAGGGACTTATGTGAGGATCCTGTTTGTGGACTTTAGTTCGGCTTTCAACACCATCATCCCAACAACCCTCCAGACCAAACTGACCCAGCTCTCTGTTCCTAGCTCTATCTGTCAGTGGATCACCAGCTTTCTGACAGATAGGCAACAGTTAGTGAGACTGGGGAAATTCATGTCAAACAGCTGCTCCACCAACACTGGTGCCCCTCAGGGATGTGTTCTCTCCCCTCTGCTCTTCTCCCTGTACACCAACGACTGCACCTCTAAAGACCCCTCTGTCAAGCTCCTGAAGTTTGCAGATGACACTACAGTCATCGGCCTCATCCAGGACGGTGACGAGTCTGCTTACAGACAGGAGGTTGAGCAGCTGGCTGTCTGGTGCAGTCTTAACAACCTGGAGCTGAACACGCTCAAAACAGTGGAGATGACTGTGGACTTTAGGAGAAACCCCCCTGCACTTTCCCCACTCACCATCATGAACAGCACTGTGACTGCAGTGGAGTCATTCAGATTCCTGGGAACCACCATCTCTCAGGACCTGAAGTGGGACAATCACATTGGCTCCATTGTGAAAAAAGCCCAACAAAGGTTGTACTTCCTTCGCCAGCTGAGGAAGTTTAACCTGCCACAGGAGCTGCTGAAACAGTTCTACTCAGCCGTCATTGAGTCAGTCCTGTGTACTTCAATTACTGTCTGGTTTGGTTCAGCTACAAAATCAGATATCAGAAGACTACAGAGAACTGTTCGGACTGCTGAAAGGATTATTGGTGCTCCCCTGCCCACCCTCCAAGAACTGTACACATCCAGAGTGAGGAAAAGGACTCAGAAAATCACTCTGGATCCCTCACATCCAAGTCACCCCATCTTTGAACTTTTGCCATCTGGCCGGCGCCTCAGAGCCGCAAATACAAGAACAGCAAGGCACAAGAATAGTTTCTTCCCCCAGGCAATCTACCTCATGAACAGTTAAATGTTTCCCACTTAAACTTATGCAAAAATGTGCAATATCCTTATATTTATTTGTTACCCCTCCATCCTAGAACATTCCTGCATCTCACTCAATCCTATTCCATTATCATTTATAGCACAATTGTTTATACACTTATTTATTTGCCAATTTGTAAATCTCCTGTAAATTTTTTTTTTTTTTTTTTTTTTTTGTCTGTGTGTTGTTGTCTCTGTTTACTGGAAGCTTATGTCACTAAAACAAATTCCTTGTATGCGCAAGCATACTTGGCAATAAAGCTCTTTCTGATTCTGATTCTGATTCTGATTTTTGTGGGGTTAAAATGCCTCAGGGATGAATTCCATTACACCAAGGCAGACATTAGCTTCTAAATGAAAGACAAAAACAACAAAATAATAATAATAATAAATAAATAAAAAACTGTGGAAAAGATAATAAATAATTCCCTTTGAGACATTCTCATGTCCAAAAAAGTACGAACAGCTATAACATAGGCGAGTTTTGGAGCATATTCTTTAAAGGGATAGTTCACCCACAAATGAATCATTTGAATTGTCATTTACTCATGTGTCATAAAAAACCTGTATGACTTTCTTTGATCTGTGGACTACCCGCCCCCACACACAATGATATTTTGAAGACTGTTTCAGTTTTTTTCTTTTTTTTTTGTTCATACAATGGAAGTCCCTTTTTTAATCTTACAATTCTTAACATTTGGGACCTCTTTCACAGAATTGCGAGATATACACTTAGAATTGCAATATGTTAATTTGTAATTGCAAGATATATCCTTGCAATTCTAAGAAGTAAAGTAAGAACTGTGAGATGAAAATTCATGAGTGCCTTTTTTTGTGGAAACAAAAAACAATTATAAGATGTAAACTAAGAATTCAGAATTGCAATTCTGAATAGCATGATTTAAACTCAGGCTTCAATAAAAGAAAGACTTACAAAGTAAGTAAGCTGTAAGTTAATGATGACAGAATTTTCTTTTCTTTTCTTTTCTATATTGTAGGAAAAAATGTTTACAAATTAGACAGATATTAAAAACTAAAAAGCTTCTCTGTATTTGGAAGAGAGGTAAATCAGTTGCATTTGTGAACAGAAGATACACACTGTCATTTTGTATCACAAACTGGGTGTCACTGCTGTCTTCTGTCTGTTTTCCACCTATGGACCTGGCCCTCCGTCCCTCCCCCTGATCCTCCGCCGGTCCACCTCCCTCCTGGACTCCTTGTTTTTGTCTCTGTTTCCCCATTTTACCTGGTTCTCTTGTCTCTGTTTCCCCATTTTACCTGGCCCTCCGTCCCTCCTCCTGGTCCTCCGCCGCTCCACCTCCCTCCTGGTCTCTTTGTGTCTTTGGTCTTCCCTTGGGTTCGGGTGGAGCATCTGGCAGCTGCTCCGTGGAGGAGGGGGTAATGTCACGCTGTCTAGTCTCTGTTTCCCTGGATGTCCACTTGTGGGCTCACTTCCCCTTAGGCACTTCACCGTAAGCACTAGAATTCCACTAGTCTTGTCCTTTCATCACAGTAATTGCACTCCTGCTAATTGCACCAGGTGGCTTCACTTAATTGTCATTAGCCTCCCTATATTTACCAGTCGTTTCATGTTGTCTGTATGGAGTCCTTACCTTTCGTGATCCCAGTCTTCTCGTCCTCCAAGATTCCTCGTCTTCCTGTTCCCTTTCCTGTTCCTTCCCAGTTTGTTTTATTTTGGATTGTTTTCTGGTTTTGACCCGGCTTGTTGGATTACCCTGAATAAACATACCTGCATTTGGATCTCTCTCTCCCTTTGTCTTACTGGATCGCGATCATCACAGAAGGACTCCATCCATAAAGATCCAGTGGTATGTCCTTTCATGTCTCCTCCCCAGCCAGTATGGTGGAGCGGAGGGCCAAATATTTAAAGTTAACCTCCCTCCCCCGGGAGGGTAATGATGTGGGGTCACGGCACAGGTGTTCTGGTCCCTGGCTGAAGGCATGGGTTATAATGAGGCGGCCTTAAAGGACTATTTTAATAGCGGGCTGGATGACCCAGTTCCACAAGAGGAACTGGCTCAGCTGGACACATATGGGTTCTGGGAATTCGTGTGTTACGTACAGCATCGGCTTCCGTGGGATGCCCCAGCCACTCTTGTCTCTTCCGGTGGGATGGCCGCCAGCCCAGCGCCACTGCCCAAGATGGCCGCCAGCCCTGCGCCACAGCACAAGATGGCCGCCATCCCAGTGCCACAGCACAAGATGGCCGCCAGCCCAGTGCCAAAGCACAAGATGGCCGCCAGCCCAGCGTCACGACGCAAGATGGCCGCCAGCCCAGCGCCACAGCACAAGATGGCCGCCAGCCAAGCACTACTGCCCAAGATGGCCGTCGGCTCATCGCCACTGCCCAAGATGGCTGCCAGCCCAACGCCACTGCACAAGATGGCCGCCGGTCCTGAGTCGAGTCAGGTTCCCGTTGACCTTCCAGAGTCGAGTCAGGTTCCCGTTGACCCTCCAGAGTCGAGTCAGGTTCCCGTGGACCTTCCAGAGTCGAGTCAGGTGCCCGTTGACCTTCCAGAGTTGAGTCAGGTTCCGGTTGACCCTCCAGAGTCAGGGTTAGTCACCGTCGACCCTCCAGAGTCAGGGTTAGTCACCGTCGACCCTCCAGAGTCAGGGTTAGTCACCGTTGACCTTCCAGAGTCAGGAATAGTCACCGTCGACCTTCCAGAGTCAGGGCTAGCTACCGTCGACCCAGAAATGTAATGCATACCAGCACTCTGGAACAGCAGCTCAGCTAATCAAAGGACTGGAATTATAAATGTTGGACAAAATGCTTATCTAAATTTAGAATAAATGAGAATAAATCTGATTCCTTTGATGTGGGTCCAGACCTTATACAGTCTGTGTATCACAGTCAAACTCCATTAGCACAATGAAGAATGTTGTAGACTGCAACTCTGGTAATGTAACAGCATGTGTGGTATCACTCTGAGAGAACCATCAGGTCCTAGAAATGGGAAGTTTTTGTTTTACATGCACATAGATGTCTCCCTGCGTGAGTCTAGTGAACAGTAGGGAGTAAATATGTGGAGGCGTATACTGTGTGTATTCAAACAAAAGATCAGCACATCACTGTTCACTCGCTAAGCATCTGCTTTACCTTTTTCACCCGAGCATAACTGACAGAGACAATTGCAATCATCTGCTTGCTCCAAACTACAAGAAGCAGCTGCCCTCTCTTAGACACATCGTGGGAGTTACCCAGAATGCACTGTGGACTCAGTAGGAGACATCTAACTACAGTACATGGCACTAACTACCTCCCCTGCTTGCTGTGTAGAACTGGAATACATTTCTCAGTATTTAAGAAAAACAAGAGTCAAGGTTAGCCATTAAATCCACCTGTAAGTGATCTGATGTATATAACTCACATATATGACAGAACATTATATTGATGTTATACTGTAAGTGCCCTCAATGTTTGTGTCTCCTGTAAAAACACATAAAAATGTAATGATATACCATACTGTATAAATTATGTTATACTGATGGATCTTTTGCCATATTCTCTGATCTGTTTAGCAGAAGTTTAAGGGAAAAGCACAGTGATGGCAAATCCGATGGATTGTGCAAACTGAGTCTTAATGCAGAGGTCTGGTGTGAACACAGCACACGTATAAGTGTGATTTATGTGGCCACTGATTGAGCATGTCCTCTCAGTTCACTTTCATTTAGACCTACCAACAGATGCAAGACTGGAGAAGCTGAAAAAAAAAACTTTCTACAGTATAATGGCCTTTAAAAATAAAAAAAACTTTATTGATATACAAATCAACTACAACCTCATTATTTAAATACACTGGTTTTCATTTTACCTACCTATGATTAGTCTGCTTGGACCCTGCAAAAAGTAATCATTATAAATACAGATCCCTCCAATAAAAATGGAAGTGTCCATTTATACTATACTTGTTGTCAAAGGCTATTTTCATTAGTTCATTAGTCATCCACAATTGCTCAGACATTCCACCATTAGCACAAATTTTATATTACTTCAGTTTACACTTGGTGTTAATAATTTTAAATGACAGTTTAAATTGTAGATATATTTAGGATTATAAACACATTAAAGAGACTCTTTTTGCATGCAACATCAAATCTTGAATTTCATATTTCATTGTATTATACTGCAGTAGATGTTTCAAATGTGGTCAGTTTTGAAGGGCTCTTAAATCTGTGACATAGACGTTAAGATTTTTTTGCCTGTCCGTTGGTTTTGATGTTTAAGAAAGTCGCTAATGAAGGGTTTGAGACTGTGCACATAATTATAGTGCTATCAGTCAATCAGTGTAGTGATTTTTCCTGCATCGCTGCATCGAGTAATTAGTTGCATTTAGGTCTAAGATGACTGGAACAATCCACTTTTTTTTTAAATAAGCTAATTTTCCAACTCTCATAGAGTTAAACAGAGTTACTGTAATTGAATCCATTCACCTGAGCTCCTGGTCTGGTGGTGACACTTTTAGCTTAGCTTAGCATAGATCATTCAATCTGATTAGACCATTAGCCTCTCGCTCAAAAATTACCAAAGAGTTTTTATATTTCAAACTTGACTCTTCTGTAGTTACATTGTGTAAGACCGACAGAAAATGAAAAGTTGCGATTTTCTAGGCCGATATTGTCACAAACGTACACACAAACAGAGAGATCCAATTGCAGTGTTTTATTAGGAGAATCCAAATAATCGTAATCCAGTCATGCAAGAGGTCAATATCCACAAAAGCAGTCCAAAACAAGAAACATGAGAAACACTAGGGACCACGAAAAGCAAGGTGACATAAACCAAGGACTCCATGAAACTGATAGAAACAAACAGGGTATATATGGACAGGTGAAAACGATGAAAGTGGAAACAGCTGAGTGCAATTAACAGGTGTGCAATTAACAGTGACCAATCTGACAAAGGCTTGTGGGAAATGTAGTACCTGCAGTGGGGTGACTATATAGGGAAGTGAGACCACTAGTGGACACCCAGGGATACACAGATCAGACACTGTGACAGATATGGCTAGGAACTATACTCTCATTCGGCGTAATATCACTGCGCCTGCTGTACCCATTGTACAGCAGCAAAGTTCCTTGATTATTACGCTGGAATAATATATATATAATAAGTATAGTTCTTAGCACTATCGGCCTAGAAATTCACAACTTTTCATTTACAGTCGGCCTTAGTACATAAAGAAGAGTCAAGTTTTAAATAGGAAAAATATAGAAACTCTTTGGTAATTTTTGAGTAAGATGCAAACGGTCTAATCAGATTCAATGATTTATGCTAAGCAATGCTAAAAGTGCTACCACCAGACCCGGAGATTGGCTGAATGCTTTTGAAAATGTTAAAACTCGACTGTTTAACTCTAGGGGAGATGGAAAATGAGCCTATTTTCAAAAAAAAAAAAAAAAAAAATGGGAGTGTTCCTTTAAAACAAAAATCAGTCCAAGAGCAAAAATGTCCCGGCAGATTGCATATTTCCGGCTATAGAGATACATGGGAAGTTTAACAGATATCTGTTTCCAGATAGTCTATTATAGAGCTCCTCGATCCAAATGAATAAAAGCCGCCACTAGATGGAGCTGGAAAGGTAATAGAAATAAAATGCTAAATACGATAAGAATGACTAAAAGTCCTATAAAAGCTGAAGCAGCCGTGCTGCAGCACTGGTGAAACTAATGCACCTTCCCTGTGCTGTAATGTCCCATAAACTCTTTGGTCTTTTCATCTCTTATATCATCTCAGATGTCTGACTGACTCTCTAACCTGCATCCATCCATCCATCCATCATTCCACTTCACAGTATTCTCAGTCTTAATATCAACCATATTTACATGCAGGAATTATTTGTGATGCTGGTGAAACAAACACACAAACCAGCTAAAAGGCAACATTCTCAGATCTTTGGCTAACACTTTGGTAAGGTTAGAAGATCTAATAAAACAGAGAACATTCCAAAGTAATGTTGCCAAAATGCAAAATGACATTTTGAACGTTCAGAGAATATTTAAAACTAACGTTTTCATAGTGGGAAATGATAGCAAAATGTTCTTGAAACATATGTTTGTTTAGTTAGAATGGCCTTGGTAAAAAGAGCTTATCAGTATGTTGAATGTATCATTTTTATTTGAACATATTAGCCTCATGTATGTGAGGGCATTGTAGGCAATGTCAGCAGTAAAGGAGAGTATCTATGAGTCACTGTTCATGTGAAAGCAGCAGTTTCACTCACCTTTTATTCTGACTGGCCTAAGGGAACTGGAAAGAAGACGGTTGGTGTGAGCGTGGACATCAGGTGGGCTTTGGACCCCCTCACACACTTCCTTGCCCTGAGGTTGTTAAGAGAAGGCAGGTGAAACTAATAATGCACTCTACAGATTTAATAATGTGCCATGGCTTGTCCTTGGTGTGGGCAGATATGGCCTCAAACCAGACAGTGATTGATTAGGTGAGAATAGTCTCAATGATGGCGGTGTCAAATTTGATCAGTCGTTTGATCTGTCTGTCAAAAATAAAGGGGGTGGGGGCGATTTTTTCAACTTACGCTTACATACCTCCTGGTTAAATAAAGGTTATCATGTAATAAATGTACAGTCAGTATCAGCTTGACACTGAGAGAAACCCTGCACTGTCAAAAAATTCAGCATTCCTGGTGTGCAGATGTGTGATGGACTAATACAGACTAATAGGGCTTTATTTAGGCTCCATCTGTAGCACTGCTTTCATGCTATGAAACACTCTTTTCCCCTCTTTTCTTTCTCCCCCACACACGTCATTGCTTTTAGCTTACATGAAGGTGACAGAAAGTGAGGTAGACTCACAATTAGCCTCTGGTGACCTTGTATTATTTTTATTTTGCAGACACACACAAAAACTGTCATCCAGTATTTTCTGAACGTAAGTGTGTGTATGTACACAAAAAGCTTTAATATGCCATTTGCAAGGTCTCCACATCTGCAGTGAGAAATTCCACGGCTTCATCTGTCAAACCATTCTAAACAAATTTCTGCGCATATGCTCACACATATTCACACAATCTCTAATAATAACTTTACAAAATGATTCTATTTCAATAGCGCGTTTGACAAAACATAACAATGGTAAAAAAAAATCTGAACCCTTTCAGGAGAAAAACTGACTATTTAGAGAGTATGTTTTTGCATTCATAGCATAGCGACTGGAAAAAAGGAAGAAATAACTGGCTTACCTTCTGTATATATTGAAAATGGAATAAAGCAGTTAATGTAATTGAGTGTAATATGATGCAAGTGTAGAGATTATTTCTGACTGTAGAGTAATGGTTTTTTTTTTCTACTATTTCATCACAATGATGAAAAATGCACCATCCTGGTCATTAGCAAGAAACATCTCACATGTAATATTCACATCAAGGAAAATCTTCTGAGATTTCTGAAAATAAAAGAAACACATAATTTGCACATAAAAGTGTGATTTTCTTTTAATCTTATTTTTTTTTTTTGCCATTAGATCAGCTGTGAATTGGCCTCTGCTTGTGACATACTTATAGCACGACTGGATTCTTGGAGAATGCTCAAACTTACTGTCCTTAAATGCGACACAGTTGTCCCAATCTTGTTTTGTAATATAGTTAAAACTTAATTTGAATTGGCTCTAATTAAATACCAATGTAAGATGACAGAGCTGCTATCAGCTTTAATGAATTAGTGAAAACTGAAAACGCTCCTTTTCAGGATGTATTAGGAGTCCCAGAGATATAATTTCATGCCAAAGGTTATATATAATTCATGTCATTCATTATTGCCTACAAAGCCAGATAAAAGGTGCACCTTTCATTGCATCAGGATTAGCTGTGAAATCTGACAAAATCCTCTCTTGGATTAGTTGCTGACCTAAATATCCCCATGTTTGCCAACTAGTGGGCTTTTCCTGATCTTCCATCTGGTGAAAAGCCAAGTTTAATCAACATTTCAGATCAAATAAATTTAGGAAAGGAGAAAGTTTAAACTGTCAAAGTCTTTTTATTTCAGCTCTGCATTCATTAGACATGAGGGATAGCAACTAAACACATTTTATTTTGGTACATAAAATGTCTGTTATCTAAATCTTGACTATAGCATAATTGTATTATCAATTAGTCCACCTATAATGCTTGCTTCTCCTTGTCCTTAATCATTATCAAAAAAAGGTTCATTGGAATGACAGACAGTCTGGTGATGAGGACTATATTTAGCATGACTAGCTCTAATCAAACTTGACAGTGTTCTGTCAGACGACTTTGGTTGTTCTTTCAATAAGTTTGATTCAGTTAGGGAGTAAAAACTTTACCTGAGAATAAAACCTGTGAGAATTAATAACTTCAGAGTTCTTATTACACATCATTACACAAGTTTCCTTAATGTCATACATGATTGTTGAAAGATCAATAAACATGTAGAGTAGCAAATATGAAATAATGCTGGTTGGGGGTGAATACTTTTTCACAATACTGTACCTTATACACTTTCATGCCTCATACGAAATTACTGGCTATTTCTGTTTGTGTTTAGTTCACACATTACTCAAGAAATCTTCTGAACTGATGTAATAGCCGAAGCATCAAATTGATGTGTTCCTTATTTAGACTGAATACAAGTCTTTTATTTCAGGAATGAAGAACTGGAGGATAGCTCAGAATGTTACATTGTGGTTCACTAATAAACATTACAGTATGTCTGTACAAATGCTGATAAGAACAAATTCTGCTCATACTCAACATTTAGTGAATCTGAGGTGAATATGAACACTGTAATATCTGAATCAGTGGTAAGTAAAGGTGGGCTGCAGAGCCAGTTCTTTACTTATAGTGTCTCATTATATCTAATATCAAATGTTTTAAAGAACACGACAGATGTATGTGCCTTTTCATTGACTCTTCGTTCTGCATTAAGGAGCCTACACACATTAAAATGTGGGCAAGATGGAAGAGAAGGTAATGTTGCTATGAGTGATTGCACTGATCTCTATGATGTGCCTACATACAGCAATTAAAAAAAAAAAATATGCATGGAAAACTGTGTCAGAACTTGAGTGTATTCTGAGTATGTTTGCTTCATGCATTTGTAATGGCTAATATTGTTGATGATATGATGTATTTTGCACTGCTGCAACATACATACAATGGCTTTCCTCTGCAAAATGTTAGTTTTTAGCAGCAAGAAAAAACATATTAATTTTGTAAAGATAGAACGTCTTATTTTTAATGACAATATATCTAATTTATGATCAGATTTCCAAAGCTATGCTAAGTTCTATGCTAAGCCTACCATTATCAGGGCATCCAGCAACGTCACAAAGTACAGCGACCTGGCAATCTCTAGCAATAAAATTGCCGTCAATGTAAACAGACCAAGATATGTCAATCTGAAGAGATTGCCAAACTGGAAAAAAATGGAGCCATATGTAATAGCACTTTCCAACCGGCAGCGCCTGCTTTGCTCTCCATCAGATTCTGTTCTTGTAAAAGGAGGTTCTAATATTAATCAAAGTGATTCATCCCTGTAGAAAAGAATCCACAACTTTTAAGCCACTACATCAACACTACATCAACTCTCACCACAGGGATGGAAGAACAGATTGGATCTTATTTCCATGAATAAATATTACCTAATGAGCCAGGATTAAATATATCTGAAGTTTCCCTGTACATTCTTATGCAAACATCCTAACCATGTGGTTGTTTAAAGTTGGGAATTTCCCCTGCCTAAAAAAGCGCAAACAAGTTTTCTTCATTACACTAACGTTCAATCAGTGGACCAATGAGACACCTTCAGATATATTTTACAATTGTCAAAGTGTTAATTCTGAAAGCTGAGCACAGATTTAGGCTTTGTAAGATATTTGCCCTGTTATTCACTGTGGTACACACTTCAAGATTATTAAAGGATGCAATTGTTTTTTCTCTTTCTCTTTGGAGTGTTACAAGCTCTTGGGGAATAAAGATCTGTAAAGTTGCAAAGACTAAAGTCTCAAATCCAAAGAGATATTCTTTATAAAAGTTAAGAGTCAACCACTCCCTGCTAAAACGGCTCATTGTAACACGCCCCCACATGTCTACGTCATGATGTCGGAAGATTTACATAACGCCACCTAAATGTTTATGCAATGAAAGAAGGCGTAACTTTTGTACTCGCTGTTGCCGCCGCCGTCATGTTCTGGAGACACTGTGTGTTTCGTTGTGAAAGTGAAACTACTTTGTTTGGTCTTCCAAAAAAAGGACACAACTAGAAATCAATGGTTAAGTTGTATTTACAAAACTGTTCCAGAACAGTTCAACCCAAATATTCCTGTGTGTGCAGCAGGGCTTGAAAAAAAAAAAAAAAAAATGCAATCGGTTCACTCCGAGCAGAATTGATATTTTATTGTTTCTGTTCTGCGTTCCTCTGATATTATTACCGTTCTAAAACCGGTTCGGGTGGAAGAAATACCGGTTAATAACGCTATTTAAAAAAAAACAATATTATTTGCCTAATAATAATAATAATAATAATATAATAATAATAATAATAAAGTATAGCGTTTTCTTTACTCAAAAAGAAAAGGAAAAAATAGAGATCTAACGCTTAGTCACAGCCAATAGGCTACAGCATCATCATCTCTAGATTTTGGCCAAATGTAGGCTAAGCTACTTAAAAAAATTAAAATAAATTATCAACACTTTAAAGACAAAGTATTTTTAAGATATTTAAAAATGTTTACTGCAATGTTAAAAGAAAAAGAAAAAAACATTATAAGATTGCGTTTTTGAGAGTTAAATTTTTTTTTTTATTATTAGCCCTATTACTTTCAAAATAATAAAGGCTAAAATGCCTGTAGTCTAAAGAAAAATGTTTAAAAACATTATAAAAACAGTTATTAGTTTAGGCTATAAAAAAGTCAATCCAAAAACAAATTAATCTAAGGTGAAGCTGATGCCTACCTCTCTCTTTCGGCACGAATCCAAATGTTTCCATGTTTCCGACGTATCTGGATGCTAACAATTTTTTTAATATAAAGAATGAAGAATAATGGTAAATGTATAATAAGTAACACTGTATATGTGTCCAAAAGTTGGACTCCAAATTTCATTCTAAGAATTATTTTGAGGTTAATATAGCAAATGAAAACTGTTCAGCTTCCGGGAAATTTGAGAAGCTCCGCTAGGCTATTTTAGTTCCCCTCCCTACCCAATAAATCATTTCAATTAACAGTATTTAGAAAAGAACAAGAATTAAAAATATAAGAAGCTATAGCAATATTAACGACAAACTAAAACTAATTAATTTAGGCTAAAACGAAACTGAAACCAGTGGGTCTCTCATTCAACACAAAATAAAAGTTTCCGTATTCGCGATGTATTTGAATGACAAATAATTATACAATAGCCTAGTGTTTATTATAGCCTAATGTTTGTAAACATTTTGTGTCTGCATTATGTCTATTTCTGAATGAAATAATTGTTTTTTCTCTCTAAAAAACGTATAGGCTATACAAGTTTCTCTCTCTCTCTCTCTCTCTCTCTCTCTCTCTCTATATATATATATATATATAGAGAGAGAGAGAGAGAGAGAGTTATGCGTAGCGTATTTTAACCATGCAACAAACCTTTTTAAATATTTTGATAATTTACTGAAAATAAATGAATGACTTTTTAAGCAGTTTAACTGATTATTAATCGGTCAAAATTAGCTTGCATTCATGCACACTCAGAAACCGGTGACTGTGAACGAATCAGCAGAGCTTGTACGAGCTTTTGTCATCGCTGAACCTTTCTCAGACGTTTCCAAATGCCGAAATTGGTTAGCGCATCTATCTGTGCATGATGATGTCCAATGCCCCCGGCGAGCGGAGATTCTCAAAGTTGGGGATAATCAAAGGAGAGCTGTGGTCCTGTTGGGCAGTTGGGCAGGAAAGGGATGCTGGCGCTTGAGTGTCGAATGCACATGCACAAAAAAAAGGCCCTTTTTTGCGCTATGTCATCAGGCCTAATTTGGTCTTAATCCGGCCCTGAAGGCGGTGCATTGTCATTGAGACTTGCCTATAATGAGTTCTCAGCTGAGCGGACATTTCACTCGCTGGCTTCAGCTACACATGGAATTCGTGATTGGTTGACAGCAAATTTCAAATATAAAATGGAACGATAAAATAACGTTATTAACCGGTTATCAGCCATTTCAAATTTTCGATTCTGTACGGAACTATAAAATTTGATTTCGTTTCTGTTTCTGGTTCTGTTCATGTCAAAATTTCGTTCGTTTCCGGTTTTCGTTCCTTGAACCGGTTCGGAGCCCTGGTGTGCAGTGCATTTTATGGAAGACAAGGAACCTGAATCGAACCTGTTTCCTGAACCAGTAACCTACAATGTCGTCTTCAGGCTGTTTCTATAAAGTGGGGCAATTCTAACTTTGCAAGGACAGTCAGGCACTTCTGACTCACAGACTGTAAGTACGTTTGCATATTTAAATAATTTGCCATCGATGATTCAAATGTGAGTTTTGAGCAGTGTAGAGTAATGCTTGTTGTTTCAATAATTACAAATGCAGACATGGTTTTATGTTTACACAGTGCAATATGCAACGCAATGCATATAAGTCATTATAATCAAAAAATTATATCCCCAATTCGTTTGTAAGAGATTTTATTGGTTTTGCCTCATCGTGCTGGGAGATGGTGTTCTGTCAGAACAACCGCACCACAATATGGTAAGGGGTGTAGCATTTCCGTCACATGCTTGAGGCATTCCGCCAGTCTCAACGCACTATAGACGGTTTCATCGGGCGCACACGCCTGGCCCTAAGTTAACTTCCGGTCTGTGTTGTGTATATCGGTCTGGCTGTGGTGCCTTCTACAAACGCAGTTAAAGTCAAGCTGCTGAGTAGACTGAAGTTGGGCTCAGGTGGTTGTGCTGTGGGATGTGTTTCCCATTCATTTATTTATTTTTGGAGACTCGCCACGATTTTAAAACTGATCGATTTTCAAAAAGGCTTCGTTGAATAAACATGAGTAACGTTACGTACTGCACGTTTAATAATAATCATTCCTTACATTTATATGTTTAAATATCAAAATGAGGAACGGGTGTAGGGAGCCTATCTATTTCTGAAGGAAGATTTGCATGTTATATGCCTGATAACGCAGCGTTTGTGAGCGTAGCTCTGCTTTGTTTACAGCTGTTACTGGGGAAACCTATTTCTCTCGCTTTATTCATCTCCTGCTCGGAAATAATTAATTTGCATTTTCATTAAGTCCACCTGCTTTACGCAGCAAACATATTTTGTTTATCAAAAAAAAAAAAAAAATCTACTCTAGAGGGACTTGGCTGTTGTTATTGATTCTATTTGGAAGTCTACCGGAAGTTAAGTTAGGTCCACAAAAGCGCACATGCGCAGTAACGTTTGTTTATGTTGTTGCCGTTGAAACCGTCTATACAGCTGGCCAGTCAGCTTATACCTCACTTTTTTAGAACAATGAGCATTGTAAAAATCTATGCGTTTCAGAAAGGTGGGGCATAGAGGAGAATCTTGGGCAGGTTAAAATTAATTAATTTACAACAAAACAAATGAAATAATGTTTTTATCTTTGAAAACAGTGCTGACATATTCCTCTGAAATGGAATATGGAAAGGATTGTGGGAAATGTTAAGGATACACTTAATACACCCTTCAAAATACTTCAAATGAAGACCTCAAAACAAAACCTTTTCCTTCCAAGGTTCCACAGTGTTGCTGGACTTTATTGTGCCTGGTTAGTACACCACATTATTAATGGGAGATTGCCATGAGAACTGTTTGCCAAAGCAATATCATTGCCTATTGCACCTGCCAAGTTCATTTTTAGCTCAATTTCCCATGTCTGATCCTTTGTAGGTGGTCATGATCGCTTGGAGATTTTGTTTTGTTTGATTTGGATTGCAATTCAATTGACACTTAGAAATACATGTAAGAACATGCTGAGGATGGAGGTGTCAGAAAACACAATTAGATAAAATAATATTCTGTGAGAATTCATTAATGAAAGTAATACAGACACAGTCATGCACTGTGACTTTGTCTCACTCCTCCACAATAATGAACAGACACTTCAGAGAGAGAGAGAGAGAGAGAGAGAGTTCTGCACACAAACATTCATGGTGTACATTAACAAACACAAAAAAGTGGTTTTAATGCACAAAAAAAAAAAAAAAAATCTTTGTGTTGCATAAAAAAAACAATAGCTAATAATTACATATAACATTTTTTTGGTAAAATATTTGTATAGTTTAAAAAACACCATTATTGATTTATCAACACAAAACTCTGATATGAATATGCATTTTTAATTAAACACTGTCCTTTAAACAACCTCTGTACTGAATCTCATCAACCCAAAATTCACTGACTGCCTGATTGAAACCACCAACTCATGAGCGAGTTTGACTGTTTTATGAATCTCTTTTGACTGATTCGTTAAAAACAATTGGTTCATAAGAGACATTTTTTCATGATTTGGAAACGCCTAACACTGTGTTTGTTGTTCTACACTGGCGCTTACCAGGTAATGAGATGTTATTTTGATTGCATCTTTTAGTCACTATCTGGAGCCCTGCTGTGGTCTTTGTGATGTGCAGAAATATGAAGGCATCTGTGGGCCGATTAGCCTGGTGTGTCCTCCTCAGAGTTTTTCTCAAGAGATCCTCTTTGTTCTAAAAACACACAGATGTTGCTGAGCTAATGAGGGAGAGAAATAATGCAAAATTATTCACAGTAAAGCAACAAAATAAGCAATTCAACCAATATTTAAAAATAATCATCACATTAATTAGACCAAAAACCAGATACTTTTTTATAGCCATTGGTTTATTTTTTTTATTAATTTTTTTGGCACACAGAGTATAACAACACTAGAACTAGAGGAAACTAGAGTAAAACACACCTGTCAGGTCACATCATCAGTGCAAGAGCCATGCAAGCAACACTTTTAGCATGCAGTGATAAATGTAAATTTCTCTAAGAAAACTTTATTTCTGGCTCTCAGATGCACACACACACACACACACACACACACTAAACTAAACTAAAAACAGCAACAGTGTATACTCGTCTCTCTAAAGCCAGAACTCCACAGAGGGGGAGCAGTGAGATACCAACCTCACTGTAACAATACAAGCTGTTTTATGACACCAACAAAAGGAAGGATAGAATCTGATGTATGAGTCATAAACCTGATGACACACATAGACACATGCACACACACACACACACACACACACACACACACACACACACACACACACACACACACACACACACACACACACACACACACACACACACACACACACACACACACACACACACACATGCACACATGCACACACTCTCTGTCACTGGAGAGCAACCCCTCAGGAACAGGTCATAAATCAATGCACACACATCCACATCCTGCTGTTTCCTTAATTACTGCCTCTATTAACTGTTGTAATTAATCTATCATTATTTCACTCACACACAACAACTGCAACCTGCTCACCTCTGTAGATGGACTGTAACATCTACTCATATACTAAGCTCATATCATTGTATAAAATATGGGCTTTGAATAAATGCAATTCTTCTATAAACAAAATATGTTTGTGTATGTTAGTGATGTTTATCCAATGAATTAGAGAGTCAGCTTAATCTCCAAGTATTAAAACATGGCTATATATATATATGCTGTAATAAAATTATATGTGAAACATCAATGTTCATTCCACAGATAAGAGGGAAAGACATTAGAAAAATATAGGATCTTTTGTTGCTAGTTTAATACATGTGCCTGGAAGATATTTCTGAGAAGTTATTGGATTAGGAGCTATGATTTTGAGAATGCTTTTATACAACAGTTTGATAAAAAATAAGTTAACAGTGAGTAACTTACATTTTAGATGCAATATTGCCAGTTACTTCTATTTATTTCCAAATAAAGCAGACCCATTGCAGCAACAAATAATAATACAGCTAGTGGAGTTTCATTCATATTTTTGAATGAACAGGCTTATAGTCTGCACCTAAAATCTCATACTTCTCTACTATATAGTTGGCGAAAAGCAGAATGTGAAAAGAGTAGTACGTCCAAATTCAAAGTATTCATAAAACAGTAGACAATGACCAACTATTTCCTTTGAGATTCTAAGTATGCATCCAGTGGGTACTTTACTATCCCATGAGGCCACGGGAGGATTTGTGAAAATGAAGTAATGCAATTGACACTGGATAGTCACATGGTGAATGCAGTATATGTCCAGAATACCCAACCAGAACTCATGGCAATTCGTACATATTTTACTAAGTGGCTAATTTGTATGCATTCGTATGACCTCAGTTGAACAAATTCATATGATTTGTGTTAAATTGTACATATTTTACGAGTTGCAAAATTAGTATGAATTTGTATGAATAACCTACACCTAACCTACCCGTCACTGGGGTCTAGACAAATTGTACAAAATCGTATGAGTGAGGTTGTACGAATTCATATGAATTAGCCACCTCGTAAAAATAATGTTGGAATACCTTCATACTACACACATTCATACAACATAAAACACACAACTAATTACTTATTCAAAATAAGTACCAACTAAGACATTATGCCATTCCAGACGCATCCATAAAGATAGCTTGGTTCTTTAATAAATCAGTGGTTTTGAAACAATCGGTTTAACAAATGATTTAATGACTCGCCAATAAAAACACTTTTTCACTTCCTGCTGCCTACTGGCATAACTATGTAAGCCATTAGAAAGAGCCACTGAAAACTGAAAAGTGTAAATTATATAATTTTCTTACATAATTTGTGTATATTATTGTAATAGAAATGAATAGATGCCATACTAAATAAAACTGATTCAAGATTCAAGAGCTTTATTGTCATATGTATTAGATGAATGAACTTCTTCCTTTGTTTACTCCTCACAAGATTGACAGGGTAGAGGGGGAACAAGTATAACGTTCTAGCACAACACAAATAAAAAACTAAAAAACAGTAAAGAATAAACCAGAAAGAATCACAGCTTTATCATAATCTGTAATGCCTTTCTGTCATATTTTGTGCAGTTGCCAAACCACACAGCAATACTGCAAGTTAGCACACTCACCACAGTGCATCTGTAGAAGTTATGGAGTATTTGTGGAGTCTCCAAAAATACATTATCTCCCTTTGATTAGCCTTCTTTACTAATTTCACTGTGTTCATTGTCTTCTTGATGTTCAGTGTGAGATTGTTATCCTAACACCATGTGACCAGTTCAGACACTTCTTTCTGGTATGTCTCATCATTGTTTGTAATAAGACCAATGACTGTGGTGTCTTCTGAAAATTTTATGATGATGTTGTTAGGATGGGTAGCAATGTGAAGAGAGTGTACAGCATAGAGCTGAGTACATAGCCCTGGGGTGTGTTCATTATGATTGTGCTGGAGAAGTGTTTATCAAGGTGGATATATTGAGGTCTACTGGTGAGGAAGCTCAGTATCCAGTTAAACAGTGCAGAAGGTAGGACCAGGTTAAGCAGCTTGTTTATGAGTTTTGAGGGAATGATAGTGTTGAATGCTGATCTGTAATCAATGAAAAGCAGTCTGGCATAACTGTCTTTATTTTCCAGGTGAGTTAGAATTTTGTGAAGGGCAAATTAAATGGCATCCTCTGTTGATCTATTAGTCCTGTACACAAACTGTAATGGGTCCAGGGTGGTTGGTATAACGCTGAGAATGTGTTTCTTGATGAGCCTCTCAAAACCACTTCATGAGAATCGGTGTGAGAGCCACTGGTCTGTAATAATTAAGGCTTGAAACTGTGGCTTTTTTTATTGGAACAGGGGGACTGCAGCCATTGTGACGGAAAGATTGAAGATGTCAGTGGTTCTGCTGGTCAGCTCAGAAGCACATAGCCTGAGTATGCATACTGGGATGTGACCCGGACCTGCTGCCTTGCATGTGTTCACTTTACACCGTGATATGTAAACCTTTGTGGGGATTAGCGTCAGTGCCCATTCCCCATCATCAGGAGTCACTTCCAGTGTTGTCCAGGGCACTGTGTTCAGGGCTTTAATACGTGCATACAAGAGGATGAGCTTATCGGGCAGAGATGCGTGTTAGCCACGTTTTCCTTGAGGCATGTGCAGTATAGTAAGTTTCCAGTCTCTGAAAATGCTTCTTGACCCTTTGGAGGCTTGGAGTCCCCAGATTTCAATGGCATAGAGCGAGCACATAGACTGTAACATATCTGTGCAGTAACACATGGTTTTTGATTTGGATATGTGCAAATGGTCCTTTGTGCTTTGATTTTGTCTATACGTGTGCTGATATGTGTTGTATAGTTGCTGTTCTGAATACATCCCAGTCAGTACATGCAAAACAGTCTTTCAGTGTTTATTGAGCTGTCTCAGAGCACATTAGTGGTGTAGTGTGTTCTTTTCTCTGTATAAAGAAAAAGAACAGATAAATGTTAATAGCAGCGACTCAATTACTGTTAATGGTCTCCTACTGACTGTCTTCACTACCTCTTAGAACATCCAGCAGGTTAGAATTTATTAGTGGCAGTCACGGGTCCATGCTCTCACACCCTTTTAGCACTGGCCAGTGAGCTCCTTCTCACCTCTGATTTGCACTGAAAAACTGACAAGCCATTTTTCTTCTTCAAACCCAAAGGCACATACTGCAAATGCAACCGCAAGCCAGAATGCAATGCATGGTGATTGTAAAACCAAGAGTTTGGCTAAACTTAATGAATAATAAAATATGAAAGTAACAGTCTGTTTATTAAAATAATGTCTTTTTTTTTCCTCTCACAGAAGCTGACAAGTGCATATATTTTCTACGGCAATCCCTGAAGGAATACATACACATCTCACACATTCACAGAGAAGAAGCACTCCACAAACTGTGTCCTAATTCAGTCTATGACAACTCGTTTACACAGTGCTCCTGCTCTTATTTCAGTGAGCTTCAAGTTGATTTGTTGACACAATCGGGTGGTGCAATACTTGACAGGGAAATTTCAGAGGCAGTCGTTTAATTTGTCACCCTTCCTCAATGCTTAATCTGTAAGTGTGACAGACCCACAGACAGAGGAGGGCAAGATTTCAGCTGGTTTGACATTACCCTACCGATGTTATCGAGTCAGTCAGTGTGAAAATTTTACAATGTAATCTTAGTCACATTCTTGAATTGAATGGAGAATCTATAAAATGCATGCATAAAAACACACCCACATATTTAAATTATTCAAAATAGAACTAATCCAAACACATGATGATTACAATTCTCTTACATTATCCTGTCATGTACACAATATAACTCGTATGCAATAGATAGATATATAGATAGATAAGGTCACATGTTTAAAACATTCTCTATAAGTTAAGGAGCTACTTTCCTCAAGGCTATTTATCCAGAGCAAACTGATCAATAAGAGACACAAGCTAAAACAGCTGTTTGTTTGTGAAAGTGGAACGAAGCAAATACACATAAGCTGGTAAAGCTCAGCAATGGACAAACTGGACCATGACCACAACCATTTCTGGTGAGGAAGGGTAATATTGATTTTCACTTCCCCATTTTCTGCTTTATTTTTGGTTGAATTAGTTTAAGTGCCTTTTGTTTCCTTCTCTTCATATCTTAAATGTTCTTGTTAGCTGCTGACAGATTTTATACCTTTATTTGCATTCTTAAATCTTTATTTCAGTAGTGTTGTGAAATGCTACGTTTACATGTAATGTGTTATATAATTGTGTTAATGTCAATAAAAAATAACCAATTGTGTTGCATTGGTACAGTTATGGAAAGTAATGCATTTAACAGTTTTTTTCCCCCCTAGATTTTAGATATTTTATTCATTTTAAGGGCCTAACAATTATGGAATATTAGTCTTCTTTATGTATTTCTTTTTAATTTTAAATTTTTCTCTACAACTTTAAAAATCCTAAAAATTTATTTTCAGTTCTAAATAAATAAATAAATACATAGATATATTTAATTTAGTGTGCTCTCAGACTTGTGAATTCTACTATACACTAAATTCCATAAAAAAATAATTTACAACTAATGCTGAAAATGCATGTATTAACACTGTAATCCAAATTTTGTATTCCCAATGTTATTATGGATTATGGACTTTGTTGGCTAGATGCGATGTTAAAGTTAAGTTAAAGCATCTTTATGACGGATTTGTTAATAACAAACCCATGCACTTTCACTTCACTTCAGAGGATACTCTAGTGAGCAAGAAATCCTAAATTTCTCCAACTCCGTTTTTAGGAAGACACAAACTCATTCACATCTGGGATAGCCTGAGGTAAGTAATTATTTATTTATTTATTTATTTTATTTTTTTTTAGGGGGGGGGGGGGGTGAACTATTCCTTTAAAATGCAAAATTTACTTATAAATTATTATCCCAAAAGGGAAGGCTAATTTTAAACAGATGTGTGTGCCTGTTTATAGAATAGTGTAAAGCAACATGAAAGCTGAGGAATAATAGGATCAAAACTTGACGTAGGCCAGACTGAAAAAAAAAAACTGTTATTTGTTATGAGGACATTGCTCCACCCACTTTTGTTCTTGTCAGTCTCTATCCACTGTCTGAGTAAGTGTCCTCTCTTCTCCTCTCCCTCTGAACACTACAGTCCATTTCCAGTGGAAATTAAGTCTCTTTGCATAATTGCATAATTAGTTCAATTAACTATGTCTCCATACATCTCAGCTGCTCCTGCTCAAATACAGTTCTGAAGTTAAAAAGTAATTATGAGATGTGGGACTCAATCAAATCTCCAACTGGTATATTTAATCACTGTGGTAATGATTGTTAATGACTTTGCTGATGGATTCATTGAGAGATGTGGGAGGTTTAAGCGCAGTGTTGTTCAGGCATTCCAAACACACACTTATCTATCACCTTTTTTATTTTTGCATATATATATATATATATATTTTTTTTTTTTTTTTCTCTCTTTTGATGGATGTTGTTTTTCTTTCTCTGTACAGCTCAGTGCAATATTACATTTCCTAGGCCTCCTTTAGTGTAAATAAAAATGTACGTTTCTGTGAGAACATATATATCTATGTTTACATGATATCACTGGATGCCAGTTTTATCCTCCAAAATGCTGCTTGGGGACTACAAACAAAAACGGCGAATGCTTCCCACTCTTAGTGAAGAGAAGTGTGTGTGTATGGGTGCATCCAAAATCCCATTTTCTTAATTCCAGTGGCGTATTGCCGGCTGACAAGCTTTATTAAAACCCCTCGGCAGAGGCACACAATCACCACACATACTCGTCTCGAACTAAAGTAAACCTTCTGTTATACATAAGAACACTGTGTGCATGTATTTGCATGTAAAAAATAAGTTTTCTTTTCTTAGCGCTGTGTGGTGTATTTGCTATGTCTTGTTGGTCACTGCAGGGGTCAAAGGAAGAAAAAGGTAGATGATGCTAATGACGATAAAGATAAACAACATGTACGTGTGTATGAATGTGATTGCGTGAGCTGCATCTTTAACTAGAGCACAGACATGGGAGAATCATTTAGCAAACCAATGCAGCATTAAAATTAAGGATAAGGCTGCTGTGTGCTCTTTTTTGCTGTGTGATCTCCATTCAGATGGCCAGACGGATGCAGGACTTCACTGAACAATGCACTACATGTGCCTAACCGTGAGATTTATTGTGTTCAGAGAAATTATTCAAAAATGTTTCAAGTTTGATTCAGGCAATTTCATCTCTGGCACAGTCTGACGCATGGCTGAAGGGCAAGTCCCTGAATTGGTAGGCCTGTTGCTTTTGTAGTTAACCCTGTGTGTACCATATTGATAGCCTTAGGGATTCTATTGGACACGATATATTCAAATCTTATTAAGATGACTATTTAATGACCTGAAACCCTTCCAGTTATATGCGTTTCAATTATTATGAATTTGAATGAGAAATGGAAAATCTGGAGAAAATCTGGAGTTTATTAGTCATAGAATAAAGATATTTTAAAATACTTGATCAAAACCACACATTTCTTAAAAATAGTGGAAAACTAGAATATGAATGTTAGCCTAGGAAACAGCAACAACAGGTTGGGTAAGCTATATCATTTATATTTTTACTTTGTATGTATGTGTGTAAATATGTATTTGATTGATTGATTAATTGATCACAAATTAATTAAAAATAATGGAATACTGGGACATGAATATTAGTAAATAATCAAGTAAACCATCATTTGTTTGTTTGTTTAACTACAAATTAATTTGAAAAAATAAAAAAATAAAAATAGTGGCATATTTGTATTTATTTATTTATGAATTGTAAATCTATGTCTAGCTGATCTACATTATTAATTGTTTAATGTTATGCATTTTAATTAAGATCTTATGGATGTTTTTCTCATGTAAAGCATGCATGTCTTTTGCACTTTACATTTTCTTAAGGGGGTGGATTGATGATGTTTGACACATGTAAAATTAGAACATTCCATTCATTATTATTAATGGTTCTCTGTAATGAAAAACTAAATAAAGATTAAAAAATAGCAGTAAACTGTCAGAACCATAGTCTTGTGGGCAGAGCTCTGACATATGGTGTGTCCAAGTCCCAGATCGGGATCCTTTCATTATCCTGCTCCTGTCTCCTCTTGCATTGCTTCCTGTCCTGTTTGTCTCATACTGTCCTACAAAATAAAAGCATAAAATATTATAATAATAATAAAAATGACTGGCGAGTCAGGAAATCAGAACTCTTTCTGAAGTATTCCAGAAAATAAATCTGTTTGTGCTGCATTTGGCCTATAGTTGAGCCACAAATAAACAGCATCAAGGTCTCAAACAATTACGGTTATATGTGGGGAATTTGGCCCTCTGGAATAGAACATAAACTCCCTGAAATTACAGGCTGATTTATCCAATAACAATGTCAAACAGTAGACATACACGCATCACAACAATCTATCTGTCATCTTTCAATAAGTCATTTCCACCATAGTGCCATGTCCACTATATCTATGATGAAGCTCATCATAATTTCAAACGTGTAGTAACACATATCTTTATAATTGATTTTCATAGTTCAAGACTAAAAGTCTAGGTATGGGAGAAGGCTAAAATAATACATGATACACATTATGAAAAGTAGCCAAAGATAAATGATATGACCTTCACATAAAAAATAACTTTTGAAATATGTTTAAATAAAAAACCAACCCCTGAGATATAAGAAATAGTTTGATTGCACTGAAAATGTTCTATGACGTTTGTCATGCTTTACCATCCGGTGACATTGAAAACAGACTATTTGGGGAAAACAATGTAAGTGCTTCTGACTATCAACTGTGAAAATAACTTGACTTCACAGACCACTAGACAGGACACCTTCTAAAAATCACAGAACAGCTCAATGATGGTCTTCACAAACTCACAGCACATCTATTCTAACACATTTTACTAAACATTGCTTCCAGTATTATAATAATTGGTATTAGTAAAATATCAAGCCTACATACAGTATAAAGCCTTTCTGTCACATGTCCTCTTTAACACTTTTATGTAGCCTGGTTTTAGGACAGGCTCACTGTTAATATGTTTAGCAGCACTATATGTGTTCCTGTGGCTCAGTTGTAGAGCATTGCGTTAGCAGGGCAAAAGGTCATGGGTTCATTTCCCAGGGAACACACATACTGATAAAAAACAATAAATAATGTGTAGCCTGAATGCACTGTAAGTCACTTTGGATAAAAGTGTCTGCTAAATGCATGAATGTAAATGCTTATAAAATCAGTCAATAAATTCAGTCTCAGATGTGGTCCTCTGTCCCTTAGCTTTCCATTTGATTATAATAGTCATATTTGGTCACAATATTATTTAAGGTACAGAATAATCACATTAATTTTATTTAAAACATCAAGAAGAAGGATTTTCTGCTCATACTGTAGTAAAAACATCTCTGCTAGCCTAATGTGATTTATAAATATCAGCTATTTCCAAGGGTACACATTTAATAAATAATAAACACACAATATTATGCACACAATGGTAATTAGCAAAGAATATCCTGGAAGTATAAGACAGAAAATTGATTGACACATAAAATAAGTGTTAAAACATAATCTGAAGAAAAATGACTTACTAATACAAAAACAAAAGTGTTCATGGGGCTCAATGGCTTTGATTATGGAACTAATGAAATTAAAGGATTAGTTCAAAAAATAAATTCCTGATAATTTACTGATACTCATGTCATCTAAGATATTCTATATTCTGTCTTCACTCGATAAGAAATTAAGATTTTTGAGGAAAACATTTTTTTTCTACTTCAATGGGAGTCAACGGGCTGAAGGTCCAAATCGCAGTTGCAATGCAGCTTCAAAGGGCTCTACACAATCCCAGCCAAGGAATAACGTGAAACTTAGTGAAATGATTGGTTATTTTCTAATAATAATAATAATAATAATAATAATAATAATAATTTAAATACTTTTATATACATATATCATGTTGCACTAGCTCGACTTCACACATTACATAGTCACATTGGAAAGGTCATGCATGATGTAGGCGGAAGTGTTTACAAAATGTTTACAAAGCGAACATGCAAAGAAAGTCAAATGCCCTTTACAAAAAAAGGTAAAACATGATTTTGAAGTTGGAGGAGAAAACGAAATTGAGAACTTAAACTGTATTTTGGATCTTCCACCCGTTGGCCTCCATTGAAGTTCACTATATGGAGAAAAACCCTGGAATGTTTTCAACAAAAACCTTAATATCTTTTCGACTGAAGAAAGAAAGACACAAACATCTTGGATGACATTGGGGTGAGTAAACTATCAGAACATTTTTATTGAAACTAAAAATACAGCATGAATAGAACAGATAATCACACACATAGACAAATGCACCTGTGAGCAAAAACTTTGAATTTGCAGAACAAAGTGTCTTAGTCTTTCAAAGCTTCTTTGCTTCTGAATTGAGGCTGAGATGTTTTGCCTGAAATTCGTTCATGCTCCGCTTCAGTTTATTAACCCCCCTGCAACCCCCTCTTTTTTCTTCTTTTTTCCCCCATCTAACTCTGTTTGTCATGCCTGCTTAATTCAAACCCAATCAGTTTGTATAAACTTTAGCCTGAATGCTATTTAACCTTCTGCAAAAGTGACACTAAGAAAAAGGGTAATGCAAAAAAAAAAAACTGTTTACAAGGCATAGTTCTGAAGGAGACCGGCAGGCAGGTGCACTCACTTGTGTAATTTTGTCACATATTCGCTACAGGAGAAATGGGTGAGGGTTAGGCTCTTGAAGGAAGAACCATGTGTTCATGAAATGCTTTTGTGATGCTTTTGTATGTGAGGAGCAGCATAGAAATTTCCCATCATTCTCTCTGTGTATTAGCAGTATTTTTCCATCAGCTCTGCAGAGCCACTTTGGGGGCGGAGGGGGATACTGCCTTTCATTCATCAGCAACCATTTCAATGTGATCGCCAAAAGCCTTCCAAAAGTGTGTACTTTCAGTTTATTCTTTCTGTCTAAAACAAACAAAAACGGCAAAATCCTTTGCTAGGGTTCCTCCACAGCCAGATACAAAATATTATTTACTATAATAACTAAACTCTTCTTTCAGCTTATCAGTTTTTACTTTATGTATTGTATTTATATAGTCTATGGACTATATGGAATATTTAGTTAATGTGTTCATTGTGTATTAACTGAATTCCTCTAAAGCTCAGACTGCCTGTGGTTATGCTGATGTTTATTACAGACCAATGTGAAGGAGGAGGCACTGCTAGTCATTTGCTATTCCTCTCTCCACACCATCCTATACTCTCATTAAAACCACAACTGTTGTTCACCACATTTGCATAAGATATGAAAACAAGCAAACAAAAAGAACAAACAAATAATGAATGAATGAATGAATGTGACCTTAGTGAGCATAAGAGACTTACACACACTTAAACACATATATTACAAGGCTAAAGGGCTAAGCTTTTGTCATGTTTTCTTTTGTATCAAAGGCCAGTGTGGTTTACTGACAGTAAATCAAGCTTCGTAACAACACACACAGCAGTCATGATTTCTAGTGCTGACTGACTCAGCATGAATAAAGAGCTTCATGAAAATGTCTCCATAATTACCCCCTCTCTCTCCAGGTGTCCTTTTCCATTCATCTGTGTGTGTGTGTATGTGTGTGTTGTTTTCCCCCATCCATTTTAATTCTTCCTGTAGTGTAGAAACAACTCTATTTCCATGTTAATCTAAAAGCGCTGAACGCATGGGGTCCAAAAGTCAAAGACAACTATGAAAAGACCTCATGCTTTGCATTAGTTTTTTTTTTTTTTGATTTAATAAATTGTTTCCTTAAACATTATATTAATCCACATAACAATTTAAGTAAAAGGAGAACTGAAATATTAACACTAACACATACAATCACATTTGGGTTGTTTGTCATTTTTGTCTCTGGTTGTTACAAATGAGGTATAGTGCTAAACGTAAGAAGGAGCTTGAGGAGGATCTTGACCAAAATGAGGAGTTTAGTGAAGAAAACGAAGAAGATTAAGTTACATATACAGATACAGCATTAACATAGACATTGACATTCACATTCAGATGCACATACAGCTTTGACATAACTTTGACAATCACGGACCAAGAGGAACTGAACAGAACGGGTATTTAAACACACAGAAGGTAATGAGGGAACTGGAGACAGGTGGGGAATAATCAATTAACCAAAACAAGGAGGAAGGTGACCAAATAAGGGAACAGAAAGTTCATAAATGTAACAGTTCGCACCCTCGGTGCGAGGTGTGTCCTCGCACCGCAAGAGGAATACCAGTGGAGGGAGGGTGGGGGTTCTGGAGGCGGGGCGAGGAGCAGGTGAAGAGGGAGCATGAAGGTAGGGACCAGGGCGGAGTGGATGGAGGGAGGAGCCAGGGAGGCGCCTGGAGCAGGAGGAGCCAGATTGTCCTCCAGAGACCAGCCAGGACGGAGATCCATGGTGGAGTCGAGGGCGGGAGGAGCCATGGTGGAGAATGGGCCGACGACACCAGGGGGCCGACAGGCGGAGACTGCACCGGAGGGTGAGGAGCCCAAAATGGAGCAGCACAGCCGCAGAGCCAGGGTGATGTCGAGGATCCGGAGGGCCTAGGTGGAGCAGAAGGCTCAGGCGACCAAGGCGGAGGCGGGATCCTGGAAGACCGCTGTGGAGCCGGAGTGACTGAGGATGGAGGTGGAACCAGAGGGAAGGAGGAGCCTGACAGAGCCGGAGGGATGGAGTGACGAGGTGAAGCCAGAGGAATGGAGTCCCGAGGCGGCGGAAGGTCGATGACTGACCAAGGTGGAGCCAGAGGGACGAGGGAGCCCGGTGGAGCAGGTGGGATGCCAGGCCACGGTGGAGATGAGGGAGCTAAGAGCCGAGGCGGAGCCACTGGGTCAAAGGACCGAGGAGGAGTCCAGGGCTCGGAGGCTGGAGGCGGAGACAGGGCCTTAACACGCCAAGGCGGAGCTGGAGACTGGCAGTCCAGCGACAAACCATTGCGCCCAGATGGCGCGGACTGAGGGTGAGCTGCGGGACAGACTTGCACCAGCAGAGATGACGTCGAGGAACTGGCTGGTCTAGGAGGAGGAGAGAGAGGAAGGATGGGAGGAAAAACAGGATGATCAGGGGACGGAACCAGCGGAAGTGGAGCAGAGGGACTGGCAGGTCTAGGAGAAGGTGGGAGAGGGAGGCTGGGAGGGAACACAGGAGACACAGGAAATTCAGAGCTGGGTGGAACCAGCGGAGACACAGGAAATTCAGAGCTGGGCAGAACCAGCGGGGACACAGGAAATTCAGAGCTGGGCGGAACCAGCGGGGACACAGGAAGTTCAGAGCTGGGCGGAGCCAGCGGAGACACAGGAAGTTCAGAGCTGGGCAGAACCAGCAGAGACACAGGAAATTCAGAGCTGGGCGGAACCAACGGAACCAAAATGGTGCCTTACACCGCTCGCTCAGGCCGGTGTAGAAGAAGTTTGAGAGCAAGCGGTCGGGGAAGTGGGTAAGGCACGCCAGATCTAAAAAGTCCCTGGTATGGTCCTCCAGCGAACGGTCCAGTTGCTCCAGGCATAGGAGACGGACTGCTGGGATGGCCATTCCGGGAGAGGGAGGAGACCTAAAATAAAAAACCAAAAAGAAAGAAAAACGCCGCTAAATAAACTATACTGTTTAGGTCCGTGATTCTGTTACAAATGAGGTATAGTGCTAAACGTAAGAAGGAGCTTGAGGAGGATCTTGACCAAAATGAGTTTACTGAAGAAAATGAAGAAGATTAAGTTACATATACAGATACAGCATTAACATAGACATTGACATTAACATTCAGATGCACATACAGCTTTGACATAACTTTGACAATCACGGACCAAGAGGAACTGAACAGAACGGGTATTTAAACACACAGAAGGTAATGAGGGAACTGGAGACAGGTGGGGAATAATCAATTAACCAAAACAAGGAGGAAGGTGACCAAATAAGTGAACAGAAAGTTCATAAATGTAACACTGGTGAGGACAAGCGTACATTATTGTGGAAATGGAAATGACCACAATAAAAGTCGTGAAGAAATACATAATGCCATAGACTAACATTTTTCAGTTGAATATCTGAGAGATTGCTGTCTGCCAAACACACACACACACACACACACACACACACACACACACACACACACACACACACACACACACACACAGACAGAGTTAGAGAGACAGAGAGAGAGGGAGAGATTTGATATTTTACAAAAATGTATTACGATAAACCAGTTATCACAAAAAAAATATTAAATCCAATTAAATCAACATGCTATTAAAAGTAAATTAATCCTCTATACAACAGAGCAAAGTGCATTTTTGTAGTATCAAATTATTGTAATTAAATTATATTATTAAACAAGCCTTCAACATTTTAACAAAAATGAATACTACATCATCATCTGTAGATCCCTATTTTGTCTACTCATATACACATCCATCTTTGCTTTTCCAAAAATGAATCTACAGTAAACAAATTAAAAAAGATTCTCCAGCATGGAAAACAGAGGCAAGAGATGGCAACAATCCATAAAACAATGAAAAAACTGTCTCACACAAAGTACAGAAATTACAGTTATGATTAACATCAGAGTTTAAAACAGTAATAAAAGCATTAAAAGCCACAACTGCATGTAAAACCCTCCACTGCAACCTTCATCAACAACGAAATTTGTACAGTACTCTCCATTCAGGCCCAACACTATCAACCAGACTTAAGCGAGCCCTCCAAGGAGTGTCAATTTTATCATTTAATTTGTCTCTGTGTAGAACTTTAACGAATAAAGTGTACAAAAATTTCTTATCAGCATCATGTACAGACACAAAGGAATCAGTGTTTTCTGAAACTAGTCCTGTACAATCCTTAAAATCAGTGAGAAACATCATCGAAGGAAAAAGGTCATTATCATTGAGTTAAACAGAACCGTTAATACAGATGCAGCAACTCTCAAGTTACTGAGTAATAATGTTATTAATGTTATAAATAATTACACGAGTGGAGTATACCTTTAAATGAGAGGAAAGAAGCATTGTCCATGTTTGCACCTGTAAACTGAATTACATGTCCCAAAGTCACAACAAAACTTCTTGAGTACAGGACCCAATTCGCAGGTTGTACTCAAACGAGTCCCATGTATGACTGGCTCTTGAAGCAACCAGTACATTAAGTCATGATATTCCATCCTCTCCTGTTTGGACAAATTCTACACTTAGACCAATTTGTGATAAATGGCTGACAGTCCATTAGAGTTGAATTGTTTGAAGTCTATTAAGAAGAAAAGTTCTGCTCAGTCCCAGTCCACCCAACTAATTCAAAATAATGCATCATAACGGTCTCCATACCAGGTCTGCAGAACCACAAAGAAACCTCCGTATGAACTGGAATTGAAGAGTTGCTCCTCTATTACTCTGGTGGATCAAACATGGTCCTCCTTCATCCCTACAGTCTGATGCGTCCAGTGTAATCGGTCCCAAAAGATATCAACAAAAAGCACCTGAACCTTTGACAACAATTCCAGTGGAGGATCAACACATGTTAGGCTGTGCCATAAAATAGATGATATTTAATTATTAATAACAAGAACACGACCTCTATAAGACATTTTTGGTGAATTGGCTATAAGGAACATTATCCCATTTTTTTGGTACAAAATCCCCCCACAAAAAAATAAAAAATAAATAATAAATAAATATTTTAGTCCCCCTCCTCTTTCCTGATCAACCCAGTAGGCAACTTAAAGGTGCCATAGAATACCAAAATCACTTTTATAAGGTGATTGAACACAGTTGTGTGGCCGCAGTGAGTAAAAAAAAAGCCTATAATGGTAAGAATCCGCTCACTCATTGTTTTATAATCCCAATAATTCATAAACAGTCTCTTCACATGAGCAGTTCCACATTTCTCAGGGGAAATCCCCACCCATTTGTGACTCTTTCTGGACTATTAGCATATACACAGCCCTGATAAAGAAGCAGTGGTCCGCCATTACTGTTTTCTTGCTGTAGCTACAGAAGAGAGCCTACTAGGAGATTAACAATAGGAGATTTATTTTCATTTTCGAAGGAAATGTCCTCTAAACAAAAATGTAAAAGTCCTATATATTTGTGCTAACATTTTACACCGGACTGCCTCACAAATGAGGGTCAGTTCAGCACTGGAGTTGTTCAAAGATTGCTTCTGAAAGAGGGATTGATACCAATGCTTTGTGTGCAAACATCTAGGCTACAGACAAATCATATCACACATCATATGTTGTTTTCCAAAAAGAGCTTCTTGGCTCTATGTAAAGCTAATGTTGCTAAAGCTACCATTGTCTTTGCAGTTTTCACTAATGCTGCCTTCATGTGCTATCAGAATGATAGTAAATAGGAATGTGGTAGTTCAAAATTGCATTTAGAAGCAATGTGAAGTCAGTAACATGGTCACCTCCAGGAAACCGTAACACCGGTAAGCCCGCAAGCTTGAGCTCTTGAAGCTCTGCCAGAGTTGCCAGGTTTTCACAACAAATCATGCCGAATTGCTACTCAAAACTAGCCCAATCACATTGAGGGGTTGAGTAAAAATTGCATTCCGGTGGGGTAAAATACACATTTATGGTGGGATTCCCCTGGTAAAATTCAGATTTTAGGGGCTAAATATCATGTTATTGGGGTCGCTTAAACCCGCGGTCATGAAAAACAACCCACAGCAACAGTGTTAAAGTATATGGAAAACTGTGGACTTGGCAACACTGAGTTCTGCACTCTTTTGGGAGCAGCAAAGGGGACAAACACAAAAAAACAGTGCGTTTTGGCTCATACTCCAACAGTGGCAATTACAACAAGCTATAAAAATTATCGCATCATTTGTTAGCCCATTAATATCTTGCTGACTATCAATCCGAAAACTAAATCATCAGCATATGCTGATAACTTTAAAAGTGTATTACACCCTGGTATGTTCAGACCTTTAAAGTAAGATCTAAGCTTATGTAATAACAGTTCAAAAGCAAAAGAGAATATAACACAGCAGACAGGGCGCAACCCTGTCTGACTCCTCGTTGGACCTCTCTGAATCTCACAATACACTTACTGTATACACCAAAAAGCTTTCAGACATTTCTAATAAGTCTCAAATAAGAAAATCATTATCAGAAATTATCCTTCCGGAGATGCAGTAAGTCTGATTAGGATGAAGAGTTTATGATCAGTACAAGGTAAAGACATTGTTCTCCAGTTTTTTAAAGTTGTAAGTCACCTTTTTTTTGGGGGGGGGGGGGGGGGGCAGTAATGTAAGAACCACCCTCTTGCTTACATGTACATTTATGCATTTAGCAGACACTTTTATCCAAAGTGACTTATATATATATATATATATATATTTTTTTTTTTTTTTTCTTTACCAGTATATATGCATATGGCTTATGCAGTATGCTTAAAGGTAGACCTTCTTTATCATAGCTATCATTCAATACTGCCAAAATATCTTCCCCAATTACAGGGCAAAATGATTTTATAAAAATCAATAGGCAGTCCATCTAGGAATTTTTCTGTTCTGCATATTCTGCAGAGCTGCATGAAGTGCTATATTAAAATGCCAAAAGGCACTACTAGGCTTAAAAAAAAGGATTACCACAAAAGAGTAGTCAGAAAAGCTTACTTGACTAATGAATTTTTTTTTAATATATATATATATATATATATATATATATATATATATATATATATATACAGAGATGTATAAAGTACTAGAGACCCAGACTTGAGTAAAAGTACAAGTGCTCTATCAAAAAAATGACTTGAGTAGAAGTTGAAGTGCTCTTTAAGCACCACACTTAAGTAGAAGTACTAAAGTATTCAACATTTTTTGTACTTAAGTATTGCAAGTAGTCTATTTGAAAATGTACTACTCAAGTACTGAAAGTAAAAGTACAAGTATTGTGTTATGTAGTTATTAAAGTAGTCAAAAGTTTGAACATATTGTTTTTACTATTTCAAATGATTAACCTAAAGGACAATCACAATTCCTTTGACTATAACTTTTTGTAAACAAAAAACAGATTAAAGGGTTAGTTCGCCCAATTTGCAAAATTATGTAATTAATAACTTACCCTCATGTTGTTTCAAACCCGTAAGACCTCCGTTTATTTTTGGAACACAGTTTAAGATATTTTAGATTTAGTCCGAGAGCTCTCAGTCCCTCCACTGAAGCTATGTGTACGATATACTGTCCATGTCCAGAAAGGTAAGAAAAACATGATCAAAGTAGTCCATGTGACATCAGAGGGTCAGTTAGAATTTTTTGAAGCATCGAAAATAAATTTTGGTCCAAAAATAGCAAAAACTACGACTTTATTCAGCATTGTCTTCTCTTCCGTGTCTGTTGTGAGAGAGAGTTCAAAACAAAGCAGTTTGTGATATCCGGTCCGCGAACGAATCATTCGATGTAACCGGATCTTTTTGAACCAGTTCACCAAATCGAACTGAATCGTTTTAAATGGTTCGCGTCTCCAATATGCATTAATCCACAAATGACTTAAGCTGTTAACTTTTTTAATGTGGCTGACACTCCCTCTGAGTTAAAACAAACCAATATCCCGGAGTAATTAATTTACTCAAACAGTACACTGACTGAACTGCTGTGAAGAGAAAACTGAAGATGAACACAGAGCCGAGCCAGATAACGAACAATAGACTGACTCGTTCACGAGTCAAGAACACTGATCTATATATATATAACTTACTGTATATTATAGATCAAGAACCGTTTCTGATTCTTTTGGTGATTGATTCTGAACTGATTCTGTGCTAATTTTATGAGCCCAGGTAATAGTGATGGGATTTATGGCTCTTTGAGGGGATCCGGATCTTCGCGATCTTTTGGCTCTTTTTAAATATTTAGTCAGTTTTAAGAAGCCAGCTTGGGGGCATCTCAGTTTATCCTGGAAATAATCACTGGGAGGAATGATGAGGTGAGATTTGTAGTCAAATAATTAAAACTCAGATATCACACACCAATATCTGAGTTTGAATTATTCTGAAATATTGATTATTACCTCATTTGTCATGTGTGGACTATATTCCGTAGGGTTGCACAAATCCCTCTGCTTAGACAGTGACATCACTATTTTGGATTTACCTTTAGTACAAAGTGTGTGTGTGTGTGTGTGTAAAGCTACGTTGACTTATGTTATTCATACAATACCTACTCAAATAAACATAAAAAAAAAGCCGGCTGCAATGAATTTCTGTGCAAAACAGCTTTTACTACAAACACTTTCACACAAGAACATTGTTATCACAGAAGAACATTTTGATAGAAAACAAAAAATATTTAAAGTAGATAAAATTAGAATAAATAAAATGGAAATGTCTACATACTATTACTACTGTAAACTTTGCAAATAGGACATCAGCCCCTTCAAGTCAATGAACAATAACAAAGTGGGCTGCAATGAACATGCACAACTAATATCATCACGCTATAAAGCACAGTTACTCATTGCGCGGCTCGCGAGCCGCATGCGGCTCGTCAAGCTATAACTGGCGGCTCGCATAGTAGCTTACAGTATCACACTGCCACTTGCCTTCAGAGCATGTGAGGCGGGAGCGAGCGGGGAGCGCGAGCGGGCGGATCTTGGACAGAGCGCAGAGCGGCAATTTCAAAAGGACGGTGGACGGAGCGTCGCATTTCCCGCTCCAATTTCGCTCTGCTCATACCACGAGTCTGAAGCATGCTCATTCAAGCCTGACCCTGAATCCATTAGTCTTGCACAGTCATCAACAGTAGACTCGGCTCAAAACTCGGCTTAATAATGGAGTTCAAAAAGTAAAATGAGAATTCATACAGGTGTAGCCTATCAATATAAGTCGCTCCGGAGTAGCCTATAAGGCGCATCAGTCAAAAAAATGCGCCATAAAGAAGAAATAACATATAGGCCTAGCCTCGCACTGGACTATAACTCGCATTTAAATAGAAATGTATATAAAAAAAAAAAAATCTTATGGACGGGAAAGTTCTCCGTTACGGATGTGAGTGCTCTGACAGCGGCACTAAGACTGCTTTAAAACTTTCACTGAGACCTCAAACAGAAAGCACAAAGCCTGTCTTTAAATTTGATTTCGTTTTGTATTAATTGTATCTTAATTTTAATCAAGGTTTCATCAACCAATTGTCTGGATTTAATAAAAAGTAAATAGAAAATAGATAGAAAACAGACTGCTCTCCCTCCCGTATGAAATGTGCATTTCTCTCAGGCGCGTTCACTACTGCAAAGATCACGAGTCAGAATCTTTCTAGCCGACAGACATAAAAAAAAATTAAAAGTCTTCTGCTATATTTTACATATTCATAATCATTAATTTTGCCGGTTTGTTGTGACAGTTTTTAGGTGCCCTTAAATGTTACATGAATGCATCAGCACTGAAAACATAGAGATTTTTTTTTCTTTTGGGGGCATTTTGTTTGACATGCATGCCAGCTTTCGCTCATCCCACTATTAAAGTAAATCTGTTCTTAAACGAAAATGTATTGGCCGTGTTATTTCTTTTTTTGTGGGATGTCCAATTTATATGTAGAAATGCACATTTGCAAAGGTGACTTAGTATGTTGTCGTAAAAGTGGCTCGCCTTTTGATTTTGCTCTGCCAATGTGGCTTTTGTGAAAAAAATAGTGAGGATCACTGCTATAAAGGGTTGGCCTGCGGTAGGTGCGCCCCTCCCCCTATAACTGTTCTGTCTCGCCGAGATGCTCATTTGTGTGCATCTGTGTGAAATACGCATAGGAGAAAAGAACGACAGAAAGAACGGCTCCCCTCCAGCCGCGACTCGGCTCCCATCGTTCATGTTTATTAGCCGTTCAAAAGAATCGGTTCGTTCGCGAACGTCACAACTCTACCAGGTAAACCGAAGGCTTGCAGTCAACGCCAATGACGCCATTACGTCGAGCGCAAAAGAACCCATAGACATGTATAGAAAGGCTAGATGGCTCAAGGCGGAGTCAGCTGTGTCGTCACTTGGCGGCCATCTTAGGTCAGGAGACTGCGCTGCTGCTCCCTGCTGCTGTGGACGGAAGGTGAGTGACATACGCCAACTAAAATGCTAGTAACTTGCTGAATTCTTGACGGATTTACAAACGGTTTGGTTTATTACAAACCTTATTAACGTGGCTATGATTTGTGCTGATGCCGATGTTTAAATTGTAGCTTCACGTTTTGAGAAACGCTTAACATTGCAGCGTAGCTGTGTGCCCTCTACTCATGGCTGCCCTCTACTCTAAAGTGATACCACAGTCGACATTTTCAATTATTAACAGGTTTCCTGAGACCAACAACGTTTCTTGACAACCTAATCTTTTGTCTAAATGTCATTTTGTGGATGTGGTTGTATTTATTTGCTGGCTAGCAGTGAAGAGGTCGTAAGTCAGTCACCAAGCAATTGTAAATTGGTGGGAGAGGCAGGGTTAGTCTTTCGTTTCAACATAGCTTTGAGTTACACATGATTTCCAAGTGGTTTGGTTTCTTAAAAACATCTTTACATTTGGATTACTTTGTTGGTTTTTTGTTTACAGAACTTCTGATTACGCTTGTGGAAAATGCCTGATTTTTGTGGAACCAATGCACGGAGCCTCCAAACCAGAACACGTGGGATCACCTTTCACAAGTAAGAAAAGAAAATATTATGACTATTATTAGGATACTTAGTAATACAAGTTCTGCTAGGAATAGTGTAACTGAGACAACATTACAAGATTGTCTACATATATTTGCATACTTGCAGTACATAGAATCAAAATGATAATATATTTTATACTGTATTTTAGTCCATACCCTCAATGTTGTATATGGGTATACCTAGTACTTTACCTGTCTAGTCTAATTAATATACTATTTTTTTTAATAAACTCCGTGGCTATAATTTTTCACAAGTATGCAGTTAAATAGCCGCATCCCTGAAGTTTATGACACACCAAGCCGTTTGAAAATCGGTTGAAAATTGAGCAAAATATAGTTATTTCAGCACTACATGCACAATAGACTTTAATGTTATAACTGGACGAGCGGTCCTGTCCTAAGATGGCCGCCGTGTGACGTCGTCGGGTCCCATTGGCTCTCAGCGCCGGTAAGCTATCTAGCCTTTCTATACATATCTATGAAAGGACCGGTGAACTCTTTTCTTCAACTGGTTTATTGAATCGAACTGTCAGAAAGAACTACTGGTGATTCGAAAACCGATGCAACCGGTTCTTGACTCGTGAACGAGTCATTATCTGGCTCGGCTTGGTGTTCATCTCTCTCTTCACAGCAGTTCAGTCAGCATGCGCAGTCTTCTTAACCGCTTGATTCGCTCAATGATGTGCCAGCTTCATCAAACCTGCCATCTACAGTTCTGTTTGTAGCTAATGGAATGATTCGTAACATTTTTATAATTGTAACGAGTAAGGATGTAGCACATAAAAAAATATCGGAGTAAAAGTATTAAACTCATCGAAAATATGTACTGAAGTAAAAGTGGAAGTAGGAGAAAAAAATAATACTCTAGTAAAGTACAGATACCGCCTTTTAGTACTTAAGTACAGTAGTGAAGTAGTTCTACTTCGTTACTATACATCTCTGTATATATATATATATATATATATATATATATATAGTGACATGATGTTTAAAGCAATAAAAGTGATCAAGTCTGGCCATAGAAAATAGATTCTTCACAATGATTCCAGGTGTACTGACTTTGATTACCATGAAAAAATGTCCACAAATCACATAAATCATGAGTCTTTATCAAATGAATCATACAAGTGTGAGAAGCAGGATGAGGCTCCATATGATATATCTCCAATCCCCACCAATAAACAAAAACTAATTATCTTTACAATCTCTAATAGCAGCCTCTAAAAAACAACAAACAAAAAAAAAAAAAAAACATTCACTTTCTTCTAGCTGTTTCTTTAACCGATGAATCTCTTGATCAGTAAAAACTGATCTCTCCTGCACTTTCAGGATCTTTCTGAAAGTTCTTGACCAAATAGTTGAAGATCAGGAAACACACTCTCAGTTTTTACATTCCTGGCTCATTTGGTACTTTTAAGAATGTAAAAAAAGTAACCACTTCTTTTTTTTCAAGGACCAGGACTGTGATGAGGCTAAATAATCCTCATCAGAGTCCATCCCACCATCACTTTCAAAAGTCTGGGAACACTTACTTTAAAGAGGAAATTTTTCATTTTATCAGGAGACTGAAAACACATCTCTACTTTTTCTTTTTTTATCCTCATCTCTGGAAGAATTATTATCTATAAGCACTCACTTTCTTCATCCAAAGCACATCCAACATCTTTTATTTCCATGCTGGTGCTTGCCTCTTCCTCAGTATCAGTGATTGTATGTTGACTGTTCTCATTAGAGCTATCTTTGTTTTCCTGCTTCAACATTTATTTTAGTTCAAACCTCTGAGCTTTATTTTGTTGTTTCTACATTGTTCTCTGAGAATCAATTGATTCATTCTGTTTCTGACCCTGAGATTTGTTTAAATCATTTTGGTTTTGTCTCTGAGATTCATTTGATTGACTCATTGTTAATTCCGGATGCAAGCATGTGAGGGTTTCCAGCCCTGCACCTTCAACTCCACGAACCAGAATAGCTCCCAGTTACACCGGTCACTGCTGCTACCAAAACAAAAACTAATCAATGAATATTTAACACAAAAACACAATAACCCCCCACCAAAAAATAAAAATAAAAAATTAACAAGCAAAGAAGAAAGAAAGAGAAAACACTCAAATCACATTCCCAAACTCATGTCCACTCACTCAATTTCCACTCAAAATATACTCAATATATAATATATTTTAAAAGGGTTATCTCTTCTTTGAAAATAAGAACTCTACATATCTTGGAAAATGACCCTGTCAATATCATTGTTATATACAAGGCTTTAAATCAACAGCCTTTGGGCTGAAGAGTTTAAACACAGAATTTCACAACAGCATCAAGGATATGGACATTATATAGGAAACACAGAGCAGGATAGACACCACCACACACTGTCCCCCAGAGAAACAGAGAAATGATTCTACCCTCGCAAAAACTCAGCACAGTTTGACAAGGCAGAAAATCACATACCCAAGAATAACAAAAATTGGTTTAATCAAGACTGCCTAGCAATTCGCAAACACCTCAGAAGTTTTTCAAACCAGAAACATAGAGATCCAAATAATACCGATAATTTCCTTCTTTACTGTGAAACACTACAACAGTACAAACAAACACTCAGAACCAAAAAAAAAAAGCACATTATGTTAAGGGGCGTAACATTTCCGTCACACGGCTGAGATATTCAGCCAATCACAACGTTCTAGATTGCTAGCCAATCAGAGTACACCTTGCTTTTCAGACCGATAAGCTTTGTAAAAATCTAAGCAATTCAGTACGCAGGGCATAGAGAAGAAACAATAATGTACAGTATGTGGAAAATAATGTGTTTTTTGAACCTTAAACTGCATAAACATATTTCATTACACCAAATACAGCAAATAATGTTTAACTTTTTATAACTATTCAATGTGGTTTTGAGTGCAGGTCACTTCCCTGATATCTGGAATCAAGGCTTCATAACACCCATTTTTAAAGCTGGAGATGCATTTAAAGATGGAGATAAATGGGAAAGTTATTCTGTGGTATAAACGTGGTATAAACTGTGGTATAAAAGACACAGGAAAACATGGCTGGTATCAGAAGAGAGGCTTTGTCCACACTGCCACCAAAACAAAATCGAGACAGAGCCACATTTTCTCACAGAATGCACTACTCCTTTTTTGCACTGTTTTGATTGTATGCATTGTCACTCGTCACAAGCACCTAAATTGTGAAACTGTGACCTGTGTGTGTGTGTGTTTGTGTGTGTGTGTGTGTGTGTGTGAGAGAAAGAGAGAGAGAGAGAGAGAGAGAGAGAGAGAGAGAGAATAAATAGCCGGCTCTGGTATACCGGAGGCAAAATGAGGATATTTGCATCCAGCAAACTTTGCAACAAGGTTAGAGTCACATAGCAGGCATTCATTCTTATCATCACAGTATGTGTGTGTAGGATTGCCTTTTACTATACTGTATAACAGTTAGTTCTGCTCCTCTAATTTGATAGGCTGAAGAGACTGACATAGCTGGGTCCCTGTATCAATACACTTGTCTATTTGCTCAAAACATACTGTCTGTCTGGCCATTTTAGGCCATGCTACATTGTAGCTGCTAGTTAAAACATTGAAACTGTTATTATTCTGGAAATTAGCTGTTTTGTCTGTATTTTAAGTGTTTTACTAAAAAAAAAAACTGTTGAAATGCTGTAGCACTGAATGTATCTGGTAATAAACGCACAACTGTTGCTTTAATTTCTAGTAGCCTTATAAATTATGCAGTGCATGGTTTTGCAAATTGCTGGGTTGGGAAAGAACGGGCTAAACTACTGATGTTCTGCTCTGTGTCAGCTATTTTAGGTGGGTGATCCATATGGAGAAGATGTTATCTCCATCCATAGTGATCCACTGTCACTCAGTATTTTCATGTGCACAATGTGACCACATTGTCATTCTTAATGGCATAAATGATTAAACAGATTTAACTGTGAATCCAAAAAAAAAAAAAAAAATCTTTCTAAAATTACTTACAATTTGTGTTATGTTTCAAGCTCACAAATTGTGTGTACACTTATCTTAGAGTGTTTGTAGATGTTAATGAGAGTGTGTTCTCCATAGGGGATGCGTGTAAATGTGTGTGTTAGGATGAGAAGACTAAAGGGAGTCTGCATAAATAATAATAATAAGAATAAATAACATTTTCTGTAGTATTTTATAAAAACCACACAGTAATGTGTTTCTTCTTTACAAGTTAATAGTTAATTCATCATGGGCCCTACATTAATAATGCATTATGCAATTAATGCATTATTGAAATGCAGTATCCATAGGCACAGATTTGAGAGTGGATGGCGTAAACATATTAGGGCAAAGAGAATGAATTCAACATTAGCTGCATGTAAAGTGGTTCTTGCCTGTTAAATGCTTTGTATGGCTTTGATGGTACTGATTTTGAACTTGATCCGAACAGGGATGGAAGCCAGTGCAGGGAGTGGAGCTCAGGTGCTACGTGTATCTATGGATTTTGAATATCTGCCAGTTAGCTGGTGTCCGGATCAGCTGCAGAGGCTAGACTGCATATGCTAAGAGTCTGTCTAGGAGTGAGTAACAGCAAAATCCCTTTAACCTTTAATCATCCTTTGGGGTCAAAATGACCCCAATGGATTTTTCCTTCATTTTTTAAAAGTGTTACCTTCATCGCAGGGGCATGAAACTCGGTGACATTTCCTAAATCATCTATCTAAACATGCACAAAAAAACTGGGCTTGATTTGGTTGTTCTAAAGGTGTGTAAAAAAAAATTTACCTTTTAAGGTCTTTGGGGTCAAAATGACCCCACATTGAAAATGAATGGGAAAATGCAAAAAATGACTTTTTAAAATTTTGTTTGTCAAAAAAATAAAACTAAATCCATTATAAATCTGAAAATTTCTACAAATAAACCAAGATCTGGTCCTAGAGCATAAATAAAAAGTAGAACGAACTTTGTATCTCATACACACACACACACACACACACACAAACACACACATGTATGTGACTGCAACAGAGAGCATTTTTACAGAAATTGGCAAATAAAATTAACTAAACTGGCATAAATCTAAAATTTTTTACATTTAATTCAAGGTCTGGTCCTAGAGCATAAACCCAAAGTGGAACAAACTTTCTATCTCATACACACACACACACACACACACACACACACACACACAAACATACGTATGCCACTGCAACAGAGAGCATTTTTATAGAAATTGGCAAATAAAATTAACTAAACTGGCATAAATCTAAAAAATTTTACATTTAATTCAAGGTCTGGTCCTAGAGCATAAACCCAAAGTGGAACAAACTTTCTATCTCATACACACACACGCACACACACACACACACACAAACATACGTATGCCACTGCAACAGAGAGCATTTTTATAGAAATTGGCAAATAAAATTAACTAAACTGGCATAAATCTAAAAATTTTTACATTTAATTCAAGGTCTGGTCCTAGAGCATAAACCCAAAGTGGAACAAACTTTCTATCTCATACACACACACACACACACACACATACACACACACACAAACATACGTATGCCACTGCAACAGAGAGCATTTTTATAGAAATTGGCAAATAAAATCAACTAAACTGGCACAAATCTGAAAAATGTCACATATGCAACATGGAACAAGCTTGTAATATATATTCTATAATATTCTGCTTGTTCTTTCACATGTTTATTAGCCATGTGATTTATAAAAAAAGTTGTTCTGTGTACCCTTCACTCCTGTTCATTACAGTTTATTGGTGCTGTTGTTTTGTATTATATTGGTTTATTTACTTTTAAAATTCATCTTGTTCTAAAATCTCTTGTTCTAAAAAAATAAATAGTTGTTGATAAATAATTTTCTGAAATAAATAGTGTGTGATTATCACGTCATAGTGGTGACTTGTAATGTTTTTTTCAAATGTATGTATAATAATTTGCAAAAGCAGATAATTCAAAATATATTAGAAAACAACAACAAATTCTAACTCTGACAAAACTACAGATTTTTTTATGTATTTCAAAATGTTTAAATAAATATTCACAAAATATATATCATAAAGTTGTGAGGAGAAGTTGAAGCATCAAGAAAAATGAAGTGAAAATGAATGAGTCTCTATAGCACTCTAGTGGATACATGTGGCCATTGCACTTTAATTCCTAACCCATAAGAAATAAAGTTTTTTGACTAACCTTTAGATGGCAGTATTCTATCCCTAACACATAGAGCAATGTCCAGAAACTATTTAGATTTAATTAAGATCATCATTTAAGTGATTTTTTCTTTAAAAAATCATTTTTCATGAGCCAATTTATGGCCTAGTTATGTAATTGTGCAGTAAATAGGTAAAAAACTTCAAAATTTCCACAAAACCACAGCATAAATGTATAGTTGAGAAGTAAATAAAAAAAATGATATATAGTTTTCCATATAAAAAATGTATATTTCCTTATGCAATCGCTTTTTAAAAGTTTGGGGTAAAAATGACCCCAAAGACTTTAAGTGTTGTCCTTTTTTAGGAGTGATTAAAGGTTTTAAAGCAAGTCAGCTCATCAGGCAGCCACATTTTTTTTTTTTGAACATTATGTTTATTGGGTTTTTCCAAGTTAAACGCAAAGTACAACAAAGTACAGAATAATCAAAGCAAATCTTTCAACCCCGCACATACTACCCTAAACATCTCAAAGTTATACATTTTATGGCTGCTAGTAGAGCTAGTCTGACAAATCGCATATTAATTCTTTGTTGATCAAGTAGTGTAGTATCCCCTAAGAGGGTAAGTCTAGGCTCTCTAGGCACATTAGTACCTACAACTATAGCAATAATCTCTAAGACCCCTTTCCAATATTCTTCCAAGTCAGGGCAAGACCACAGCATATGTAGAAGAGTCCCTCTATCTGCTTTACATCTAGGACAGATCTCTGAGTAGGAGCTTTTAAAAGAGTGCAATTTAACTGGAGTATAGTAAACTCTATGTATCACATTAAATTCGATGAGCTTATGACACCTATTGATAGAAAAAGTCTGAGCATTCTCACATATTGCTTTCCATTCGTCATCTGTGAATGAGCACTCCAAGTCTTTTTCCCACTTAGATTTTATGTCACGAATGCTACCCGCCATCAGTTGTAACAACTTGGCATAGATAAAAGAGATGAGACCCTTATGACCTTTTTTCTCAGCCAAGATAGCCTCAAGAGGTGAAAGAGGGAGCTTAGATAAACGACCACCTTGTTGGGTCTGAATGTAGTGTCTAATTTGCAGGTATTTAAAGAAAAATTTAGAGTTTAGTTGTAATTGCTCAAACGACATGAGTGTATCCTCCTCATACAATTTGTCAAAGGTTTGGATGCCTTGATCATACCACTGTTTGGCTATGCCATCTTTGAGGACAGGGGGTAGAAAGGGATTGTAATAAAAAGCAGTGGATCTGAAAATAGTCTGCTTGCATTTCATCTTTTTCATGAGGTCTGCAACAATTTTAGAAGTACCAACAATTAGTGGGTTAGAGGTCAATTTCTTCAAATAGTTTATAGAGACAAAAGGTATTGCAGCAAGGGTTATACCCTGTACTTGGGCCTCTTCTAATTGTCGCCAAGCAGGAGGGGAAATACATTTTGATTGCCAGATCCAAACAATGCGCAGCTGAGCTGCACAATAATATAAATAAAAGTCAGGCAGTTTGAGTCCACCATTCTGAAAAGGCATAAACAGTGAATTTAATTTTATCCGAGGAACTTTCCCTTTCCATAAGAACCTAGAAATACCTCTATGGAGATCCTTAAAAAAAGACTTTGGTAACACAGAGGGGAGTGCCTGAAACAAATATAAAAATTTTGGCAACACAGTCATTTTAATAGAATTTATCCGACCAATTAATGAAATAGGAAGAGATTTCCATCTATCTAATTCTCTTTCTACACTTCTAAGCAGGGGAGCATAGTTCAAATTATATAACTGAGACAAATCTCTAGGTATTTGTATTCCCAAATATAGAAATTTATCTGTGTTCCAGACAAAAGGGAAATTTTTAAGGGACAATTGCGAAGCGGCTCTATTAAGAGGCATAGAGACACTTTTATTCACATTTATTTTATAACCAGATATAATCCCGTACTCTTGTAATAGAGTTGACAAGGCTGGTATGGAAGAATCTACATTTGTCAAATACAACATAATATCGTCCGCATATAAAGAGATTACATGTTTAGATTGAATGGTTGTAAAACCACTGATATTGTCATGTGAGCGAATTGCAATAGCTAAAGGCTCTATTGCAAGAGAAAATAAAAGGGGAGATAGTGGGCAGCCCTGCCTTGTACCCCGCTCCAAAGAAAACTGTGCCGAGATCTCGTTATTGGTCTGAATGACTGCTGTTGGATGGTTGTAAAGCATTTTGACCATATTAAGAAATTTAGAACCAAAGTTCATCTTTTGAAGGACTGTAAACAAGTAGGGCCACTCAACACGATCAAAAGCCTTTTCGGCATCTAAAGATATAGCAATAACAGGAGAATCAACTTGAGAAGCAGAAAAAATTACATTCAAAAGTCTCCGAACATTGTCAAAGAGACATCGATTTTGAATAAATCCTGTTTGATCCATGTGTACCAATTGTGAGATAACTTTTTCCAATCTTAAAGCAATAATTTTGGCAAAAATCTTGTAGTCTGAGTTAAGTAATGAAATCGGCCTATAGGAGCCACATAAACGAGGGTCATTACCAGGCTTAAGTAAAAGAGTTATCATAGCCTGTTCAAGAGTGTCAGGTAAACGCTGAGTCTCTATAGCCTGCAAATACATATCATTTAGTGGTTTGATTAATTTAGGTAGAAAAGCCTTAATAAAATCCATGGAGAAACCATCCATACCAGGTGATTTGCCAACAGCTAAGCAAGATATCGCTTCTTGTATTTCAATTTCCGTTATGTCCTTCTCCAGACAGTCCCTGCATTCCTCGGTAAGTGAAGGTATATCAAGGCTATCTAGGAAAGAGTGTATGTTCGCCATATCTGTATGCTGTGAGGTATATAACAGCTTATAAAACTGCATAAATTCCTGATTAATAAGATTAGGGTCTCTGATGATAGTGTTATCTACTTGACGAATTGCATTTATAGACCTCACTGCATCGTCTTTCCTTATTTGCCAGGCCAATAATCTGCCAATTTTGTCCCCATGCTCGTAATATCGTTGTTTGGTTCTGAGGAGGATACACTCTGCTTCCTTAGTGGACAGCATATCATACTCAAGCTGCAATGAATTTAGTCTATGTAGAATACTTTCATCTCCACATATAGAATAGTCCTGTTCCAGCTTTTTAATATCTTTAGAAAGTTCATTCAGTTGACTTTGATATTTTTTCTTTTTTCCGGATGAGTATGCTATGATTATTCCCCTCAGATAAGGTTTAAGTGATTCCCAAATCATACCTGAAGCGGCAGAACCAGCATTGAAATTCAAGAAATTTTCTATATTGTTATTTAGAAGGTCTATAAAATCAAGGTCGTTAAGGAGATAATTACTGAACCGCCATCTTCTAATATGTGATTTAGTAGTAGGGGTATAAATTGTAAGAACTAAAGGGGAATGGTCAGACAAAGTTCGTGGAAGGTATTCACATGATTCAACTAAGTGTTCTTGTCTTTTATGTAAAAGAAAAAGGTCAATTCTAGAGAAACTCTTATGGGGTCGAGAATAAAAAGAAAAATCATTTTGCTTATTATGCAAAGCTCTCCAAATATCTAACAGTTCTAGTTCAGCCATTATATGCTTCACAACTCTTGCTGATGGAGATAAGACAAAACCTTTGTTAGGTGATCTGTCTGCTGAATCTAAAACCAAATTAAAATCACCTCCAATGATTGTACAGGGCAAAAACAGTTTAAAATGAAAATTAGTCTCGTTTCCTGAAGGTCACTGTGTACTTTGTCAACAGAGTCGCGGATTTCACACAGACGTCCGTCGATCATGACTTGAAGCTTCGCAAGCCCTTTCTCCAGTTCTGTCTGGAACCATTGAGGCGGCGATGTCGGGCTAGCCCCTAAGGCTAACGCCGAGGAATCTTCGGTAGCCGTTTCCTTCTTATTCTCGAATATTTTCTTAGGAGGCATCCTCAAAAGTTGCCCAAATATGTCAGTCCAGTTCGGAAAAAGAAAAATACAAGTAAATCCGCGCTTTGCTCAAAATAGTGCAATAAAAAAGGATTTTGTGTGGGAGCGATGCTTCTCACGTCTTACTCTATGGCGGCCATAACCGGAAGCCAGGCAGCCACATTTTTAATAGTAATACAGCTGATATCTACTTGAAAGAAGAAATAATTAATTTCATAAGCTCTTCCAATACATTTTTCCAATAAATTTTCCAATAAACAGTCACACTTTTTTTTGCATACACACACATATGTATATATATATGTACACACCCAGCAACCCACCCACCCAAAAACATACTCATGCAAGGCATGAACAACATATATGTTGAAACTGATTGTATTGCTTCCCATTTTTGCCAGGACACTCTGGTGAAAGATATTTTTAATCTCAGAGAGGCTATCCTGGTTAAATAAAGGTTCAATAAAGGTTATGAATGAATAAATAAATAAATAAATAAATAAATAAATAAATAAATAAATAAATAAATTTCCCCCTTTCTGGTCAATGTCTAACTGCCTCTGCTGAATTATTTTTATCCCCGGTGGGGATAAATTTATCCCCCCCTCAAAGTGATCAGTGCTGCTACACTAGTGGCGACTTATCACGGATCCGTGGTTTGATTAAAGTAAATTTTATTTCAAAATGCGCTACTTTGGCTGGCGCACAGCCTCTCTGTATTCACCACTCTGCAGACTTGCTCAATGTCCAGCCCACGGCGCTATCTGATACGAGTAATAGCCTATCAACACTTGCGAGACGGTTGAAGCCGGTCCACTGGTCAGTGGAGTTGCTAACTTGGCGACTTTGTCGCTAGATTTAGCGATTTTTTTCCAAAAAAGCGACAAATCTAGCAATTTTTTGGGCAAACATTATTTACTCTCTGAGACTGGTGCTGCCGTACGAGCGCGAGTTAGTTGTTTGAAGAGAAAAAAAAAATCAGTGTAACGCAATTACAGTCGGCAAGTCGGTTGGACTAAAGGGGAAAAAATTATTTATTGGGTCGGTCGGGTTATTGGCAAACAAGAAATATTTTTTAAGGATGGCCTTATAGTTATTTGAAACTTGTAAAGCTTGTGAACATATTAGCAACACAGCTTGTAATGACAGTGTTCGGTTTTATTGTTGTCATAAATCAATACACTTCTTAATTACATTACATATTTTTACATGAATACATTATGTTGTCAATAAATTACCTTTATCAGTAAGTTTTGGCCACTGCCTGACATCATCTACCCAATGTTCCCTTTCACCAGACATTTTCTTTAATGAGCAGGATTCGCTTTCATAGAAATGTCATTAGAGGGCACCGGGAAGTGTCACACCGTCACACTTCGCAGGCATGCAGTAATGGCGGCAGGCAAGATGGCGGCGCCCATAGAGTTCGCGGTGGATTTGTGTATAGGGAGGCAATACAATATGCTAATTAGCACATGACGTCATCTAGTTCATGTTCTCATTATTTATTTTTATGAATTAAAATGTTTCAAAACATCCCCCCCTCTGTTTTTTTTTTTACAAATCGCACCCTGCACACACATACACACAAATTAATACTTTTATTCAGCAAGGATGCATTAAACTGATCAAAAGTGAGTAAAATAGAAAATGGTTATTTTAAATTGTAATAATAGTTCACAGTGGTACTGGTTTTAAGTTTTTTTTTTTTTTTATCAAATGAATGGAGCCTTGGTGAGCATAAGAGACTTCTTTCAAAAATATAATGGAATATAAATCACTAGCTATTTATAATTTGATAGTTTTAGTTATCTAGCTTGTAGTGAAACTAAGCAGTGCAACCTGTCTAATCTGTGTAGACATTACAAAGTGCAACCAATTTTTCAGCTTCATAAGTCAACATCTTGCAGTTTACAAATACACAAGCACCTCACACATCGTCTTCATTCGAGGAACTCTGTTGATTTAACATATAGCCTCGAAAACCGAATCCCATGTGTTTTTGAGAGCCTAAAGTTCTGCAAACAACATTAACACTTAGCAAACCTATAAGAAAAATATCATCCTCTCCAACACACACTTCAGTCAATAGGTCCGGGTCTACAGAGACCAGAAACTCATTTTTCCTCGAAGTGACTCAGGTGTCAACATCAATAATAATTTTCTTAATAAATAATGAAAGCATTTTGATTCCGTTTTTGAAGACATATAATCTCAAACACCTGGACTCTTTCTTTCTGACGCACAAAAGCACCTTTGCTGATATGGGAAATTAAGCCTGTCCCGATAGACGTTGTTGGTTTAACCCGTGTTGATGGGATACCATTAGTCCCTGTGGTGCTGAATTTCTTTATTAACTCACTTCTTCAGTCTCCTGCTTCCATCTATCCTTTGACTCCTTCTTTGTTTCTTTGTCCTGACTACTAGGCCATCCATTTTAAATCCATCTTTTTCTTTTAGTTAATGAGGATGATGGGACACAAAAGCTGATATTTAGTTTCAGCTGTTATTGTCCGTACAAAATCAATGGGGTCAAAAGACATTTTCTACGAACCCGATTCCAAAAAAGTTGGGACACAGTACAAATTGTGAATAAAAACAGAATGCAATGATGTGGAAGTTTCAAATTTCAATATTTTATTCAGAATACAACAAAGTTTAAACTGAGAAAATGTATAATTAAGGGGAAAATAAGTTGATTTTAAATTAAAATAAAATCAGTTGGGACAAGGCCATGATTTTTGGGTGAATAATCTCTTTAACATTTTATGTGATCACAAGTGCCCCTATGCATCATTAGTGCATATTTTCCACAGCATGCTGCTTATTTACTGAAAGGAGACGCAAATGATTGAATGAGAGTATCATGATGATATGATCAAAACCTGACAACAATAAATAATGGAGTCAAGCACCCATGCCAGCATTATACCCTTACAAGCACACAAAGATGGATGAATAGGCACACTCACCTTTCCACTTTATCACTCACTTTCAATTTGTAGCTACTGCTGCTGTGCCGTTCACGTGGCAGATTCGCTTCACTCTTCAGTTCTTCCTCTACCAGCTGTGAAAAGCTTACATTGTTCCAGCACTTTAGCTCATGTCCTTCAGGACTTCAGAAACTGACATTCGTAACAGATCGGTTGAGATTTAGAGCTTTAATGAGTGTGATACAGAGGGATGGAAGGCATCAAGCAGGGCAGAAAGAATAAAAGAGCAATTAGCCTACCATTTAGTCATTATCTGATTATTATAACCATAGCAACACTTATAACCCATGGCATCTCCAGGCTTTTATTTCTGGTAGGGTAAAATCAATTAGCTGACTAACCCACCATAAGTGCATGTACTAATGACACTAGTTACTTCATAGTAAGCAAAATATAAACATGGATTAAGTATTGAAAACATCAACATTGGCTAAAGGTGGTTTATATTATCTCATAACTCATGAACAAATGTATTCCAAAAATCACAAAGGAAATATACTGAGCATTGCCAAAGACAAATCATTAAAAACACTTAATTCTTTTTTATTTATTTTTATTTTATTTTATGAAATCACAGTGACTCACCAATGAAGTTCACTTGAAAAGAAATTGCAGTTGATTGTTCATTTGTTCATCAAATGGTAAATGGTCTCACACATATTTATGGTCACACACTGGATTTGATTCTGTCACTTGGTTTATCAGTCAGTGACATAATCATAGACAATCTCCTGGTAGCTGATCACAATCCTGTTTTATTTACTGTCTTCCTCCATGTCAACCGAAGAAAATCTGTCCCACTAATAGACTGGTTCAGTCAAATAAAATCAACGTCAAGTGGATTTTAGCAAAACTTAATGGAATCATTGCAGAATGTAAAAACTGACCTCTTATCACCACAACTTAGTATGGAGAAGACGATTTATATTTTTAACTCTGTCTGTTTGGACATATTAGACCATAGAAAGCTTAAACCAAACCTATAGAAAACAACTGAATGAAGATAATCATCTTTATTTTTTATTTAACACTCCTACAGTTACATTGAACTAATTTTAATACTTGTTTAAAAGTTACAAATTTGAATTTTATCCATTCTGATTCTGCTTATTGATTTAAATTCTTATCGATTCCCATTTTAGATTCCAAAGTTGTAAAAAAAAAAAAAAAAAAATGAAGTAAAACATTTTGACCTGTGTGACCATTTAACCTACTTATTGATCATTTGTTTGCAAAAAAAAAAAAAAAAAAGCATTTATGTGCAGTGTTTTGACAAATTGGTGAGCTTTTACAAATTGAGGTTGATCTCTAAGGTTAAGCCTTTTTTTATTCCAGAAAGGTTAGGAAAAGGCATGCGTTTATCTTTTTGAAACTAGATTAATGTAACTTGTTATATTATGGTGTGCCAAATAAACATTTTGATAGATTGCTAATGGTCCAAAATGCGGCTCCAAGAATGCTCATAGGCAATTGTAAATTAGATCATATCACCCAGGGGTTAAGTTATTGCATTGGTTGCCTGTTGCTTTTAGGATTAATTTTAAAATCCTATCACTTGTTTTTAAACCTCTACATGGTATAGCTTCATTGTGTGTTGTGGATCTAATTCAGGAAACAAAAGCCAACGAGATCTTTACATTCTGTGACAGAAACTTAGTTGTCCCTCAGTTGAAGATGAAATCTAGAAGGGATCGAGTTTTAGCAGTCGCCATCCCTAAACTATGGAACAGCTTGCCACTATATATAAGGGAGGTAGTGACGCTCTGTGAGTTTAAAAGCCATTTGAAATCATAAACATTTGAAAACATAGATAAGTGTAAAGATTGCTATACTGTTAATGTGTCTTTTTTTATTATTTAGGAAACATTTAGACTATTTATTTTTGTAGTAGATATTTTGTTATGGGTTTTAAATGTTTTCCCTTCCTAATTGTTTTATTGTTTTTACAGCACTATGGTCAGCTTCTGTTGCTTTACTCAGTGCTTGAGAAATAAATTTGAATTTGTGCAAACTAGGCAGTGATTTTCCTTTTAAGATCTGGCAGTTCATGCATGAACATTTTTTAAATAACTTTGACCATGTTTACATGTGCAGGACAATTACAATATGAAGCTGAATTTGGTCATATTTGATCAGTGTCAAGCACATATTTTTAGGAGTTTTGCTTTTACAAACATTTAAATAAATTTACTTAAATCACTATACAGATCTAATATTTACAAAGGGTAACTGGCCTACAGTACATTTTCCAATTCTTCCTTCAATGTCATCTGCTATTAGTAAGGACATGAATGAGAATAATAGTGAAGAAAGTACTCAGATGTGCTGTAACAGATGGTAGAAAGGATGGCACCAAGTCATTAAGCATATTAGAATGATTTCTGAAGGATCATGTGACATTGAAGACTGGAGTGCTGAAAATTTAGCTTTGCCATAAGAGGAATATATTTATTATATGTATAATAAATACAGTAAAAATAATAATAATATATATATATATATATATATATATATATATATATATATATATTTTTTTTTTTTTTTTTTTTTTTTTTTTTACTGTATTTATGATCAAATAAATGCAGCCAAATGCAGCCTTGGTGAGCAGAAGAGACTTTTTCAAAGACATTTTACAAATCTTACTGATCCCCAACTTTTGAATAGTAGAATATACTGTATTTATAGTTTGCTGATATTATTTGTTCAAACCGTTAATCATATGCCCTTATTTTTTAAGCAGCATCTGCTGTAGAAATGCCACTACTTACTGTATTATAAGTTCAGTCTTTCTGAATTAATCCATTGTTAAGTGTCCTTCTCATGGCCATGTGATGGGTTTGAACCCACAACCTTTCAATAACCAGCCCAGTTTACCAGGCTACCACAGCCCAATATTAATAATAATAATTGTGTGAGCTATTAGCAAAAATATGCTTTTCAAATGCATGTAATCCTACATTTGGTCTGTGTGTCACTCATCCGCTTATTAACAGGTCTGCATATTTTCACAGTCAAGAGTCACACAGCGAATGTTCAGCTAATGACAGAAAAGCACATCAGTGGGGTGATGAAACAAAAGGAAGAGAGAGGACTGGAATAAGTTGTGATGGACACATTCCTCTCGTTAAAGAAAAACTAAGTGAGTGCAGGCAAGACAGAGAGATGGGATTGTGACAGAGGAGATGAAGAGGGGATGTCACCCCAGGAACATCAAACCCAGTCATGACAGCTGGAGATGGATGCTCAGATAGAAGCCGTGTCACATGCACACACACAAATATACAATTTTCTTTTCCTCGAAAAAGTGCCAGGAAGGTGAACTTTCAGACATCTTTAAGTGAGCTGTTATACTCTGACAGTGGTACCTGCTGCGGCAGATGATCACACAACCACATTTGAGGCAACATGCAGGTAAATCTTTACTGATTTCAATTACTGTAATTCATTTGTGTGAACAGAATACATAATTAAACTGTTTTTGTTTTAGTCAGTGTTTCTGCCAAACACAAATATTTTAACTGAGTCAATGTTTTGTCATATCAATTAATATTAGCCAATTTTACTTTACAATGGCATCTGCTTTGAAAAAATTTGCAAATTTAAACCAAATATTGAAACATTCAAATATATGTTACAACATCAAATGTATTAAACTGTACAATAAACTGCCTTACAAAGGTAAAACACAATAACTATTCCTCACACTATATATTTTTTCTCTAAATCTGAGAATATTTAAAGGGATAATCCATATAAAAATGACAGTTCTATCATCATTTACTCTCCCTCTTATTACATTCACTGACAGTCCTCCTGGAAGCAACCTGAGGTTAAGTGCTTTGCTTAAGGGCACAATGTTAAACGGTCATGGACTACTCTCTGTTGATCAAATCAGAAGTCTTCTGCTTACCAGTCCTTCAACCATCACACAACACCATGTGTGTTGTTTTGTCACTCACTGAAATACACACATACCATAAACATCTTAGGATAACTTTTTCAATATCATTGTCTCACTGCAGGGCTGTTGTTGGAATGGTTCTGGTCCGCTGAGGCATAAAAGGGTTAAAGATGGACTAGACTGCTCACTGAAGTGGTAATGACAGCTTTGGTTCTCTGTACCAGCATCAGAGCTGCCAGGGGTTGGCAACGCTCTAAATAGCAGGAAACACATGCAGTCGTTGATGCTGAGAATAAACAGTCTAGCAACTACAATGAGTGTGATTACATATAATATAGATATATGCTCACACACACACACAAAAATAAAAAATTAATTAATTAATTAAATTAAATTAAAATATTGGACTGACAGTGAAATTGGGAGGAAGAAGACTAAAAGAAACTATTAATTCATTTTAGTCTTCCCAATTTCACTGTCAATCTAGTTTCCCCCCCTTAATGACATCATCCTCCACAAAGTGACAAACAACAACACATACAAAGCACATTGCACCTCATCTGCAATGTCCAAATATAAATACTATTACTATAAGGTTATTTCACAGACATACTGTTAATTACTGTTTGGGGATGGTAAGATTTGTTTTTGAAAGACATATCTTATGCTCACCAAAATACCAAAACATGATTGGACTTGATTAGGAAAGCCACACACCTATCAATATAAGACCTTACAGCTCACAGTGCATGTCAGAGCAAATGAGAATCATGTGGTCAAAGGAACTGCCTGAAGAGGACGGTCAGTTTGTGGCAATGCTGAGGTGGTATGGAAGCCCAGGTTTCTTTGACAGTGGCCTTCAGCTCATCTGCATTGTTTGGTCTCTTGTTTCTCATTTTCCTTTTGACAATACCCCATAGATTCTCTATGGGGTTCAGGTCTGGTGAGTTTGCTGGTCAGTCAAGCACACCAACACCATGGTCATTTAACCAACTTTTGGTGCTTTTGGCAGTGTGGGCAGGTGCCAAATCCTGCTGGAAAATAAAATCAGCATCTTCAAAAAGCTGGTCAGTAGAAGGAAGCATGAAGTGCTCCAAAATTTCTTGGTAAACGGGTGCAGTGACTTTGATTTTCAAAAAAGACAATGGACCAACACCAGCAAATTACATTGCACCCCAAATCATCACAGACTGTGGAAACTTAACACTGGACTTCAAGCAACTTGAGCTTTGAGCTTCTCCACCCTTCCTCCAGACTCTAGGACCTTGGTTTCCAAATTAAATACAAAACTTGCTCTCATCTGAAAAGAGGACTTTGGACCAATGGGCAACAGTCCAGTTCTTCTTTTCCCTTTAGCCCAGGTAAGATGTCTCTGACGTTGTCTGTGGTTCAGCAAATTCCTTGACACGTCTGTGTCTCAGCGTCTCAGTGCATTCCTTGTGAAGTTCACTCAAATTCTTAAATGGATTTTGCCTGACAATCCTCATAAGGCTGCAGTTCTCTTGGGTTCTCTTGCGGTTCCTTCCATTCAACTTTCTGTTAACATGCTTGGATACAGCACTCTGAACAGCCAGCTTCTTTGGCAATGAATGTCTTCTGGACAACTTTCAGATCAGCAGTCTTCCCAATTACTGTGTAGCCTAGTGAATCAAACTGAGAGACAGTTTTTAAGGCTCATGTGACGTTTGCAGTTGTTTTCAGCTGATTAGCTGTTTAAGATGAATTAGTGGGTTTTTGTTAAATGTGAGCCAAAATCATCACAATTAAAAGAACCAAAGACTTAAACTAGTTCAGTCTGTGTGGAATCAAATTTATTTAATACACGAGTTTCACAATTTGAGTTGAATTACTGAAATTAATATATTGAGATGTTCCTGTATATTTTGAAATGCAATTTATTGTTGTGGTGGCGAAGCTGAACTTTTAGCAGTGTCACGTGATCCTTCAGAAATCATTCTAATATGCTGATTGTTCAAGGAAAAATTCTTTTTTTAAATGTTGAAAACGGATTTGCTGCTTACTATTTGCGTGGAAACTTCAAAACATTTTTTAGAGTTTAGAGAAACTAAAGTATTCATTTGAAAAATAAATTGTATGTCACTTCTGTGTTAGGGAAGCAAGCGCTGGCAGGGGTGCCGGGAGTATGGCGATACAACGCAGCGTCTCGTTCCTTCATGGAACTAGGGTTACATTCGTAACCTTGGGAGGTTCCTCTTCAGGAACTCGAGCTGCGTCGAACGCTTTGGGGAACGATGTGCCCATGCTGCCAGACTTCCAAATCCCTGCCTAGTGTGTATCCGAAGAGCACAGCTAAGGCGAGAGAAAGAAGAGCCAGGAGTGGCTCGCATATCTACATTGTAAAATCTGACAAAAGTGGAGGCGTGGACCATCCTGCAGCGTTGCAGATGTCCAACAGGGACACACCTGCTAAGAAGGCCTTAGAGGCTGACATACCCCGTGTAGAGTGATCCTTGGCTCCCAACGGCGGGGGAAGACAAGAGGACTCATAGGTAACGTTGATAGCCTCAACTATCCAACGACTAAGGTTCTGCTTATTTGCAGAAAAAAAATCCCACTTTGGGGGGACCATGGCACACAGGCCGTCGGTCCATCTTTGTCCACAGGGCAGCTCTGTGGACATATGTGTCTAGCGCTCGAGCTGGATACATACAATTAGATTCTTCTGGTCGAACTCCCAGAAGGGAGGAGGAGAGCAGAAGGCATGCAGTACTATTGATTGTGGTGTGACAGAGGGAATTTTTTGTAGCATAACCCACTAGAGGGTATAAGTGTGCTTTGGCCATGCCAGGCACAAAGTCTAGGTAAGTAGGGGCCACCGAAGGGGCCTACAGTTTAAAGGGTCAGATTTCTATCTGAAATATCTTGAATTGACTCGAATGGAGCTTATACAGAGCCTCTAAAACCACAACCAAGTCCCAGGGGGGAAACGGGACTGTACTGGAGGCCTCAGTCTTAGTGCACCATGGAGGAAATGTGTCACTATGGGGTGTCTACGCACTGATTGATCACCGGAAGGGACATGGTAAGCCTTTAAGGTGGAGTGGGTTAACCCTGCAGAGGTCCTGGCTTGTAGAAACTCCAGAACTGAGGTGAAGAGTTTCCACCTCAGGGCGCACAGTTTCCTCGTTGAGGGAGCTCTGGATTAGAGGAGGGTCTCAACAACCCCGGTTGAGAGATTGGATGGACAGACCCCCTCCCGGTGTACTCTCACCAGAACTCCCGGGAGCAGAGCGATAGAGGGGAAAGGTGTACAGACGAAGCCTCAGCCAGGTCTGTACCATAGCGTCCAGTCCCAGAGGAGCTGGATGAACTTGAGAGAACCAGAGGGGACATTGCGATATCTCTTGAGTCGCAAAGAGGTCCAAAAACTCTCCATATCCAAACACATGGTGACCTCCCAGGTCTGGGAGGAAATATTTCAATGCTCGATACACAGCTGGCATCTCTAGACAATCGGTATGCAATGTCAGATGGCGACCGCTCCACAGACCGCGGGTAGGGTGACTATTCATGACCACCCCAACCGGTGAGGGATGCGTCCGTCGCTATCATTACATGGCGAAAAAGAGCTCCCAGCACCGGGCCCTGTTTCAAGAACCAAGGTTTCTTCCACATCTCTAAGGCATCGCCGTGTGACCTTGATAGTTCAAAGTGGGTTCCCCCTCGGGGAAAATCCCTTGGTCTTAACCACCACTGGTCTCATCTACAGCAGGTCAAAAGGTCTCATGTTGGACGCAGCTGCCATCAGACCTAGTAGTCTCTGAAACTGTTTGACACTGAGTGACTGGCCTTCTTTGACTCTCTTGACTGATGTGAGGATCGAATCGATCCGGATGCCCTGCATTTGCAAAGGAACCAGAGCTGCATCTACACATTTCGTGAACGTGTGGGTTGAGAGTGCAAGACCGAAGGTAAGTACTCGATATTGGTAAGCTTTGCCCCTGAAAGTGAACCTCAGAAACTTCCTGTATTGTGGAAGGATGGAGATGTGGAGGTATGCATCTTTGAGATCTATTGTGATTTGAGCTACAACCTGCTTGATGGTGAGCATTTTGAACTTCAGTGACATAACTGAGCGGTTCAGCTGATGTAAGTCTAAGATCAGACGCAAGCCCCCATCATTCTTTGGAACTATGAAATACCGGCTGTAAAACCCGGATTCCCTGTCTTGTGGAGGGACCACCTCGATGGCCTCCTTCCTTAATAGGCTATTCACTTCTTGTTCCATAACCAGAGCCTGCTGCTTCCACGCTGCTAAATAATCTACTAAGGGAATCAGTCTCTCGAGACTGACCTCTGGTGTAAGAGGCCCCCGAAGGGGCGGTGAGTGTCTCAGCTCCGCTACGCTAATGGGCGGAAATAACTGAGACCAGCGCTTGCTGGAAGCCACTGCGCCCTGAAACTCTGGCAGGGATGGCAGACCGAACTCCTCACAGTCAGATAAATGCTGAACTTAATTCCTCAGAATTAAATGCAGCTAAATAACCAGACAAATATACACGGTCAGGCGTGAAATTATATATTGAACTTCTAATAGTCAGATGAATGCCTCACTTAATTCATCATTATTAAATGGAGCTTAAACAACCAGACAAGTGGTCGGGTGTGGAAAGATTCACATCAAAACTGAAAATGATGTAATACACGCATTGCCTCGGCAACACAAGAGTAGCTTAGTCACACAAACAATATTAATCTCCTCGGAGATTAAATAGCTGTCACAGTGAGTTCACAGTCAGAGGAGGAAGAACCGCAGCGCAGGCTTCCGAGCCTCGAGAGTGAGCTCTAGATCTAGGGAACATGGGTGGAGATAGGAAGAACCGTCTCTAACCCATCCGCCAGAAATGCGCACAAGCACACTGCTCATTAATGCTGCCCTTATAATGTTTAGGCATAATATTGTTTGTTGTATACTGGTGCTTATGGGTGATTCTTTAATTGGAGATACATTTGAAGTCCGAAGCCATTTATTTTTAACAGCTTTACCAAAATTTTACTCCAAAAACACATTTTTATTTTTTTTAATTCTTTTTAAGAGTCACAAAATGTTAGAGTGTAAAACTAGAAAATATTTTATTTTAAAAGCTATTTCATGATGTTGAAAGTCATGATATCATACTGTCCTTAGTGGGTGGTACTTTTTTCAAACAAGGGTAAAATATGCATTAAACATGTTTTAAATTACAAATTTCAGGTTGGGGTTTTAATTATTTTTGTTTATAAATTATTATTGGTGACAGTTTCCAAATGATGCTAAATTAATTTGTTTAAAAGTAACTTTTATTGTTGAAAAATACCAATCCACAAATCCTGTGTCAATTCTGTTACTACATGTTATTGTCTCTTTAAATTATGCTTATCTGTCGCATCAGTATCCTAAGCAACGCAAGATGATGTCACTTCCCTTTTGGTATTAAACTCTGAAGAACTAGGAGGTATGTGTTTTGTTCTCTCTGAAGCCATGTAATCTTACAGGCACTTGCACCAAGAGTTCTTATATAATATGTCAAAACTGTTTCAACAATCTCATAGGGAAAGCAAAGTTCAAAGCTATTAACAAAAGCAGGTATTAAAAGTTTTTAAAATCATCTTTAGTATCAGGCCATGTGCTCTTAGCCTTTATGCTAGCATGTGGTGCTATTAGTAAAAAATGCTAAAAATGTCAACTCTGTTATTGTCAATTCTGTTACCAAGGTACGGTAACAGAATTGACCAATGTCCATCTCTTGGTTTTCACACTGCCCCTGCCTTGGTTACAATCACACAATGATGCAAACAGACACAAAAAGGCATAATGGGTGTTTATAGCCACACACACACACACACACACAGAAACGCAGAGCGGACGCATTAGCTAACAGTGGGAAAGATGTGCCAAATGCACAAAAACTTTTTCAAGCATTGGTGGATGCACCATCATCCAGTGAAGCTGTTCTACATTGAAGAACATGCCATTATCGCAATGGAGGTGATGCCAAAGTCACTTCCTGTCGTACCCTTCACCATAAAAATCCACCAAGTGGTCACGGTCTTCCCATATCAGCTAATTTACCGGGATGTGAGTTGCTCCTGTTCCACTCAGCAAAAGTTGGTGTGCCAGTGCCACCAAACAAAGACATTCAAGTTCCCTGCTGATCCTCTCACATTAAATGGAAAGCAGAGAGTTGGACAAGAGAGAGCCGTTGGAGAAGAGAGAGCCGTTGGAGAAGAGAGAGCCGTTGGAGAAGAGAGAGCCATTGGAGAAGAGAGAGCCGTTGGAGAAGAGAGAGCCGCTGGAGAAGAGAGAGATGAAGACCAACAGACAGACATACACTGGGAGAGCCAGGATGGTTGGACAATGGTGTGTCCTCACATATGACCATAATATCTATCCTGGTACCATCCTGGAGGTCAATGAGACTCATGTGAGGGTCAAGTGCATGCACCAAATAGGAAAAAATAGATTCTTTTGGCCTGGTCATGAAGATGTTCATTGGTACCCACATGAGGACATCCTCAGATTAATTCCACCTCCGACCAAGGTTGCGACAAGGCATGTAGAGATCCAGAGGGATATCCCTTACGAAAAATAACCATGATTTTATTATAGTAAAACTGTAGTAACCCATGGTTTTTTGGCATGTTGACTACCATTTGTATAACCACAGATTTACTACAAATACCATGGTTAAACTACGGTTAATATAGCAAAACCATGGTTAATTTGTGGTTACCATGGTTAAACTATAGTAACCATGGTTTTTTGGTTTTATTTGTAGTAAAACCATGGTTAATTTTCGTAAGGGATCTGGTCGAGTATTTCTCAAGAACTCAGCAGTTATTTTCTTGTTATAGGCATGTTCTGGTTGGTTTGGGTCAATTCTGTTACCCCCGTCAATTCTGTTGCCAGATGTGTCAATTCTGTTTTTAGTCTTTCATCTTGAATATTAATGAGATAATACATTGAAATATCAAACTACTTAATATTGTTATTTTTATATTGTGCAAGAGTAAGATATATGTTATAGTTTTATCTCTACCCTGTAATGTTCAAGTAATTTGATAAAAAAACAAGTGCACCCTTTGGATAATCCACTATTGCCTGGGGGTGAATCTAATTTTGAAGTTGTATAAATATGACATTTAATATCTGTTTTAAAGGCCTGAATAAAAGGACTACATGACAAATGAAACTAAAAAGATTTATCTTTTTTTGATGTACTGTTACTTCTATATATTTGGTTGTTCGTCCGTAACAGAATTGACGAGAAAAAACTATGAACAGGTGATATTTTGATAAAATAGAGAAAATAATAAACTCTGTATTTGTATAGCACTGAATATATAAACTTTAAAGTGTTTTCAAGGTAATTCTTAAACAATGGTTCTGTATGACAACCTTTTTTTTTTTTTTTTTATTGCAATGCAAAATGTATCTCCAATTATAGAATCACCCTTATGCAACTTTATGTTTGTGCAGCTGCAAGCTCATCGACGCCCTCCATGTCAATCTCCTCGGAGAAAGAAAGGCAGAGCGTCGAGCCCGATCCTCGGGGGAAAGAACAGCAGCCCGGGCTTCCGAACCCAGCAATCGGGCAGATCTGATGGGTGAAGTAGGAGATAGGGACGCGCCCGTCTCCATTCCCTCCAGCTGATCTATCTGCGAACCCAACGAATGCAGGCGCCACTCCGCCTCGCATGTGATATCATACACAGCACGCTTTGATCCCGGGCAGACCACGCACAGACTGCGTGGGTCCCTGCCTCTGACATTTAGCTTTGAGAGCAGGGAGGAACACACAATCTGAAACGCGGTCTGGATTCACCCTTCAGATGCCTAGTCTTAGCTTTGCTCTCTGACAAACTATAGCTACTTAAAGGAGCTTATAGTGACACGACAATAAATAAGACTGACAAGACAGAATGACATGCACACACAGAGTGCTTGCTGAAAGACAAAAAGCTGAAGCAAATAAAAAAAAAGACAATTAGACAGCTGCAGCTCATCCAGAACGCTGCTGCCAGGATTCTGACTAGAACCAGAAAATTTTAGCATATCACCCCAGTCCTCAGGTCCTTACACTGGCTTCCAGTTACAATTAGGATTTATTTTAAAGTACTTTTACTCTGTCTATAAATCACTCAATGGCCTAGGACCGAAATATATTGCAGATTTGTTCACTGACTGTCACGGTGCAGGGTGCCGTCTCAGCTTCCCCCGCGGTCTGTGTTGTCCTGTCTGTTCGGTAGCTTGTGGTCTGGGCAATCAGTGCTAATAAATGCTAATAAACTTGCCTTGCCTTGATGCCAGCTGCGTGGCATGTGCTTTTTCCTGGTCGTTACGTCACCCCGCCCATGACGTCACGCCCTTCCATTGGACAGATTGCACATGATATTCAGAGTCTGTCTCGCCAAAGGCGTTCCCCAAAGCGTTCGACGAAGCTCGAGTTCCTGAAGAGGAACAAGTGTTTAGAGAGTAAAAGGAAAGGAAAGTAGGTTAAAATGCATTTGAATTGGGTTATTAGACATGTAACTGTGCATTTATCATTCTTATTGAAAAAATGCAACTAATTAATATAACTAAACTCTTTCATGAATATTCATCATCATTTCTGAGCTTTCTTCTCAAGGTTTTCAAGATTGTGGCAAATTCCACAGTTTTACAGATCTTTAGATTCGCCAAATGCTTAACTAATCTAGCTTTTTTTCCTTCTCCCTAGAAATGAGAATCTGTCAAAGTGAAAAAAAAGTAAGTTTGAGAGGGAGGGAAAGAGAGGTTAATACATAAAATGCGCACACACACACAAATCCTTTTCGATGTTCTTCGCTATGATTGACTTAATTTACCTCTGCCACAGAGACAGCCAGCAGGTAAATTCAGAGTGAAAGAAACCGACACTCAATCTAAAATAATATAAAAATAATAAATCTGTCTCTTCCTCGCTCCCTCTACACGGAGGTATTGATTGTTATGCTAATGTAGGTTCCATGCACAGGCGTCAGGTCTGCAAGACATAAAAGGAGCTGCCATGGTAATAACATCGCTTTAATTTTCCTCTGACATTTCCCTTGCTCTCATCATCCCAACAGCAAATTTACAGAAACACATGCTATAGTGAGGCAGCAATCAGACGAGATCCTTTACACTCTCAACCTACAAAACTGGAGTCACACTATAACAAAACTGGATTCAGTGTGAACATGAAAAGGTCATGATACTGAAACAATGAGACTCTCGATAATGATTTGCTGTCTCTACTAAATCTAACTATTTCTTGAAACACTTTCCGATTTGTAATCTTTAGTTTATATGGACATAGAAGTGTATTAGTGTGAAATTGTTTGATATGTTCAAGTTTTCAAGTTTTTTCAGTTTTGACTGATACATCTATTCCTTTATGAATGGTTAATAATAAAATACATTTTTAAAGAGTTGTTTTTAAACATTCATCAATAAATAAACAAATATTTATTTCTAAGTATATTAGAATTTATATACACACACACACACCTACAGAAACAGGGCTGATGGTAACAAAAGCAATTTGATTTTACAAGTATTGTGCTCAAGGTCACGAATCTATAAGGTACTTCTTTAAAAAAAGGATTTAATGCAAATATTAATGCAAACATTACCAACTATTCACTTCAAAAAACAACAACAAAATGGTAACAGCATTGACATTTATAATCAACATTTATACTGAAACATAAGGTAATACATAATATTCTTGAAGAGTTGTCATCTTAAAAGGATGTCAAAGTTGATTTTATTTTTGCAATAATTAATTCATTTAAAATGGATAACATGGTGGTAACACAGTTGAAACACAAGCTGGAGACTCAACTTCAAGTTTTTGTAAATAAACTGACGTAAAATAAAAATCAAATGTTGGCATTTTCTAATATAGCAATTATGGTCAAGGTTGCAAATGTTTGTGTCACTCTCTTTTGCACTTTTGAGCAAAGACGGCCATTAGGTGGCTACAGTTTTATTGCTCATCTCTTATGCTGGCGTCTTCACTGGGGAGTGTCCATTACTGCAGCAAAATCAGGACCAGTGCATTCAGCAGTAAACTAACGCAATCCCATGTGCTCTCTATCATATCCACTCGCACATCCATGCAGCCATTTTTTTTCCATCTCTCACTTTAACTCCCTCAAAATGCAAACACACACACACACGCACGCACGCACACACACACACACACACACACAGAAACACGCACCCTGTTAAAACTGGGAAATGGGAAACAGGATATTCTTTGCCAGTTGCCAATTGCTTTAAACCACACATAAAAATTCAGCCAAAAACAAATTAAGACTTATTTATAGAGCAAAGGTTTGATGATATGTGTATATAGGGAGCAATCACAAGCCTTGAGTCTGTGTGAAAAGTGTAATGTGTAGAGAGCAAATGCCCTTTAAGTATTAAAAATAGCTTGAGAGGGTGATGGAAAGATTTCCTGTTGAAAATATAGATGTGTGTGTACGGATGCAAAGAAAAGATGCACAGGAGATCTATCTTAAAATCCATGCAGTGCAATTGCAGAAATCAATTTATTTATGTTATTTATAGATTTTTTTTAAATATATGCACAATATGAAGAGCAAATGTCATACACAGAAATAACAATTTACTATTTTTCTTTACAAGTATATTTTCTGTTTCATTCAGTCACACACACACACACACACACACACACACACACACATTCTCACAGAGACCCTTAATTACAAATTATTTCAAATTGTATCTCTCCAATTATAATGTGCAGTCTTGGTTTCTTTTTTTGTCTTTTCTTGACCCGGTTTCATGACATTGTTACATCATTTAACATCTCTTTCCTTCATTCTTTGTTCAGCCTGTTAGTTATGGTCCAGGGGATCATCCCATGGCAACGCACTGGAGAAACGTTATTGACAGCTGAACAGGCAGCATGGTTAACTTTGAAGCAAATGGTGGCAGAAAAGAGGCTGATTGTGATGTAATTCCACAGAATGAAAGGAGGGGGGGAAATCAGAGTTGAGAGAACAAGAAAAATAAGTACAAGGGAAAATACACAACAAAGACAGAACGACAGAGACAACTTTGTAGTGAAAGTGGTACAAACTTAGAGGGGACTCCATGAGATAAGCATGAGCACTCACTTGTGTCCATTTAAAAGTCTTGACAGCATCCTTTAGTGCTGCTTTTACAGTCCTCTTCACACATTTTCTCAAGTAATGTGCTCATTATTTGTTTGTGTACATTTAATTGATTTTAACTCCACTCCTACCAGACTTTAACATTTAAAAACAAGAGTCCATTCCAGAGACTTCAGTCCCACACAACAGATCCATTCCATCCCAGTCACGTAACAACAGGCATTATCAGGACATATCGAGGATCTTTTCTATCATACATTGCTTCATTTGTGTGTTTTGTCAATTTCCTGTAAGGAAATATTTCACATGCGCTAGAAGTCTCTAAGACATACACACTGTACAAGAAATCTACACATATTTTAAAGCTCTTGGAACATTTATGAAGTAAAACAACTCAAAATTACAAAACCCAAGATCAATTAATTCGTACTTGCACAAGTTCATTCACAAGTCAGCATGAAAGCTGCTTGTCCTTTACACATAGACAAACAAACAATTGATGGAACAAAAATTTTGTTAGTGTGTTAATCATGTTAAATATATAAATCTCTCCTTTTTTAATTCAAAATTACAATATTTAAGCAAAGTACAAATAAGTCGTCATCATTATGATAATGGACATTTAAAAAAAGGAACATAATTAAGCTGAGAGAGAGATGAAATGAAAAGAAACAGAAGTGGGAGAAAAGGAAAAAGTCAGAAAAGAGCAGAAGAGAGAAAAATGAGCAGTGTAATTGTACTAAATGACATGTTGACCTTTTCCACGTCCACAGGGGACCAAAGAAAACAAGCCAAATGAGTGAAGGAAGAGTGAAGGGAGAACAAATGAGAAGAAGACAGAAGGGAAAAAAGGGCAAAAGATGAAGGGAGCAGCTTGAACAAAAGGTGAAAGAAGCACAATATTCAAGTTCGAGATGTCTGACCTTTGGAAAATGAGCTAGAAAGAGATGGCAGTGAATGAGCTGATATACACATTAGAGTAGGGCAGGGCGGCTCGTTTAAATTAGCATTATGACACAGTGTCCGAAGCCATGCATCAACGAATGATGAGTGAATGAGCGCTAAGTAAACATACTCCAAGATTTTCGGGCTGATAAAGAGATTCATCGAGAACACTCAAATTAGTGCCGAGTCAGAAACATACGCTTGGGAAGGAGACGAGACAATATTACATTTCCCTTTTATCTCGCTCACGCACATGCATAAACAGCCTCCATCTGCATATGTGCGAGATGAAGAGCCTGCCTGATGATCACTTGGCAATGGCGATCAGACAAAGTGGCCAATATGCTCACTAATGGCCTGTCAGACAGATGAGAGACAAACTCCCACAGAAACCTTTGCACTGTTCTCCTCCTAGAACGCCTTTCTCGATCTCTCTCTCTTGATCTCATTTCCCTCCCATTTTCCACACTTTCTACTTTTGAAGTAGCTTTCTTCTTCAAACATGAAGACTTAGAAGAGATCTGGACTTGGCATGTGTGTTTGGCGTATGAATTGTGTGTTAAACAATATGAGGGAGAAGAGAAAGGAGCTTTGCTGACAGAAGGAACCATTCTAACATTTCATTGTCGTATATAGTCCTCCATTAATTAATTCCCTAATTAATGGCAAGATAATAGGATTCTTGATTCAGTGTCATTTTTGTCAGAACTGAAGTATGACTGACAGTGGTTGAGTCAGTGCAGGGGTGAGCTGAGAGCCGACAGCTGGATGTTAAGAAACTTTAAGGCCTGATGATGAAGAGATTATCACATGGAGGGTAAGACTCACAGCACGGCCACACAACAGTGTGACTTTTTTTTCTCAGATTAGAAAAAGCCACTGTCACGTAAGTCTCATATTTAAGTCTTTTTAACTTTTTTTTATTTTTTAACCTTCCCTTACATTAAAATTTTTCTTTTTGTGCAGTTACTTGCTTTCTCGCTCTTCACGTGTTGGCCGAATTTTCATTTCTGTGAATTTTAGTGAGTACTGCCACCCAGTCCAGGATGACCACTCGATCCCATCGGCGTAAGAGGTGTGCTGTCCACGCAGGTACTGGCCGTTAAGGTTGGAGGTGTGGCAGTTTCGGTACCACCAGGCGCCGTGATAGAATGAAGCACAGTTGTTCTCCGAATGATCGTTGTCTCTGTCTTTTGTCGTGAATTTCATTCCATTGTGCTTAAGCAACGAATCTCCTGCATAAATGTGAACATAAAAAAACATAAGGGAGAAATTTGGGGTCAGTGAGAGTTTTTTTTTCTTTTGAAAGAAATTAACACTTTTTTTCAACAAGAACGCTTAAAAAAAACACACAAAAGTGACAGTAAAAACATTAAAAATTTTATGAAAGATTTATTTATATATATATATATATATATATATATATATATATATACATACAGTTCTTTTCAGAACTTTCTGTTCATAAAAGAATCCTGAAAAACTATCATGATTTCCACTCAAATTTAAGCAGCAATGTTTTCAATATTGTTAATAATAATAATAATAATAATAATAATAATAAATCAGTATATTTGTATGATTTCTGAAGGATCATGTGACATTGAAGTCTGGAGTTATGGCTGCTGACAAATTCAGCTATGCCTTCAGAGGAATACATTATATTTTAAAGCACATTAAAACAAATCTGTTACTTTAAATTGCAATGATATTCCACAATATTACTGTTTTTAATGTATTTTTGATCAAATAAATGTAGCCTTGTTGAACATGAGACTTTCCCCCCGCCCCAAAACATAAAAAAAACGTATCGATCCCAAACCATTGAATATTAATGTATATTTGAGTTGCAAGAGCTGATTTGTGTGAATCTACAAATCATGCTGAGAAAATCATCACAGAAAGCCATTTCACACAAACAATTCTAGACGCCCAGGAATGCATGAGACAAGTTAGTATACACAAGAAAACCTTTCTCATCTCTGTGGCCCAGATGAAAACATTTTCAGCATTTTATCTAATTTGGGTGTGATTTAAGCATATATAGCTATAGCTATATATAATACAGTTCCCTTTCAGTCGGTCACTCTCGACGCCACGTCGGTGGCCGACGAATATGGGATATCGCTTCGATAGACCAATCTACTTCGAGTGTAAACTAAACGAGCCAATGCACATTGGCATGCAATTATTGCATCCAGCTGCCGCTGATCACTGCGGGAGTATAAGAAGGCAGCTGGTGCAATGCATACCAGCTTTTCGCTTCGGAGCAGAGCGTTAGTATCGCTCTGCTCAACTGTGTCTGCTGTGAACTACGAGTTCAGCACGCTCTCGGAAGCTTCGTGTGTTGGCGAGACGGCGCTTCAGCGGCGGTCATTCCTGTGTCGAGAGGTAGCTGCTTTCTGGGGGATGGTGAAGGCACCTCTCCCTACCCTGGGGGAGGGCCAGGCAGAGAATCTGGAAATCTCCTGGAATCCGCCTTTCTTGGGTACGATGAAGTACGGGCTGTAAAACTCCGTCCTCATATTGGCGGGAGAGCAGTTTTCTCCCTCTCTGGGTCCCAGGAGGGCACGGAGAGTTGCAGAGGGGCAAGCACTGGACCACACTCATCCTCCTCCTTTGCCAGATGGCAGTAGCGGTTCGAGACCGTCAACAAAGGCCCTACTCACGCACCCTCTGCCAACCCGTGGAACCAGGTGAGCCCTGCACCCCACACTCGCAGCACACTCTGGCCTGCTCACAAGCCGCTCGAGTTGGGATCGCCCGGCGTTCCCCCAAGCTCCGCGGTGTCTGCTTCACTACAGTGAAGGATCTGCGAGTTTTGAATCAGGCCCTCCATCAGCTACCGTTCAAAATGTTGACACAGAAACGCATTTTCGGGTGCGTCCAAGATTGGTTTGCAGCGATCGATCTGAAGGACGTGTACTTTCATATGTCCATCCTTCCGCGCCACAGACCTTTTCTGCGGTTTGCATTTGAAGGACTGGCATATCAGTACAAGGTCCTGCCCAGTCACCCAGGCGGCTCGCACAGGGCACTGGAAGGGGCAGCACTCATGCTGCTTTGATAGGGATCCCATATTTGTCGGTCACCAACGTGGCGTCAAGACTGGCCGACAGAAAGGGAACGTCTCGGTTACGTATGGTAACCCTCGTTCCCTGAAGGAGGGAACGGAGACGCCACGTCCCGTCGCCATGGTTGCTGTACCGCCGCAGCTGCCGGGTCTCCGGCTTGGCTCCTCAACGACAAAAACCTGGTATGCATTGCACCTGCTGCCTTCTTATACTCACGCAGTGATCAGCAGCAGCTGGATGCAATAATTGCATGCCAATTTGCATTGGCTCGTTTAGTTTACACTCGAAGTAGATTGGTCTATCGAAGCGATATCCCATATTCGTCGGTCACCGACGTGGCATCTCCCTTCCCTCCTTCAGGGAACGAGGATTACCATACGTAACCGAGACATTATTAGCTGATGACACTGAAGTGGACACAGCACACGAGCTCTACATGAATATAAATGCAACTACTGTAGATATTTCCATGTATAAAGACCCATTTATACTTTGACAAGTGGGGCGGGGCCGAGAGACGTGGGAACAGGAGCGAGGCCGGTGGAGTGATTGGAGATGAACGACACCTGTTCGACCCACCGGTCTCGAGTCCCACGGAGGAGATGGAAGGATATAAAACAGGAGCAAGATGGACAAAATACATCTGAAGCTGGCCTAAGTTTTTTTGTTTGTTTGTTTGTTTGTGGCATGTTATAGAGCTGTTTTGGACACTTACCATACTAACTAAAGACCAGCTATGCCTCACTGGGAGACCATCTTAAACCAGCTTATAGAGACAGTTCACTCAATAATGTACCTACGCTCATGTAGGTGCAAATCTGTATGACTTTGTCTTCTGTGGAACACAAAAGAAAACATTCAGATATATATATATATATATATATATATATATATATATATATATATTTTTATATATATATATATATTTATATATATATATATATATATATATATATATATATATATATATATATATATATTAGTCATGAAAATGAAGAAAACTCTTTGAATGAGAAGGTGTGTCCAAACTTTTGGTCTGTACTATATATATATATATATATATATATATATATATATATATATATATATGTAATGATAAAAACTCCATAACTATGGGAAGAAGGAGGAGGGAACCGGCGGACAATCAACTGATATTTAATAATGACAAAAGAAATACAAAACAGTGCGCCAGCCCTTCACGGACGACTGACGCGCACAAATAAAAAGCAAAACACAAACTAAAACCCAGGCCTGGTCCTCTCTCGTCCTTCACTGTTGTCGCTCCTGTTTTATATCCTTCCATCTCCTCCGTGGGACTCGAGACCGGTGGGTCGAACAGGTGTCGTTCATCTCCAATCACTCCACCGGCCTCGCTCCTGTTCCCACGTCTCTCGGCCCTGCCCCACTCGTCACATATACCAAACAACAAGCTTGACATTGTAATACTTCATGTTTTCATGACCACTTAATGTGTCCTTGCTGAATAATATAAATAATTATATATTTTTCTGTAAAAAATGTTTTAAATTAATTTCACTAGTGCTTTTCACAGTTTCGAGAGAGAGCTTAAGGCAACAATGATGATGAGAATCTCATATTGTAGCCTATTTTTGCATCAGCCATTCTATCAGGCAAGTATTTGAAAATCCCAAATTATTTTAAAGCTAAACCTAAAGAATCAGAGACTGTGGGGCAAGAGTATTAAAAGGGTCAACTTGTGGGTCAACAACAAGTCTTTTTCCCTCAAGAGGTGTCTTGTATCGTCAGGTGTTGTTGGCCAACAGAAACAATCCTTCCCCATTCTGTGGCTGTAAAGGGAATTTGGAAAGGCATCCTGCCTGCTGTCCACTTCAATGGATTTTTTTGGCAGGAGGGCAGGTGGTGATGTGTCTGTTGCTCTATAAACCATTCCTGTCAGCTCAATACGAAAAGAGAATATTTTCCAAACGAGCTGGAATAAAGTGTTCCATGGAGATGGAAAGAGACACAAAGACAAAGGTGGTGCACTATAGGATGAGTACAATAGAGGTAAATGTCAGATGGTATTTCTAAACCTCCATTCGTCTTCTCTAACAGCCTGTGACCTTGAAGATCTCCAATCTTCTGATCCGCAGTCAGTTTTACTCAATAACGTCAAAGACAATACGCAGAGAAACGGATCCCAGATTGATGCTCAATTTCCTTGCGGAAATGCGTCATTCAAGCTTGACAGATTTTGTCCGCAGCTATGGGAATAAGCCATTAGTCACACTAGGGTCACATGGAGCCAACGGAAAATACTTGTATAGCTGCCGTTGACATTTCTGTATTAAGAGTGTTATACCCAGACTTATCCTTGCAAACTCTCTTATTCAGTCTCATGCTCTTGGGAATCAGTTTTCATTTGTCAAGGGGACATTATCATCACAGAAAGCCTTCAGGGGATGTGGTAATATCACATGTGACTCTCTAAAAATGCTTGGTATAAACGTGTAACCAGCATAAAACACCATATAAGCACAAAAAATATGGGCTTATTTGAGCTCACATTCCAGTGTGAATAAAGAGTCACCTTGACGCTGTGTTTATTTTGAGATGTATTAGGCCCCACTAGGCCAGCCAAGAACACAACCTCCTGTCAAAATTCAATGCAAATTATCACAATAATACTCTCAGCGCTGTGATTAGGGGAGACCTGACAGGCAGCAAACAGGAAACCCAGCAGCTCAAGGGCAAGAAGACGCTGCCCAGTAGAGACCACCTGCTCACCTGACACCAGCACTACAGACACGATCCAATTCAAACCTGAATATACCTGCTGTACAGACAGGAGATCTCTCACCTCTCTTCTTCATGCTCTCTTCATGCTGTATTTTCATCTGCACCTGCCCTCGAGTTCAAACTCAGAATGCTCTTTCCATTTCTGTTTATCTCACTGCCCACTTGGGAAAGGGAAGTCGTGGCCTAATGGTTAGAGAGTCGGACTCCCAATCGAAAGGTTGTGAGTTCAAGTCCCTGTCCGGCAGGAATTGTGGGTGGGGGGAGTGCATGTACAGTTCTCTCTCCACCCTCAAAACCACGACTTAGGTGCCCTTGAGCAAGGCATCGAACCCCCAACTGCTCCCCGGGCGCCGCAGCATAAACGGCTGCCCACTGCTCCGGATGTGTGCTCACAGTGTGTGTGTGTGTGTTCACTGCTCTGTGTGTGTGCATTTCGGATGGGTTAAATGCAGAGCACAAATTCTGAGTATGGGTCACCATACTTGGCTGAATGTCACTTCACTTTGTTTCTTACAGGAAACATCTGAGAAGCTTTCTAATTCAGTTTGTGTCTGTTCCTGACATTTGTCAGTGGCAGTAATCGACTGGGAGGCACTTTGTCTTCTGGATGTGTGTGTGAATTTGTGAGGACTGGGTGATAATATCACATTTCGGAGTAATCCTGATAATGCTGTTTGTAATTGTTAAAATTCCAAGATCTTTTTTCTCAGTGGCTGCATTAAAAATAACTTGAGATGTGAATGGGTTTGAACGTGATGCAATAAAAAGAAAAGAATGATAGAATGAATTATAATGGCTAGAAACATCTTACAATTGCAGGGGTTCTCAACTCTCGAGGTCCAGTGTCCCACCAGTTTAGCTCCAAACCTAATGAAACAAACCTGCCAGTAGCTTTGTAGTAGTCCTGAACACCTTAATTAGCTTGTTCAGGTGAGTTTGATTAAGGTTGGAGCTAAACTCTGCAGGAAAGTGGACCTCGAGGGCCAGAGTTGAGAACCCCTGTACTATTCTATGGTCCCTTTCAGACTGCATGCAAAAACAACATTCAGTGTTACCAGTTTGGTCCGGTTCATGAACAAATTATTTTTATGAGTGTGTTTTTTTTTAGTGAATCTTTAACATACAGTGTGACCAGTGTAGCCTGATTCATGCACAAATGAGTTGGTTCTTTATATTGACATCCAAAAAGATACACTGTGGCAAGTACAGTCCGAAGCACTAAGAAATAACTAAAATCAGCCAGATTTGCAGAGGAAGCATGAATTAAGGTTTGTTTGCACCTAAGAAGTGACTGAAGAGTGTATCGAGTCCCATAATGATTCTGTCTATGCCATCAAGCACTGAAACTGACCAATTATCTGAATGAATAAGCACTTATTTTTGACAAAGATTTAAATAAGGCATACTAGTTACACAATAATGAAGATTTTGATCCAGGGTCTGTAAATATGTAAATATGTGTGAGTACCTGCAGTGCCAGAGTAATCAGCAATGGTGAGGGGGTAACCGTCATCTTCAGGATCAACAGAGAATAGCCCAACTCCAAACACGCCATACTGTGCAAAAGCTGTGCTGTTCTCAAAATCTTCAAGATCTATGCGCAGCTCGTAGTTTCCTTGGATAGACAGAGCATGGATTTGTTTCAACCCTGATGAAAAAAGAGAATTAATTTCACGATTATTTTTAATTGGCAATTGGATTATGAGTGTAAAGTATGAATTAGGGCTGTGAATCACATAAAACATTTCTTTTTTTATATATATTAGTTTAAAAAATAATATTTGTTTAATAATTTTAAGTACATGTATAATAATGGTTATATTGCCAATATGAATACATTAGTTCAATTTTTTTTAAACATAAAATGACTACAACCATTTGCAAAAAAAAAAAAAAAAAAAAAAAAAAAAAAAATATATATATATATATATATATATATATATATATATATTAATCATTTTAACATTTAGTAAGCAAACTGCAAATAATCAGAGTACTGTTCTTGTTTATCCATTACAACAATTTAATGAATATATTAAAATAATAATTTTAATACAATTACAATGATCATCACATGAACCTATTCAAATGAAAGGCTCTATTAGCTTTGCCTTTATTTCTGAAAATGAACTTGATGATTCTATTTTTCATTACTCTTTCTGCTCTCCTATTTTAATGAGATGTCTGTACATTTTGTTTCACTTCAGATCTTCTCAATGAACTCATTTGTAAAACATGTAATAAAATTACTAGTCAAAACATTTAGCATCCATATTTTTATATGGATACACTGTCCTCTCTATAAACATTACCAAAATATTGACTCTTCTATCCACACTTACACCTGCGTGGCTTAATCTTGGAGATTAATTTTCATCAACCAAGAAGTCAAATACATAATGCAGCATGAGCATGAAACGCCACTGAAAAACAGAGTCTGCATTCTGTGGCTTGCATATAAAGCAATGCAATAAAACATTGAAATGCTCAAACACCTTTTATTATGCAGAGCAAATGCATACTTAAAAAATTCATACATGGCTACTATGCATTAAAGCTGCATGGAAAACAACCACGTCTTAGGGGAGACTCTTTTTGTATCACATTTCCAGCACTAGTCCCACAAACACCTGATAGGAAAAGCATTGCAGCACAGTTGTTACATATAAACACAGAGTTAAATTATCAAAATTAATCTGATGTGTGTAGGGCACAGTGTGACTACAAACATGATTGTCTAGACAAGGAAAAACTTATAAAGAAAACCGGAGGTGGGAAACAGCAGCTTTCCATCAGTGCATACAAAACAGAGTCTGTCTTTGCTTCAATTAAGAAATAAAAAAAATAATTTATTTTTGCAAAGAGGAAAAAGCTGCTACTTCACATGAAATTTACATAACTTTAATTCAGCCTTAATTAAAACCCTTGAGTCTTCCCCTGAGGCTTGTTTGGAATAATTAAAAATTGGGAGTATTTTACGTTATTCTTGCTTTTCAACCAAAGAAGGGGCCAAACAGGCAAGTCTGTGGGCATAAAACTGAGGTTTGCCTGAATTATCAATTAAACATTATCGTGAAGAAATTTCAAATGTAAGAGCTGAGCTGCTTTTTGACTTGAATTATACTGATTGCTCAGTTAGCAAGAGAGAGTGAATGTACACCATAACTCGCTCTTCTAAAGCGCGCGTTCTGTGCCTTCTGCCAGATGCCCTTCTATTGTGATATGGGCGGTCAACACCCGTGAAGCCTGGACAGTTCCCATTTAACAGTAAACATAAATAGACACTGATATATTGAGGCAGAAAGCAGATTGTGTGTTGAGCACAAATTTAAGAGAGCAGCACAATAAAAAGACTACGGGCACCGGCAGTCACACAGCACACCTGTGATAAATACCATATTCTTACAATTATGCTGAGAAAAATTGGGTCAGAGCAATCCATAACATTTCAAAGCTCCTTTAGGTTACTATACACACACAAACACACTCTCAATGAATACAGATATCATACTAAAACAGGAAACATAAAACATTTATTCTAGATGTGCGTAATAAACACATTGAATTGTTAGTTATTTAAATAATGGTGCTATATAGGGTGCCAGCTTAACAGACAAAAGACAACATCTGGATTCTAATTAATATGTTAATGTCTGCAATTTGCACCTGCATTTGCGTGAAACGATTAACAATTCATAAGACTGTGCACGGCTATACTTCTCTTTTTGCCATGGTAAAAGGTTCAAATATTAATGATTTATTTGCTTAGATTTGAAAATGTTCAAGGGAAATGGATTGAGCAGTTATAAATAACCCTCAAGCCATTTTTCCACATTCTTATAGTTTTACTCCAGGAAACAGAAACATCACTCGAATCATTTCACTCTATCTTTTTCTCTTTCTGTCCTCTTTCAGTGACATTTCTGCACGTTAAAATATTCATAATGCTTTTCTCTCTATGTGATTCCATGCAAAAGAAAAGGAAAGAAATAAGCGGTAGGGGAAAAAAAATTCACAGGCAGCAACATGAAGTGTGCGTTTGGTGAAGAAGAATGAACAGGAGGCATAAATAGTGCGATGGAGAGATGGAGGGCAGCGTAGAGGGCAGAAAGTGGAGGGGTGTCTTTGAACACCTGTCTGTTCTCTCTTTTCCATCAAGACGAGAGAAGAACAGAAAGGATCTCCCACAGACTTCAAAGGGAGAAGCTCAGAGGGGGAAAACGTAATTTGTGTGAGCTCACACAACTAGTATCGTGTGTATCGTTCTCTCCGTTTTATTATTTTTTTCCTGGTGACCACTGTAAAGAGCTTTTGAAAATGCAAGATAAATGTTAACCTGTTGTTATGTTTCCAGGGACACTTTTAACCTGTTTTCTAAAACCAGAATAATGCAATATTCTGGTTTATAGAATAAATAATATACAATCTAAAAATAAAATAAAATGGTGGCAAATGTCTGTATTAATTCTGGGTAATGTAAAACCTTAATCAAAATAATCACCATAACTTAATTTACATCAATTTGTAATTGTAGCATTTTTTTATAATATGTAAGTCAATTAATAAGTAACAGTTCTGAGTTGTTTAAGTTATTATTATTATTATTATTATTATTATTATTATATTTTGCTATGAGCAACACACAGACACAGACACAGACACACACACTTAAATGCAAAATTGTAACACAATCTGACATAACAACATCATTATTCACATGGCGCAGCTGACTGGTTCTTTTAGTTTTAGCAGACAATGAGCTTGCTGCTTAACATTCAAATACTTGAGCTTGCTTTAACAGTTGCAGCATGTATCAGAAACCCTTTACCTTCCCCAGCTCCACCTGTGTAGATCTGCTATGGGGTGATTTTATGTATGCTATACATGGGGGTTATTTCATGTTATATGCACAACAGCAGTGCTTCTTACATGCTCACAGCAGCATGTTTGAGTAAGTAAGGACCAAGCGGCCAGCTTGAGTTGATCATTGCCTATATTTTGATCAAATTAGCATGGTCAAATCATCATGACTTGCCCGAAATAAAATCTACAGATATACAACAATGTAAGCATATCACAATGTTAGTTTAAACGTTTGCTGTTAGATGGATATCCAAGCCTTTGTGTGGAGAGTGGAAGCTGAAGCACACTCTGCAGGACATGGGGCCCTATCATACACCTAGCACAATGCAATACAAGGCATTTTCCCGTCCAGCGCCACGTCATTTAATTAGCAAATTAATTTGCGCCCATTTGTGCGCCCATGGGTGTGCTGGTCTAAAAAAGAGGTGTGTTCAAGCGCATTGCTATTTTAAGGAGCTAAAAATAGACTGCACCATAGACCAACTCAAACCTGGTCTAAAGTCTTAAGTCAATGGCGCAATATTTTTTTGTTATTTAAAGAGTGGGTTGGTAGAAAATGCGCCTCTGGGTGGGTCCACAGTGCACGTTGACAGTGGCGGGGGGTTGTTTCCCTCTTTTTTTGCTTTCCTTCACTGTTATATAGCTTAAAAGTGCTGTGCGCATTTTACTTTCACATTTGAATTAGCGTCAGTTCGGCGTCAATTGCTTAAATGCAACAACAAGATACAATGTCAACCTCACTTACATAGAACTTTTATTAACAAAACAAATAAAAATACACCATGCTATTGGGCAGGCTATGCCTAATATAAAATAGCAAATAACTTTTGTGAAGTTTAAATAGGTATACAAAACTGGAAATGAGTAAACATGTATAATACATATAATCAAAAAATAAGAAATGTTGAACGTTTATTAGCAAAATGAGTTCAAAAGCTTGGAGGCACGGCATACACCTTGATGTCAAATAAAATAAATAAATGACACAAAGTGTAAATAAAGTAAAAATAAGCAAACAATGTGGATCCAATTAAATAAGAAACAAATGTTTAAAAAAACCCTCCAAAACCACTTTAGATAAACGAAAGATTTGTTTAGATGAACGAAATTATTTTTATTACTACAAAAAATCAAAATCATGGTGGGGGTCGGTGCCGTGGTGGGCAAGTGATGTAACTGGTATTGTGGCTTACCACAGTCAACACTGTCTATCATGGCAAACCTTTATTAGCCTTTTTTTTTAATCCATGCAGCAAATGCTTTAAAAATAGCAAAAAATTACTTTATTGCATTCCAGACGCTTTTAAAGTAGGTTACTTTTCACTATAAATTTTACAGGTAGTTTGAATGTAAACATTGTCATCATTTTGTTGTATTCCCATTTGTAAAATAGCCTACAAATTAATTGTTGTAGGCTAACCCGATCTCATGAAAATGTGTACAGCACGATTTTCTGCTTCTATTTAGTGTTATATTTATGTTCAGAAATTGACTTTGGCATGCAAAAGACAGATAAATTCATAATTAATGACATTGCTGGTTCAGTCGACAGAAATACGGGACACATAGGCCTATAATAACTGGTGAAATATTTGCGGGGCAAATCTCAGGTCAGTCTGAGCACTCGTGGTATGCACAGTGTGCACAGCCATTTACCTACAGGCGCCACTGATGTACATTTCCATGATAAAAATTTCATAGAGTTGTCATGACAGAAATATAGTAAAAAAAAAAAAACATTTCAATAGCTGTGGAGCATGTAAAATCCACTGTTCTGTAATAAAGTTATGGTGTTGTTGTTGGCCTCAATCAATAATGTAGCTTCTTATGTGTCCTAAGGAGCAAAACTACAGTATATGAAAACATTGGGATGGATACCCTGAGCTACACCAGTGAGCTTTGGATTAGTGTGGATGAGGTTTCATCACCTATTTTCACTGTGTTCTAGAATCTAGTTACAGAAGGAAAACCTAAGTTTGAAGAGCAGTTCAGAAAAAGTGACACCTGAGGGGGAAATAGTCTCTTAGCTCACTTCCTGACACATAGTACATGTCACAAGTGTGAAGATGTTCAAAAGCAGAGAGCAGAGCTAGAGAAATGACTCATCAGCAGAGCTGTATGCAAAACCAGAGTATCTAGCCAGAGTCAGAGACGAGTTCCATTTGAGACACAATCTGTCTGTCATTTTTAATGTACCTTTAGTAGTTATTATTCAAAACAAATGAGGGAATTATCCTTTTTTTCTGATTAGCAATTGAACAAGATGTGCTTTTATGCAGGGCCATCCTTTGCTGACGCACCCGGTGCAGGGTAGGAGGCGATTGCTTTGAGGGGGCCCCGAGGCGAACGGACAAAGGAGGAACTCCCCGGGAACGCGATTGCGTTAACCCCCCTGGTCCGTTAGCAATCAGCTGCACCAACTAATGACATGTTTCTTTTGCTTGAAAATGTGGTTTCAAGAAGTTGGCATGATGAAAACCTCAAGACCAAATCAAAAGATGACAACAGAGAACAGACAAAACATTTTATTATAGTCTACCATACTACTAGTCTAGTTTTATGATTTTTTTTTCCACAAATTATTTTTTTTATAAAAATCATAGCATGATGGCTGTTCTTCTTTCTCAAAGTCATTTTTCCTCTATATATCTGCACTTTGAAAGAGTTTTGAATACATTCCTGCTGACAAGAACACACGGCCTTAAACTGATAGTTGACTATATATATATATATATATATATATATATATATATATATATACATATATATATATATACTGTGTATATAGTACAGACCAAAAGTTTGGACACACCTTCTCATTCAAAGAGTTATCTTTATTTTCATGACTATGATAATTGTAGAGTCACACTGAAGGCATCAAGGGCTATTTGACCAAGAAGGAGAGAGATGGGGTGCTGCGCCAGATGACCTGGCCGCCACAGTCACCGGACCTGAACCCAATCGAGATGATTTAGGGGTGAGCTGGAGCGCAGACTGAAGGCAAAAGGGACAACAAGTGCTAAGCATCTCTCGGGGAACTCCTTCAAGATTGTTGGAAGACCATTTCAGGTGACTACCTCTTGAAGCTCAACAAGAGAATGCCAAGAGTGTGCAAAGCAGTAATCAAAGCAAAAGGTGGCTACTTTGAAGAACCTAGAATATGACATATTTTCAGTTGTTTCACACTTTTTTGAATCAGAATGTCTTCTTTTGTGTTCCACAGAAGACAAAGTCATACAGATTTGCACCTAAATGAACACCTACAGTTCACTCATTTTTGAAACTGTCAACTGTCTCTATAAGCTGGTTTAAGATGGTCTCCCAGTGAGGCATTGCTGGTCTTTAGTTAGTATGGTAAGTGTCCAAAACAGCTCTATAACATGCTACAAACAAATAAACAAAAAAACTTAGGCCAGCTTCAGATGTATTTTGTCCATCTCTGATGTGGTTTAATTAACATTCACACTAATGTAATAATGCTTTCAGCTACTGCTAGATTGTAGTACTGTAATCTCCATCTAATATATTTTTAAATACATTAAATAAATAAAATAATATTTATATAAAAAAATTGTAAAAATTTTCTGAAGAATTGTGCTGATTTTCTCCCAGAATTAGAGCTAAAAACATGTCAAAAATATGCTGATATCTACTGAGAGTGATCCAAGAGCAAAACAAGAAGATTAACAGAGATTATTTGTACACTAATGGAGGCTATAAAGGAGAGAAAGAGAGAAAGAGAGAGAGAGAGAGCGGCAGAATGGGAAGGGGCTGGGGATGTGAGAGGAAAAAAGCGTTAAAAATGGACAGATATTACATACAAGTAACTACAAATGAAATGTCATCTGTGCGTCCACAGAGCTTGGGTCGACTAGATTAAGATAAATCTTTTCAGAACTCTGAGGTCTCAGTGAGGTACTTACAAGCACAACACATGTATGCTTGAGCTCACATTCACCTCTTATGACACTGGACTGATATTATAGCACTCACTCACTCACTTACTCACTCAAGACATATTTCATCTCAACATCCTCCCTCTCTTCCTTCGTTCTCATCTTACTTTTTATGTGTATCGTATTTCTTGGCAATATTAAACTCCAATGACACCCATAGTCAGCATGAGTTGGTGTATTATGGGAAGCGCACTCGTTGTCATGCTCGGGTTTGTGTGTGTCTGTGTGAGAAAGAATTATGGAGGGGTACTCATGACTCCACACAGAAAATGGATGCTCTTTGTTAGGGAGCCATAATTCATAGTGCTGTAATTGATTGAGGAGTGTGAGGATTTACAACCAGAAAGAAGGAAACATATAAAAGAGAGACTTTTGATAGAGACAGAAGGAGAACACAGAATGAAACAGAAACAAGGAAGTGAATGTGTCTAAATAGGAAACGATAATGATCTCTTATCTCATCTGTCCTATCTTCCATCTGAAGTATGGATGAGCTCCCAGTGACAACAGGTTCCGTTTAACAGAGTTTTTATTATTATTATTATTATTAAAACAGATTTGGAGTGAATAAGACAATGTAACTAGAAAATGTTATCAATGACAGAGCCTGCCTTAACTGTGCACAAAGCAGTGTTGCAAGCTTATTCTTGTAACCCTATCTTTTTGTCTTCACAATTCTGTATATACAATATTAGTTCATCAACAGATCACAAAACATATGGCTAGGATTATTATCCTGTTTTTGAGTCACTGATCGGATCATTTTCAGATCAGCAAGTAAAAAAATAAAAATCATATCAATGTAACTTTGCTTTCAATTTATTACTTAAAAAACACTTTAAGTACTTCTTCAATACCACAGCAAAAACTACTAACTTAACTAAGAAACTTCAAACATGATTAAAGGTAATTAACAGCCAGTTAAATAGAAAATAAATATAGATTAATCTTTGTTAAAGTGTTTTGTTGTTTGATTAATATTAATGACACTGGCAGCAACAGGTATTTATAGACTGTTGTCCTTTAAGACCTGATGCACGTATTTAATAAATTAATACAAATCAGATTTTTTTCTCAGCTGTTCATGTTCACTTAAGACATTACCTACTGCATTTACGAGAATGATTGTTGAAACAGGTATTTTGACATAATTTTATGTGTTTATGTATGTTCAAACGCAAGGAGATGCAAAAGAGCAGAGCATCCGTGTGTGTGCAGCTTTGTGCAAAGGAAAAACACACAAGTACTGAATTGAGTTCTCTTGTGCCTCTTCTTGCACTGGAATGGTTTGAAAATAAATGTATGTGTAAACTGGCAAGTCAAAAAACACACAAATTATAAACTTTAAGTTTGTGATTGTTAAATTTTGCAAAAATAATTTTTGTAGTTTAAACCATATTAGATTCCCCATTTCTGCTGAACTGTAGTGTTGGTTAAACTATCCCTCTAAGCTGTTTTCCCAGTGGGGGCCGTTGGCTATAGTCGCCACACTGTGGACAAAAACTAACTCACACACTCTGTGAACCACCTACACACTGCAGCACAAAGCTGCTGGAGCTGTAATAGTTTTGTAGAGATTACCACGGTTTGCCATCACTGGCCCAGTCCAAAGCACTTTTATAAACCATCTGACATTCAGACTTCTGGCCTGCTTAAAAGAAACAGTTCACCCAAAAATGTCAACTTCCTCATGGACTGAAACAGATTTGACTGTTCTTGCTGTGAGATGTTACTTCCTCTTCCACCAAAGCAGTGCACTTGCAATTTCCCAGACATGTCTGGGGGGTACACACAGTTACACATGGTTTGACACTGTGAGGATGATCAGCTGGTCTGGGCATCTTTTTTCTGGCGTTTAAAAAACACCAGTAGAAGGGTCTCTTCAATGTCCAAAATTATTTTAACTGTGAAATTAATTGTGTGTATATATATTAGGGCTGTTTAATCGATTAAATGTTTTTTATCTAAATAAATCACACCCCTTTTCTCTGATTAATGCCGATTAATCGCACACTTCATGAAATTAAGCATAGACCATTTATCCTGTTTCAAATGTTTATTTTGTCATCATTTGCTATAACCAGGAAAGTAAACCAAAAGATTGAAGGGTGATTCTAAAAAAAAAAATCTATATTTTCTGTAAGCTTTTTTCAAGATAAATTTAGATGTCTTTCCAAAAAAGGACACCCAGAAACTCCAAAAGTACACCAAAGGAGCCCATATATATAGCAACAGCAAAGAGCTTTTTTACATTTTAGAGAAGTTGTGACACCAAACAGGACCACATGGAGATGCAAAAAAAAAAAAAAAAACCCTACAAAACTAAAATAACCACCTGCTGAATGCATATACATAAACAAGTAAATGTACGGAAATGTCTGTGTTTTGCACAAATACAATACTCATACACTCATTATTACAACGGAGTCACACGTGCTTACTGTACGACTGCTGTATGCCACCGTAATCATCTTTACGTTGATTGCAGTGTTCATCCATCAAAACTTCACTAGTGAGACTGGTTATCCAGTCGAGAAATAGTAGTTTGTGTCTCATCTGGCCATACAGTGGTGGGATGTTGACAACCCGTTCAGCCTATATTTCACACAGCGCAAAATGTAAGGGCTCATGCTCTTCAGAGACAATCACAATGAAAGAGCTCTGCTCTGCTCTGCCAATCAGCTTGGTTTCCTTTATATTAAGTTTTGGACATATTGTTTGAGACACATTCGCTTCCTTCGCTTCCTTTTTCCCGGAGTTTACCAGCTTAAAATGATCTGATCACCAGCAGAGAAGCAAAACTGGGTTAAAAGGTTAGAATAAAAATTGTGCTTCAGTAATTTAGCGTTGATTGCTTTAAATTATTTTAAACATATTAAGGATTGTAAAATTAATTACAACCATATCAAACTGCAGACCTTTCACATACGTACTCCAACTTCGCCTCAGTGCCAGGTGCTAGTCAAACAAGTGGGAAAAGGTATGGGTGAAGAGGGAGCTTTGGTAGAACATCAGTGAACTGCGATCAGATGAGATGTTGTCAGGTCATGTCAGTAAAAATGAATTTTCCTGTCCTGTAAGCCATAATGCTGTGCTGGTAGCACATGCTCTTCAACTGCACACACAAAAGTGGTGGTGTGTGCTGTAGCCTATATCATTTCATATTAAAGTGCAAAACAAGTATGCAATATTGTAGTTGTGTCATCAGTTAAGTCCTGACGTTAAATCAATGAACTCAAATCAATATTTTGTGTCTAACTATTTACTTACTGTATGTGGCAAGTAGCCGTGTAATATGTGGGATAATGTACATCCAGCCAGTTGTTATTTCAGAATAAACCCTTTAGGCTGATACATGTACTGATCACCCTGTCAGGGTTTATTCTGAGATAACAACCGGCTGGATGTACATTATCCCTTACTTAAGCCCCGTTCACACCAAGAACGATAACTATAAAGATAACTATAAAGATAACGATATTAGCGTCCACACCAGCGAACGATATTGTCTGTGTATTCTAAGCGGACGCGCGTCTGCTGCTTTAAATTCTCGAGCTCATTACAGCAGGATTGATTCTGATTGGTTGGCAATGTTTTTATCATTCATCAGAAAAAAAATCGTTCTGAAAGTGATTCCAACGATATCATTTCTCTTTGCCTTTATCGTTATAGTTGTGGTGTGGACTCTGCTATTCTTTAATATTGAGAACGATTTTTAGAACTATATCTTTATAGTTATCTTTATAGTTAGCGTGCTTGGTATGAACGGGCCTTTATACGCATTTTCAAGCTATCCGACTCATAGATGGAATGTCTGTGTGAAACCTTAAGCATGTGTACATTGCGTCAGTAAGTACTTGACTCAATGTGCACTTTCTTTTTTTTTGTGCTCTCTGACTCACTTGGTCCATAAAATAAAAAAAATAAAGAAAAACTCATATTTTTCTTTGATTTGACGTATGACCTCTTTCATTTCATCTTTCTCTCCCACATTTCTATTGACCATATCAGATAAACTACAAAGATGAAAGAGAACTGAATGACTTCACAATCCTTGCCGCCTGTCCTTTGTTGGGTATGATGCTGCCTGGCTTTGTGCTTATCGCTTAAAAAAAAAGTTAAAAAAAAGATTGTGTCTTTTGAAGTAATTCTAATTAATGATGGTATGATAACATAACTCAGAGTTATATGACTCCTGCTTTTTTTCAGTGCATAAAATCTGCAGGTACTGCTATGCTACAAGCAATAGACTTTTAACTCCAATTCTAAAGGAGTGTATGCTGCCAAAAAAAACAACAACAACAGTATATTAATATCAAAAGTCAGCTTCTAAAATATTGGTAGACCATTACTTTTGAGCTCAAGCAGTTTTGTAACTTGACAAAGATTGCAGCCCTAGACTGAATTTTTTTCAAAATTCAACCACTGTATATCACAACAGTAGCCCCATTTCACCCAACAAGAGCAGCCTCTTCCATCACCATAACTCTGATGAGCCTTCAGTGGAAGTGTTTGATGAAACAGAGGGTCAAGGATGAGCAAGAAAAATTATGAGAGCAAGTCATAAGGGAATTTGACTGGTTACAACAGGTTAAAAGGAAAACTGCAGGAACACGATGTAAGCTTTATCTAAATCTCAAGGGTAAACAATGTCCATGAGAGTGAGAAGCTATACACAGCCACTATGGACACTATAATAACACCTACTCTTGTCCCTTTCTCAGCCTGTGCGGCATAAGCAGAACAGAACAAAAACGGCAATGACTGCCAGCCTTCTGCAATGCAGCTAACAGAGTTTGTGCAGAGAAACAGGGTATGTAAGTTCACACTTGAATAAACCAAACTGTATGTCTCTTTGATGATAATCTACTTAACATTGAAAAGACAATGAGAATCTATTTCCATGTATAAGTATGCCCTGGAGCGCAAGTGGCCACATCAGCAGACGTGGGGTGGCAGCATTAGAAACAACTGTATTTTCAAGACGCCCCAATGGGTCTGACTGATGCCACATCCATCTGTCATCCTGCATCCATTGCGCCAATTTATGACCTCACACATTGTGTGTGTGAGCGTGTGTTTGAGTTATGTCCTTTAAATTCCCAGTACATCCTCTCTCTCTCTTTATCTTAGCAGAGAACAAAAAGCCAGTAGCCACTGCTCATCTCATTAAGCGAACACAGGAACAAAAAACACTCACGCAGACCAACACACACAATAATGATTCAAGTTTAAACCTCTCTGCAGGTTAAGAGCATGATTATAGCGCTTTGGCTGTCAAAAACCATTTTGGCTCGCAGAAACGGTAAACATGGCAATTTGGGCTTACTTGTTGATTTGATTCCCACTTGCTACATGGAGTGGAAGAAAAGCAGAGGGAAAGAGTTGCTGCTGCACATCCACAGATCATGTGGAGATAGATGATTAGCACTCTAATTCAGTGAATTTCAGTTTCTAGGTTGGACCAACAAATAAATATGTTTAAGGGATGATAAACAATCAGGCTGCCATTATAGCACAATCAACCCTTACAGATCTGTGATGTACGGTTGACTGTTTGACTCTCTGCAGGTCTAAAAGGTCTATAGGGTGCACCATTCAGAAATTACTTCTTGAATTTGAAATGAGGTAGTAAACACAATAGATCATTGCAATTTGAATTATAATGATAGATAGGTGGACTGACATGTGACTGCACAGATGTGTGGAAACACCTAGGAATGTGTGTAATTGTCTAGGTGTCTATGGTCGAGAGGTCTTGGCAGCTTTTTTACACTGATAATTTAAAAAATCTGTTTACGCTCAAATTCTTTCTCTAGGACACAAACACAAATACACAACTTACCAAGCCAGTACTCTCCGGTGATTTTGCCAAATCCTTCCCTGTAGGAGTCCCACTCCCTGAAGAAGTTCACAGACCCATCCTCCCTCCGCTGGATTACCTGACAAAAAAAAGCAAAAACAAAATAATAATTAACTACAAATTTGTGTCAAAACTTTAATAGTGGGTTGCACGCTTTTTAACATCTGAACAACAGGAAAATGTCCTATTGTGTTCTACTGTATGATGTATGTGTGTGAGCTTGTGCTTTTGAATAAAAGTAGGACTACTGTATGATTTTAGCGCTCTTCCTCGGAGTAAATCCACAATAAGAGTGAAAGATTAAACTCTCTCAGCAGAGACTGATATGAGGCCTGAACAAACATAATGATGGAACAGCTCCGTATTGTGATCTTAAGGATAATATCATTTAATAGAGTATGATATCTTGATCTAGTCAAGACTGACTCAGAAGAGTAGGACTTACAGAGCTCATAATCCATTTGCGTATGGACACAATCAAATACTGTACAGTGCCATCCAAAAGTTTGAGTGCACTTCTATCATGCACTTCTATCAAACTATATGACTAGTTTGAGTCACTTTGAATTAAAAAAATAAAATAAAATTTGAAAAAAGAACCTGTTTATCAGAATGTCTCAATATTTGAGCTGTCCCCCTTTTGCATTAATTGCTGCTAAAAACGTTTTAAACAACTGAAAACCAGTGGTAACCCAAATATAAAATCTGAAAGGTGGAATAAAAGGATGTTGAAGGATAAAACAAAATGTTTACAGTGAAGTTCAAAAGCATTTTGCCAGTGTACAACAAGCAGAGGAGGAGGAAAGTTGAATTAGAGTTCAGAGTTAAGCAAGAAGGACATTAATGACGATGCGTCTTAAGAAAGTGCAATAGTGGACATGCACAGAATAAAAGAGATCAAATGTGCCAGCATAATGAGTCTGTCAAAATCGCTGACTCTAGTTTTATCTGTGTCTGTGTGAGAATGTTTTTTTTTTATGGCACAGAAGGGAAGTCAGTGCAATATTGTAATCAGAAAAAACACTCAGGGGTCTGTGTTTGTTCTTCTGCATTATCTGTAATACCTCTGGGTATATGGCATGTTTGCAAAACTGATAATTAATTTGATTTATGTATTGAAAAAATATGTTTGAAGCCTTTTACCAACTAATTTGCAGCGTACTCTGCATTAATTACTCTGTAAAAGTCTAGAAAACCACAATGCGTTTAACTCGTTTCATTTCTCCTATCAAACTAAAAATGTCTGGTCAGCTGAAGTCATTAACAGGTGGACTTTGTTTTTCCTTATGAAATTCGGTAGAGATGAGAGATGGGGAGGGAAAGGGGTTGATCCAGTATGGGATGACAGTTGTCAGTAATCTTAAAGGTTTCACTCTCTCCCATATCACTCCCACCCTGTAGCTGCCCTGAAGGCTCCTGGGAGATCAACCCTGCCTCCACAGAACTGAGGAAGACACCACTCTCAATGTTGAAATTACACATGCATCCGCACACGCACACACATACTTACAATCATGCCTGTGTGTTATCCCTTCCCTTTTCTCAACAGATTGAAGGCAGGCAAGTAATGAAAGTCAAAGGGGCATTGACCATCACTGTCTAACAACAGTGTCAGCTGAGGCAGAAAAACAGACAGTGAGAGAGAGATAGAGGTAATATTAAAGGTGAAATCAGAATCGGTTGACCTCTTCTCACCGTCCCTGTCACCAACAGCTTTCAGGAATGCAGCAATCCCTCTTCAACAAATACAAAAAAAGAATAATGGCTTTAATCTTTAATAATGTGAAACTTTTACCTAAAATGTTTGTGGTTAGTTTCACCATATTTTTAAAGGGATAATTTAAAACACACACACACACACACACACATGCGCGTAATTTGCACGGGGGTTACGGGGTTCATGACCCCCCCAAAAAATCAGATCCAGCTAATATAACCCCGCCAATATCATCACATCATTCAGATTAAAATAGATATGAAATATTCAGAATGAATACTTTTGTTCATTTTCTTTATTAATTTCATTTGCCAGCAAGAAAGATAGTATCATATTTTAAATAATCTGTAATGTACCCCCCGCCCACCGCACCGATTTGGTATTACCAAAGTCTCTGGTAATACCCAACCCGCTTTCTGTACCAAGTTTGTTCACTATTTTGCTCAGTCGATGGGATGAATGGTTGGAGAAAGCTGACGGAAAGATGAAAAGGACACTGAAAGGCAGCCAGACAACGATTTTTCATTGTTTGTCGACACCAGCCCAAAAAAAAAAAAAAAAAATCCTGACCAAACGGAGGTACTCCTAAATTAGCTGTTAAGTTAGCTCAGCGTTTCTCAAAGTGTGGGGAATAGAGACATGACAAACAGGTTTTGTGCCCAACTTTTTAATTCCTTTATTTATTGACCATACACTCAAATGAAAGAAAGCCAAGAAAGCTTAAATTTCTTAAATGAATTAACGAATGATACACGGATTGTGGATCCTGTAAATGGACCTTAAATATGAATGTAGGACCTTAAAAATGTATGTAATTTCACACACAGCTAGTAATATACACTAAATAATAATTCACATTATGCATTTGGAAAATGTTATTTTGTAGTCTCTATCTATTATACAGGTGAAAAAAAAAATCACCAATCACAAAGTTTCAAATAGCTGTTTCAAGTCATTTACACAATCAAAAGACTTAATGTCACCTCACATACAGTTAGTATAGAAAATAATCACCCCCCCCCCCCCTTATAAAATTATAACATTTTGTTGCTTTGCAGCCTGAACTGAAGATGGACACAGTTTTTGTTTTATCCAGCTGTATTTACTCTTGTGAATACAGCTACTTACAACATCTTATAAAAACAATATGCAACTTATAACATCTAAGTGAAAGCTATAACACCAGCATGTCAGAACCCAAGAAAAAGAAAAAAGCCACTCCTCAAGAAAGGCCACATGCAGTCACGACTGAATTTTGCCAAAATGCAGTTTGAAGATTCTGAGGCAGATGAGACTAAAATTTAACTATTTGGCCTCAACACCAAGCAATGTGTCTGGTGGAAATTTAATCCAGCTCACCTTCCAAATTACAGAATTCCCACAGTAAAGCATAGAGGTGGTGATGTCCTGTTATGGAGCGCTTGTATGAAAATGTATGGGGCAAAACAAACATCAAATTCTTGAGGAAAATCTACTGCCCTTCCCCAGTTGTCAATGGGAAAGAAGGTTTACCTTCCAACATGACAATGACCCCAAGCATACAACAAAACTGATTTTGTTTCTTTCACTTGGATATATAAGTTGCTTGGATATATGAGTAAATACAGCTAGATAAAACAAAAATTGTGTCCGTCCTCATTTCAGGCTGCAAAGCAAAAAAAAAGAAAAAGTATATATATATTGACTATTTTTAAAGGGGGTGAAATTTTGACTATTTTTAAAGGGGGGTGATTCTTTTCTATACCCACTGTGCTATTATCGTCTTCACACCCTGATGTTTACAGTAATTGATCTGAAACCCTAACAGTGCAGTGATCTGTGAATCTCAGCCTGTGGTCTTCGTGTCATGACTGTGCCGTTTCACTGCAAATGACAAACTGCACCCAAAATGTCAGTCCCTGCCAACTACACTAATTAAATATTCTCTTTTAATTAAAGTTACCACCAAAGGATTATGGCAGCTGAGGGCATCACTGTGGTGGCGCCTGTTCCGTGTGGTTCTTCAGAACAGAACCTTTATGAAATCAATACCTTTTTTTCTTGCATGTGAAAAAAGCGAAAACGATTTGTCCTTGCTCAAGGAGGGCTTGGGTTAGTCCTTTTATATCCCTCAGAAAATAAAACTGAAAAATCAAGTCTGCGCTTTTAAAGTTCTGAGCTGATTCCATTCATTAAAAATTCAGAAGTCATGACTTCATGGTTAAAATTATAATTTGTGTAAGGTGAATTATTATTTAGCTTTCATTAATAGCTGTGTCCAATAAAATAGAGAGAATTTAGAGAATTTTAGAGAATTTTCCTAGTTTAACATTTACCAAAGGGGTTTACCTGTCTTTAATAAAAAAAAAATAATAATAATAATAATAAATTAATTCCTTACACTTCCATCTGTCTATGTTACCTATCTTCACAGTTAATTGTAGACCAGAAATCAGTCTCACTTGAATTGTGAGAATCCAGGTTACATATTGCATTCACTTGTAAAGCCATGATTTAAAAACAAAAACTATAAATATTTATTTTTTATTAGTAAGACTTGGGATTTAAAATGATTACCTTTGGTTTAAATAATTATTCTCTTGTTTTTTTCTTTCTTTCTTCCATTTCACACTGCTACAGAGTGAATGATATTCATTCTACTCATAGTAGAGGGATAGTTCACCCCAAAATAAAAATTCTGTCTGTCATTAATTACTCACCCTCATGTTGTTCCAAACCCATAAGACTTTCGTTCATCTTCGAAATTCAAATTAAGATATTTTTTTAAGAAATCTGAGACCATTCGGACCCTGCAACAATGGAACTTACACGTTTAAAGCCCAAAAAAAGCTAGTAAGGACATTGTTAAAGAGCAGGTCATATGTTTTGTGTTAGAGTCCCCTACAAACAGGTTTAGGTCTTTGGTCAGAAAACACTGTAATTTTCCCAGAATATATATTTATGCATAGAGTCATCTGTCCATAATTTCAAAATGGTTTGTTCGATTCAGTTCTGATCGAAATGTCTGCAAACCCCTCCATTCCATAAGCCTACTCTACTCTTGGTCAGCTGGCCAAGCCTGTTGTAACTGGCACAAAAAGGAGTGCGTGAGCAAGCTAGCAAGCGCTACCATTTGTGTTGTCAAGTCCGCAGTCGTGTTGATGTCCGCGGGTTGAAGCGACCTCAATAACATCATATTTAGCCTCTGGTATGTGAATTCATGAGGGGAACCCTAACAAAAAAACATGTCATTTATACCACAGAATGTGCTCTAATCCATTCCTAAAGTCGGAATGAAACGCAAGTACCAATTGTATTTTTTTCTCTACAATGACTTCTATCTGAGTGAAGCGGCATCTGAAATGAGAGGGTGGGACTTGATTTCGTCCTTCGAGAATTGATTGGATCACTAGAAGTTGGGGCTTTGCTAACAAAATGGAGGCAGATCTGAATGCCAGTTGTAGGGGGTAGTGTACTCCCCCATGGCTTGCGTCAGCACTGGTCATGTTGATTTCTATAAATTAAAGTATCAGCTTCAGATTTTCCCCATCAAGATAAGCTCAGTCGTTTTGAGGTTAACGTTCTTGACTAAATATTACGAGGGCACATGAATTAAAAAAAATAATAATGAAATGCAGGGATCAATTATTTATAATAAAAATTTTCCATTTTGATCTCATGCCAACTTTTAAAATAATAACATAAACACTTTTTTAACACTTATACAAGCAAATCATGACCAGAGGTACAAATGCTAAACTGTAAACATTTAACAAAATAGTGCAAACGTGACTAACTGATGGAACTATATAGTTTGTAAATCAAAATATGCCTACTGTAATGTCTGGAGAACAACAAACAAAAGACGCTCCTTGTTAGGGGTGTCGCGATATGGTATTGACGATAACCGTGATATTCAAAGCAACAATTATCGATATTATATTATATTTTTAAAATTAACCAGTACCTGGTTGAGCTCCCAGGTGACAGTATTTTGCCTTAATGCTGACACCTGTCACACAAGAAGAAGACACAGCACTCGCAGATACTCAGAGGAGAGCCGTGTTCATCAGTGTAAGTTGCCATTATTTTACTAGATTACTAGAATGGGAAATGTTATATTAACCTGTTAACAGCGGTTTTCTGTGTTCATATATTTAAGTAAAGGGTGATTATTTTAATAAGAACTGTGTATTCTTTACTCATCCTATTTTTGAATTTGCAGTCAATATGGCCTGTGTGTAGTAACACTTTATTTCTTTGTTCAAATCTATTAACAGTTACACGATTAAAACTGATCTTGAAAAACTGAGAGACCACATTTCTACATTAAACTCAGTAAAATGTTAAGTTGGTTGCAGTGTCATGCACTTGATGCCTCATCTGCGGTCATTCTTCAGTAAGGTTCAGTAGTTAACATAGTTAACATATATAAATAACATAAATAATAATAGACAATATTTCCACAGCATTTATTAATCTTAGTTCATTTACTAATTACTACGTGCATTTACTAATGCATTATTAAAATCAGTTGTGTTTATTAACATTAATGCACTATGTACTAACATGAACAATGAACAACAATTTTTATTAACATTAACAAAGATGAATAAATTGTGTAATAAATGTATTGTTCATTGTTCATTCATGTTAGTTAACACATTAATGTTAACAAATGACATCTTATTGTTACCATTAATATTTATTAATCATACTGTTGAACTATTTTCTCTCTTGTTATTTCATAGGAGCTGCAAAGAAGACGGAGAAAGCCAGAGTCTTGTGCTCTGAATTTATTAGTATCCTTATGTTCGTTGGGTGAAAAAGAAAAACTCACTAAACAAAGTTAAAAATTATTTGATTGATATATTCCCCCCCAAGGTTTCTATAGATATCATGATATATCGATATCGTAAATTCGTATGGCCACAATAACAGTTATATGAAAAATCTAATATCGTGACAGCCCTACTTTGTGTCTTAACTTTTAATTAAAACGCAGAACAGCTGCATCACAGGGGCACCAGTCTAACTCGCTAGCCGCTGCAGCAAAATAAATAGCAATTTCATAATGATTATAAAGTCTGTGTGCTACACTAAATTCTTTATTATTACAGTAATTAGAACGACAGTCTACCGACACATTCTTAGGAAATAGTGGGTTTACAGATAATTATCAGAAATATTTCAGTAATATTGCGGTTTACCTAGAAAGCTAAAGCTGCATGAGGTATACATCACATATTAGCACAAATAAACTAGATATTTTGAGCACTCAATTGAGATTGTACACATAATGTATCAATCGTACTTACAGATTGTAGTTGACACTTGTTAGTCCAAATAAAGAAGATTAGAAGCCAACGAAGATAAAAGCCAAGGTTAGAGAAGCAGTCCTCAGTAAAATGAGGAGCACACAACAAAAGGTTCAAATTGTATTGCTGTGATATCGTGGAACACGACATCTTCTCGGCATGATGTAAACACCTTAACAGACGGAATATTTTTGTTGAGAGTTTATATTTCGCGAGCAGGTGGGGATTATGCAAATGTGTTACCCAGTGACATAAGGGCTGTGCAAATAATCGCATGCGATTGTCATGTACTGTACATCTCATCAGTAAAGCCCATCCCGTGATTATTAGTAAATCTCCACTTGCTTTCAGACTGAGTGGCATTCACTACACAGAGCCATGGTTCACTGACAAGCTAGGCAATATCACATTCATAATCGCAGATGATTTGCATTCGATTTCAAACACGATATCGCCTAGCTTGTCAGTGAACTATGATTAATTAAACTATGAGAATACTTTCCTAATTGAAAGGAAACTACAGCGCATGCTATGTCAGGATGCCGGCTCCTGTGTCAGCATTATTACACATATGCGTTGGGGTAGTCTCGTGAATGGTGGCAGAGACAGATGTGGAAGAGAAGAATTGCAGAATAATGTTAGATAAAAGTAGATACATTGTTCAAATTTAATACAAAATATGGCCACTTTCTGATTGACAAATGTAAATAGATCATCCTCAATGTAATGAACTATAGGTTACCTATCTTTTCTCTGCTAGAAGACCTGTGTGAACTTGAGGGAAACTTTTTTCATGCACACACTAAAAAATGTGTATAGATTTTAACCACAAGTTCAAGAGCAAACGGCTGATATAAAGACAGCACAAGACGTTTTGATAAATCGATGTCTCTAACACTGGATTACAAACTGATTTCTACAGACTCTGGCCTTCATCAGCCTACCGCTAGTAGGATTACAGATAAAAGATATTCAGCACTGTTGCTTCTCTCCCTAGGAACTGGAGTCTTACAAAGCTTCACTGCAGAGAACTTAAGGGACTAAGAACCCTTGGGTGACAGCGGAGAAACACAAGACATCTCTATTGCCGTTTATAGGACAAACATTGGCACTATGCACAAGAAGCATGTAAGTGGTGGAGGTGTAATAGTATAGTCCTGGATGGCTAGTGGTCATTAAGAGATCAATGTGTCTGTTAATCTGTCAATGAGACAGTCAATGCATCTGTCTCCCAACAGCTGCATGTGTATTTATCTGCCAGGACAGTGTCAGCTGAAGAAATGGAACAGGCAGCTGTTTAAAATCTCCCCCCGAATTTGACTGGTTTAATCCTACAATGACTACAACAGAAGCCCAGGGGTGGATTAAAACCACATCAACTCTGGGGACCCACTGGTGGGTCCAATATTGCATATGCCTAATTCTCAAAAAATCAAAATAACAGCTGAAGTGGTTAAAGTGGTCAGGGGCCCCTAGGCCGTTTCTTTGTGTGAGGCCTCTCCTTAATCATTATTCTTTACTGGAGAAATTTATTTAGTAAGGTGAACTGGCACACACACATCCAATCTTACAGTGTTTTCCCTACATTACCAGTGTCCCCACAGGATTTTGTGAGACTGTGATGGGTGCACATTGGTTCCTCTAGTCTAGGGGTTCTGCGGGTATAAGGACATTTTGTTCATTTTAAACAGAAATGCATAATTCTGGTGCATTTTGAGAGCAGAATCAATTGATTAGATCAATGAATAAATATCTACTCTAAGTAGTAATTTATTTATTGGTTGCATAGATGCCAATCAGGGGCCCCTGCACATGTGGGGGCCCTAGGCTGCAGCTCAGGCAAGCCTGTGTGTAAAACTGTGCCTACAGAAGTAGCCATGAAAATGACCTACAATGGCCCCAAAAAGCATTTGGACACTTAAGCTACAATTATTTAATTGCATTAGATATAAATATCATATTTAAAAAAAAAAAAAAAACGATGCTAAATTATTTGCTTTGTTAACACTTTAGTATAGGGTCCAATTCTCACTAATAACTAGTTACTTATTAGCATGCCTATTATTAACATATTGGCTGTTTATTAGTGCTCATTAAGTATAATGCATGACATCCATAATCCTACCCAATAACCTAAACTTAACAACTACCTTATAAAGTAATAATAAGCAGCAAATTAGGAGTTAATTGAGGCAAAATTCATAGTTAATGATTAGTTAATAGTGAGAATTGGACCTTACAATAAAGTTTGACCTTTGCTTTTAACATGTGATAACCAGGAAATGCACAAACACTGTGAAATTGCTTATATAAAATGCGTGCTTGTGGCAAAAAAGTTATACCAATTAAAAAAAAATTTGATAATGCATGGTGATCTATCAAGTTCGGATCATATCACATGAAATGGGAACAAGAAGCAAGAACTGTAAAACAAATAAAAATAAACAAATAAATATTGTGGCCAAAAAATAATAACTTATTCCCACAACTTTGTCAAATTCGTGGCCACAATTAGAATTAAGGCAAGAAAACATGACGCAAAATGCAATTTAGATCCCTTGTCTACAAGACATTCAAAAAAGATGTCTGGTTTTAGTCAGGATCGCAATAGTCATCGTCACTAACGACTCATGCTATGAAGGCGAGAGATAGAGAGATCCAGACGGATACAGAAGGAGAATAAATGAATGCGGCAAGGAAATGATACAGCTTAATGTTTCTCTGACATGATCACATTCGCATGGAGGTGTAAGAACTCAGCCGGCAGGGATGGGAACATATGCGGTTTCAGCACACTTATGATGCCGGGTCTTAAAAGCCACTGTTTTGTTCTCAGCTTGCTTACCCCTCTTTCATTGTTCCCATTCTCCTCCTTACATTGACTGTTCCTCTTTTTCCTCTCTCATTGATTCTTACCGTTTATCACTCTGTCTCTCTCCCTCTGTTCTCCTTAACCATCTTTCTTTTCCTGCTCTGGACAGGGGAATTACTGGATTAGTATGGAGTGATCAATTGGGAGAGGCAGAATCATTTTTGATGTTTAATCTGAAGATTTAGAGACTGTCACTGCCCATCATTACTACACATATCTCACAGAAAGACACAAAATGTGTGTGTGTGTCTGAGAGAGAGAGAGAGAGAGAGAGAGAGATATTGTAAGGGTGTAACCTGATTCAGTAACATTTTAACATAAGGTTGCATACATTAACATTTAAATAAAAAAGTGACCTTGATTAATGGTAATTTCTACATATACAAATACATTTTTAAATGTTAACAGTAAAAATTGTAGAAGGTAACCTTAACTGATGCTTCATAAACTAACTAGACTATGAATAAAAATTGTAGGTTATATTTTTAAATTGAAATTAAACAAGATAGTGAAAATTATTCATAATATTTTTTAAATAAACAGGAATGAACATGAAACAACAAATTACATTTTTTTAATGAATCCTAATGTTAATTTCAACATATATTAAGATTAACGAATGCCGTAAATTAATATTACTACTACTACTACTACTACTAATAATGATAGTTAACAAACAAAAGTTCATATTAAAAAATAAAAAAGGTAGGCTATATTATATATTTAACAAGATTTAAAATGGCTGTAAATTATTAATAAACCTAATTAAAAGTAAAGTGAAAAAATAAAAAGCATAATAGGAACTACAGTTTGTAGTTTTTTCATAGTGCCTAATACATTCACTAATATCAACGTAGAAAATTTAATTGTAAAATACATTGCTTGATTCCATTTCTTGGAGGGTTATCTTTATGTTTGTACTCCCAAACAGGAAAAAAAGGTCAATTCTGCAACTAATCTTTTCCAGACAAAAATAGAGGCTTACTTTATCTAATCGCAGCTACAAACCTATGGCACAGCCTTCGCTCTGCGCAATTATTTAACAGGCATTTTTAAATATACAATTGTGCAATGAAACATGAATGAGCAATACAATATTTTTTGCAAAAAAGGGAAGAAAAACAAGTTGCATTCCAAGTGCATCCCCACCCCCACCTTACCCCATTGAGTCCACAAATTGAGTTTCAATCTAAAACTTTTACATTTCAGGTCTTAGTGCTATTTTAATATTTCAGAGAGGAGTTGTGGGTACTTTTGATAAAAGCACCATTTGATAATGCCAGATCACGTAGCACTCTAATAGATCTGCTCCCATAAATGATTTATATAGTGCTCATTTTTAGTATCCTTTTAGCAGGTAAAATAATAATAGTGGAATACATTATCTCGTGGCAGAGCGTGGGTCAGGAATGGAATACAGAATATTGCCATCACAGGTGATAATGCATGTGAGTTTGTTTGTTTGTTTTTTTTGCATGCATGAATGCATAGATGTGTGTGCTTATACAGTATGTGTGTATGAGAGAAAGGGTAACAGAGGGATAAAGAACGAGATAGAAAGAATGAGCCTGTAATGTATGATCAAGTCAAAAGAGAAGATATTGAACATATTTCTTGACTGACACCTCTATTCTTACATCTGTCAATGCCTTGGGTGTGTGTGTGTGCATGGCCATGTTATGCTTGGTTCTACCCAAAAAAATATCAGTGTTGCAGAAACTTTTTTTTTTTTTTGCAAGCATGCCCTCCCTGCATCTCTGCTCCTTTCCTCTCCTTTCTCTCTCCGTTTAGCATTAATGCTGAGGAAAAAAGTCTCATTCCTATTTATAGGTGCTCACAGTGTCTGGCAGAAAGAAGTGTTCTCTCTTTTCTCTGTCATGCTCCCTGCTGTAATGAAAACAAGAGGCAACAAAGGGACAAGGGAAATACATAGTAAAGAACAAAAGGACTGAGAGGTCCAATTCTGATATTAAGCAAAGCTGTAGGTCACTGCACAGGCTCAAAGTGGCTCAGGCTATAAATTCTTCCATTTCAGTTTCCATTTGTTGTAGCGGTGGCAAACTTCACTGTAAGCTTACATCATCTGGACAGACTTTCGGAATACATGCAATCAATTACTAGATCAATTACTAGTCCAAAAAAAATAGTATAGAGTGGGTGGAATTCATCCTAAATTCCCAGTGTAGTGACTGTGGATGTGCAGTCTGTAATGGGAAGGTGGTGTGTGTTTTGGATGGTTGTTTAAGCTTAAAGCCGTGAAAAAGGATGTCCCATTTTTGTACTGAAAATCATGAATGATAGTGCTGGAACAAAAGCAGAAAATCAAGCCCGCAATTACGGCTTATTTCTGTATACACACAGTTAACTAAACAAAAGATGTATTCAGAGTTACAGTAAATGAAAGCCGAGAACGGAAACAAGGTCATTGAGTTCAGAAAAAAAAAAAAAAAGAAGAAGCCATTTTAGATCATACGTAATCTGTTTTAATCTCAATTTCTAGGTTTTTATAAGAGCACCTTAGGAAAATGTTTCAATTGCCACATTATTGCATACACATTTTTCTGTTGTTGACAATTTGAAGAAATGAATGTCTTTGGACCGATATTTTTAAGCCATCTTCCATGTCAGAAACGAATGCCTTACTTTCTTGAGTATTATATATATATAGTATAGTATATAGTGTTTATTGATTATGCCATTTTGACTACATGTCAAATGTCTGATTTCACATAGAAATTACCGGTTTTCTCCCAATAAGTTAATAAACAGCCTATTATGATAAAGCTGTAAGAATCTGAAAAGAAAGAAGCTTCAAATTAATATTTTAAAGTGCTTCAATAAATCCGACCACCCCTATAGATTTATGTTCACTTTCCATAATCCTTGACCGACAGAGGAGCATCTTGGCGGCAGGAATTTAAAACTTTACCAAGATTCAAACTGACACAGGCAGAGACTGGATTTTTTCGAACAGGTAGGGTACAAGTGATTTCAAAACATTTCAGCAGGTGTATATTTATTGTGGATATATTATTTACCTGATTTAAGATGCATTTGGTTTTGAGTTAAGCACTTCTTTGTAGTACAGCGATATCTATTCAGTGCACAGTGTGAGTAGGTCAAACTACAATGCAGAATATTAATAACTATGACTGGGACTGTTATATACATAAAATTATAATGAGAAGACCATTATACTAAAATGCTATGAATTTTTAGAGTTCAGCTGCTGTGTTTCTGCACAATGTTTCATGAAGAAAGCGTCCACAAAAGAAGTTTGCATTCAGAGCCCCGCAGATATGTTCATGTGCATTCGGGCCCTTTTTTCAAATAGCCTGTAAGTCTAAATATTAATGTTATCTTGTATAAATAATGAAGCGTATTCTATATGAAATTATGAGTTGAATCCCATTGATTAAAAACTTGCTGTCAAATGCGTCACTCTACTGGTCATCTTCAGCGCTCGCAGCTCAAAACAGAAATGCAGAAAATGAACTGCTAACGTTTTAGGCTAACGTTATAATGAGAGCACTATTGTAAAAAAATAAATATAAAATTGTTAATTGTTATGGTTTTGCCCACATTAAGTGTTAGCTATCTGTTCATCAAAACATAAAACATTATTTTCCCCGTTTATATCTGCAAGGTGTTCATTACCCTGTGTTAACATCAGTAATTATTTTAGTCGAATGTCTTACTTGATTCTTGTTAATGTATTTTGCCCCGCCCCCAAACATATGATTCGACTATCAGTCGAATATCGGCAAGATTCGAAAATTCTGATTCGACTATGAAAATCCTTAGTTGGGGACACCCCTAATATATATATATATATATATATATATATATATATATATATTAGTGGTGGGCATAGATACATTTTTTTTTAATCTAGACTAATCTCACTGTAATCTTGGAATTAATCTAGATTCATCTAGATTAAAATGGCTCATTTGAATTCTGCCAAAGGCATTCAGAATATGTGTGCTACCCATATAAAATAATGACTAAAAGTAAGTCTTTTAGAACAGGTTTCTCAAGCCAGGTGGTGCATTAGACCAGGGGCTGTTTCCTGTTTTCAAAATGCATCACAAACTGCTTTGTATTATTTTACGCACCCATTTTAACGACTTCCCGTGTTCACGCGGTTGCGGTCCGTCAGTGCGTTCCAGGAGCGGTGCGTCTGCAGCAGTGCAGCGATCATTTACTTATTGAGTAGCGGACTTTATATAAATGTGACCCTGGACACAAAACATCTTAAGTCGCTGAATCACTGGTGTATATTTTTAGCAATAGCCAAAAAAAAAAATTGTGTGGGTCAAAATTATCAATTTTTCTTTCATTCCAAAAATCATTAGGATATTAAGGAAAGATAATTTTCCTTTAAGATATTTTGTAAATTTCCTACTGTAAATATATCAAAAAAAAAATTTTATTAGTAATATGCATTCCTAAGAATTTGTTTTGACAACTTCAAAGGCAAATTCCTCAGTATTTAGATTTTTTAGAACCTCAGATTCCAGATTTTTATATATAATAGTTGTTTCTCGGCCAAATATTGTCTAATCCTAATAAACCATACTTCTGTGGAAAGCTAACTTACACATATTTCAGATGATGTATAAGTCTAAATTTTGAAAAACTGACACTTAAGACCACATATACATAAATTGGCTATAAACTTTGATGTCAAAAAGTCTGATACAATGACTGTAAATGATTTTATTCTGAATTATCCAGGGGTCTCCAAACTCTGTCCTGGATGACTGGTGTCCTGCAAAGATTAGCTCCAAATTAAACACATCTGAACCAGCTAATCATGGTCTAGGCATACTAGAAAATTCCAAGCAGGAGTGTTGAGGCAAGTTGGAGCTAAACTCTGCCAGGACACTGGCCCTCCAGGACTGAGTTTGGAGACCACTGGTTAACATAAAAAAAAAAAAAAAGTTTAGGCTCTGTAAGATTTTTTTAATGTGTTTGAAAGAAGCCTCTTATTAAAGGGTTAGTTCACCCAAAAAGCAAAATTATGTTACTAATAACCCTCATGTTGTTCCAAACCCGTAAGACCTCCATTCATCTTCGGAACACAGTTTAAGATATTTTAGATTTAGTCTGAGAGGTCTCAGTCCCTCCATTGAAGCTGTGTGAACGGTATACTGTCCATGTCCAGAAAGGTAAGAAAACATCATCAAAGTAGTCCATGTGACATCAGAGGGTCAGTTTTATACTTTATACTTTAATATTTTGAAGCATCAAAAATAAATTTTGGTCCAAAAATAGCAAAAACTACGACTTTATTCAGCATTGTCTTCTCTTCTGTGTCTGTTGTGAGAGAGAGTTAAAAAAAAGCAGTTTGTGATATCCGGTTTGCGAACGAATCATTTGATGTAACCGGATCTTCTTGAACCAGTTCACCAAATCGAACTGAATTGTTTTAAACGGTTCGCGTCTCCAATACGCATTAATCCACAAATGACTTAAACTGTTAACTTTTTGAATGTGGCTGACACTCCCTCTGAGTTAAAATAAACCAATATCCCGGAGTAATTCATTTACTCAAACAGTACACTGACTGAACTGCTGTGAAGAGAGAATTGAAGATGAACACCGAGCCGAGCCAGATAACAAACAATAGACTGACTCGTTCACGAGTCAAGAACCGTTTCTGTCAGACGCGTCCGATTCGAGAACCGAGGAGCTGATGATACTGCGCATGTGTGATTCGGCGTGAAGCAATTCTGCCTTTATTTGATTAGAAACATCAATATTGTGAAATATTTGTATATTTTAAAATTACTGTTTTATATTTGAACATATTTTGAAAAGTAGTTTATTCCTGTGATGACAAAGCTGAATTTTCAGGAGCCATTACTGCAGTCTTCAGAGTCACATGATCCTTCAGAAATCTGTATAATACTGATCTGGTGCTATAGAAATATTTCTTATTATTATCAAAGTTAAAAACAGTTTAACATGCTGTCTTTTTTCAGGGTTCTTTGGGGACTGAAACTTCAAAAAGAAAGCATTTTTTTTATATAAAACTTTTGAAATATTGTCAGTGATTGTCTTCACTGTTGCTTTTGATCAATTTAATGTCTCCTAGGTAAATATAAGTATTAATTTATTTTACAAAAAAAAAGGGTGTATCTGAATCTCTTCATTCACTCTTCTTGTTCTTCACCTATTTTGCTCATTTCATTTCATTGTCTCCCCTCAATATACACAAACACCAGTACAACCCCCACCCCACCCACACTATGACTGTGGGTGTATTCTTTTCTAGTTGCAACAGTCTCTTGAGCAAAAGAAAGTAGAACAGTTAAGAAGAACTAATAGCCTGACAGACTGCATACACCCTCTTTCGCCTCAAGCCATTTCCTCTCAATAACTTTCTATCTCTTTCATTGTATCTACAGCCTCTATGATGTCACTGATACAGTACACTTAAATATGCCCATGCACACTCAATGATTGTTGGAATGGGGCACAGAGAAACCATCTGTGCTGCTGTCACAACTGAAGAAACGGTCTTTCCTATTGTTTCTCTCTCACATTCGCACGTCCTTAAAAAACTTAATATTCTGCCGTTAAATATAGACAATTGACTTCAGAATGTGCTACTGCATGCATGCAGATGTTATTGATCTCTGAGGAAAAGTTCAGGAAAGGACAGCCTCCGTATTCAGCAGGATTCAATCCTACGCTGGGAGACCCAGAGTAATCATAATAACGACCCTCAGCATCATCATATCGTTATCATCATATCAATCTCACTAAGAGCTTTCAAAAGCGTTTCATCATTTTAAGCAGCTAAATATAACAGTAACTTTGAGACTCTTGTTGTTAAGAACCTCAATAAAGACATCAGTATATCTACATGTCATTACTAAACCAGACAATGGATTAGTGCCACAGTACATGGTTGGAGAGATTAGATGCATACAATTTTATATGATATCAAATGTACATTTGACTTTTTTTTTTTGGTGCTTTTAGCCTACACCAATCTGGGTTTTAAAATTTAATTTAAAATGGAGAGAAGCAAAGCAGACAGGTTGAAATTTGATGGATTACAAAAATAATGATCTGTTTTGGTTTGGGAAATCTGGGTATGCATTGCCCATTGTTAAACGGATAGTTCACACCCAAAAATAAGCTCCTGTCATTTACTCGCATATGTCGTTCCTTACCTGATTTTCTTTCTTCTGCAATCTTTCAAAGGGATAGTAAAAATTTTCATAATTTTCAGGCCTTCATGTTGTTCAAAGTCTATATGTATGTCATTCTCCTGCAGAACAAGATTGAAGATATTCTGACTGATGAAGAACACTGGGGTCCAAACAACACTGGCCCCCATTGACTTTCAAAGAATAGAGAAAAAAAATGTCATACAGGTTTGGAACAACGTCAAGTTGAGTAAATGATGACAGCATTTAAATTTTGGGGTAAATCTCTTTAGGTTTGTGTTGGCAAGTATATATGAGGTAATATTATTTATTTGTGCTTTTTTTGAAGGATCTGCTGCTCCTTCAAATCACTGAATTGCCAACTCAGTACAATGACCACCAAGTCCTAACCACCTTAAAAAATTAGTGGGACATGCCTACCTCAATATTCAGGTTACTTGTCAATCAACATGACAATCCAACATCACATCTTTTTGTTGTGGAGACCGTTCTTCCCCATGTGTGTAAATCCATAAGCGACTGAGAATAAGACCCCTGAACCACACTAATCTTCTCTTCTTTTTCCCCATTTCATTCACGTTTAAATTAAAATGAAACCCTTACTTTGGTGCGATACCAACAATACCAATAAATCACTCTTTAGAAGGTGCATATTACCACAAACTCACATGCATGTGTTAATGTATTAATGTGACTCACCGTCCAGCCACCTCCGTCTGTGCTCATATCACAGTAGACCTGAAAGCCTGCAGGGTAATGAGTGGGAAAAACAGAGTAGATGCCATCTTCTCTCTGACCGCTAGCATATATATCACTACAGTCCCGTGGACGAGAACCTTGAAAGAGAGAGAGGGAGAGAAAAAGAGAGTCAAACACAAACCTCAAAACTAGATCACCAGATATTTACAAGATAGCAAATAGCTAAGTAGCTAAACTATTCCAAGACTAGATCACCAGATATTTACAAGATAGCAAATAGCTAAGTAGCTAAACTATTCCAAGGCTAATTTAATGACCAAAGGCATATCGCTATAAGTTAGCCAACATGACTTTACACAGGTTTTTCCAAGGCAGCTAGTGCCTCACAGTTTACTGGTCTCTGTTTAAAAGAGTGATCCTTTCCCCTGATTACAGAACATACTCTCCCTTTCACTGGCACACACTTGCATACAAGTATCTGCTCAACACTGAGGTTCATTACCAGCCACACCTGTTGCTCCAGCAAAGACATCAGGGCCTTAAAAGTAAAGTGGTAAAATGCTTTCAGACACATTAGGCCTCCCAAGAGCACAATTTAAGCACAGACATTTTCCTTCAGCTTCCAGCGTCTTGAGAATTCACATCATTGGGGCACAAAAAGAAGACAATAGTTATGTGGGCTTTTTAAACAGTTTTTCATGAAATTGACTGATGTTCTTTGGATTGAGAATCAATGAGTCAACAATGAGAGGAGGATCAGAGCACCTCTGCTTGGGGGACCAAAGTGCTTGTGATTCTGAGGTGATATCAGAGATGTAAAAAAAAAAAAATCTTATCAACCCCAAACTTTTAAAAACTGTATAGTAGATCAAATGGACAATGGACATAGAGGTAAGACCCCAAACATAAACAAAGGAGATATATCCCCTACCATTAGCACAGCCTTTAAGGCGAACTCCTCTGACTGGCGCCCTCTGCAGGTCAGCCTTCACCCTGGCCTTCAGACCTCCAGTTTCCTTCTCCATGGCATTTAGAGCATCACTCACAGAGTTGACAACCTTCACCATGTTAATCTGGCTCTCGGAGAGCAGCTGCAACACATACACAAACAAGAACTATTACACAGACAGAACAAGATAAAAAGGCAAGAAAAAAACTGCAGGCAACAGATGTGTTGTGAGTCAGATCCATGTGGTTGATCTACAACTTATTATATACTTACTGACTTTAATTAAAGACAGGTCTGGAATGACAGTGATCACTTTTTGTTCCCCATCTATACCTTTATTTTTGTGTTTAGTATCTTAAGATTAAATTGTGTAAGGCTCCATTGCCCAAAAATATATGAGCCATTGTGGATAACATGCAATCTCTTTAATAATGAATGGTGGAAAATGTTCAATTCTAACTCTGCAGCACAACATAAAACATATCTACGATATATATGTTACCATGATTCATCGAGGGGAATAAAACACTGCATCAGAAAAGCTTTGGGAACACCTCTGCATGACAGTGAAAATCAATGAAATCAGTCCAATGGAATGGCGACATCACGGGAAGGGTTATGTAGAGACCAGGAAGATTAAGTCTTTCACCGCCACTGACAAGTTATCTCGTGATTTAGAAGTCGACACTTCCCCACCATTGATGAGTTTTTACGTCTTTTCGTGTTTTCACACTCAGGGAAGCTATTACACATCTTCTGAACAGACTGCAGGGTGAGCACCCCCTGCTGGCTTCACTAACATTAGTGGGGCTCTGATCTTTATTTTGGTATATTGCATATTCAAATATTAATACAGCAAAATATACTGGAGTCCATCATATTTAAATGAAAATCATCAAACTTGCTTGTGGTGGCTGGCAACTCCCCCCCCCCCCCCCCCAAAAAAAAAGTTAAAAGCACATCCAGAACAAACAGCATTAACTTCTGATAAGTTGAAGCAAGCCACTCACAGGGATGCAGGACGTTGTTCCCCCCGCTCCCCAGGCCATGAGGGAATTGTCTGTCATTAGAGTTATATGACGTCAAGAAGCCCCCAACACCTGGTACTGAGACAAGAACCAAGGCTTCCTCCACATATATAAGGCATTTAAGTATCGCCATGTGACCTTGATCATGCAAAACGGGTTGCCCTTCCGGGAAAACCCCTTGGTCCTGAGCCACCAATTCAAAAGGTCTCATGTACAACAGGCCAATAGCACTTTGGACACAGCTGCCATCAGACCCAACAGTCTCTGGAACTGTATTTCAGAGAGTGACTGGCCTAACCTCACACTGTTCACCTCTGTGGAAATAAAAAACAAAAAAGACAAACAGGAGACTAAATGTGCCTGCATCGTTGTTAAAATCCATACAACACAGATCAAATTGGTTCTCTGTAATGAAGAAATCAACCAATACTTGATATAATTGATTACGTGGATGCCCTGGAGGCACAGAGTAGCCAAAATTGCATCAACGCACTGGTGAAAATGTGGGGTGACAGTGCTAGGCCGAAAGGAAGAACCCAAATAATAAAATGCTTTGAACCCAATAGCAAACCTCAGGAACTTCCAGTGTTGTGGAAGGATGGAATCATGGATGTATTCATCTTCTCTGGTCAAAATCCATTCCTCAGATCTGTTCTATTTTGACTGAATGATTCAGTCTGCACAGACCTAGAATCAGACGCAAACCCACATCCTTCCATGGAGCGATGAAGTACCAGATGTAGAACCTGTGTAGTACATTCTGTGGCCTCCTTGCTCACAAGTGTAAATACTTCCTGTTCCATTACCAGAGCCTGCCCATGCAACCATCTGCAGGACCTATTGAGACACAAAAAAGCACTGTATTTAAAGGATGAGAGAGGAGAATGGGTGAGGCCTGTTGCCAGTCCGTAAATGAATATAGACATCTCAGCTTCTCAAAGCCAGAAGACTATTTCATTATTTAATTCCTCAGAATTAAATGCAGCCAAACAACCAGACAAGTGAAACATGGGGCCCTATCATACACCCAGTGTTTGCTAGTTTCAGTCGGGTGTATAAGACTTTCTTCCCTCAAGAAGAAATACCAATGGGAGCAGAGCTTATGCAATATAGATTCAGGTGGCTCGGATCTCTGCATTCTCTGTATTTCTTCAAATCGATGCATTATGGGTTTGCAACAAAATAATGCCGGGGGGAACCTTTGAACAAATGGGAGACTCCCTTTTTCACTCTTTCCTCCAATTGCGTGCAAACATATTCATCTGTTTGCAAGCTATTATTCATGATTCTTTTAAATTGCATTTATTATTATAATATTCAGCTTAAAACGTAAAAGACCATGGGCCCTATTTTAACGATCTAAACGCAAAGTGTAAAGCGCATGGCGCAGGTACACTCAGGGCTTGTCCAAATCCACTTCTGTTATTTTAACGATGGAAAAACAGTCAGTTTTTGGAATGGGTTGTCCCTATTCTCTTAATAAGAAATAGGCGTAACATTCAAGAAACCAATCAGAGTGTCATCTCCCATTCCCTTTAAGAGCGAGATGCACTCGTGCCATGGCGGATCACTATTTACATGGCGGAATTTGTTGGTGGAAAAGCTGAACGCTTCTCAAGCTAAGAAACCGATCTGCTCGTGTGCTAAGTTAAAGCTTGCGATCAGATCATTTACGGGACAAGCAGGAATCCACCAAAGCTTCCCGAGGTGAAGCCTTTTTTTAGACCAGTGCACAAATGGGCACACATGCATTTGCACACGTCAGTATGATTGAAAAGTTAAAATTAAAGAAATAAATACAAATAAAACACAAAAAACATAAAACACATTTATTCTGTGGCACCTAAAAAAATGATTTGGCACCTAAGATTTTTTTCTAATAGGAGCCAATTGCTCCTTACTCAATTTTTTTTTGTTTGGAGCCCTGCTCTCCTCCCAAACAAACAACACAAGGGTCATGTGTATTCACAAATATAATGTTTAGAACACACCGACTGAATTGCTGCATGCTTTTATGCTCGCCATATATTGTTGTTATTGTGCACTGTAACTGACAAACAACAGAAAAGGAACCCTTTCACGCTGCATGTTGGACCCGGAAAATTGCCGTAACATTGCCGGGTCGCCTTCAGTGTGAACACAAACATGTCTCGGGTTTGGTCACGGGTCGGGGACCTAGTAACATCACCGGGTTCAGTTCAGGAACGAGCTCTCTGTGTGAACAAAAGCCAGAACTAATGCCGTAAAAGGTGTATCGTAGAGATGATGCACGTAATCGTGTGACTCTTTTACCAGGTGTTTTGAAGGCAGATCAGCGTTCGCGAAAAAAAATAAATTAAAATTGTGCAAACTGAAATGAAGCAGAGATCAGTTATTTGCTCACTTTCCTTGCTAACGCTGAAATCGTTTACCAGTTTAAGTGAAAGTTAACATGCCTAGTGTTTTTGACTCGTACATTACACGTAACATCCTGATATCACATGTCTTTACTGGACCTTTACGGGTTGTGTGTGAACGCACGCACATATCCCGGGTAATCACTGGCAGTGTAAAAGTTGGCAAAATCTAGCGACCCGGGAACAATTGCCAGAAAAGATTACCTGTGTATTTTCCGGAATTGCAGTGTGAAATGGGCTCTCGACTGACACACACAGAACGCTATCTGAAGACACAGAAGCTAACGCGATTTGTTTCGGATGCACTTTTAATCTTTCTGGTCTCTACGTCACCCCACCCGTGGCCGTGACATCTAGCCATTACATTGGTCTGATTTCACACATGCCTCAGGACACAGTCACACAAAGGCATTTCCAAAGCTTTTCTGAAGAATCACGAGTTCCCTGAAGTGGAACAATTCTTGTGCCAAGTATAGATCTGTGTTTGATGGCTTTAACCTATTTGAACTCTATAAGTTTATTTCCTGGACATATAGAAAGCTTTGAACCATTGATGTGAGCTGCTTATTGTCCAGTGAAAATAAAAATCCCTTGTAGCCTATGAGAAGGCAAAATCAGTCTGGGAGACAGGTTCCATAAGGCTGGCTGTCATTTCAACTCAAATGCTTGACATGCAATAGAGCTGTAAAGGTCTTTGTGCCAGATTTACGGTGTTATTTTCTGCTTGAGGAATAGAGCTGTATCTGCTATTGCTTGTCTAGATAGAAATAAGACTATTGAAAGAAACACACTCTGACACATGCATATGTGTGCCTTTTGCCCATAAACTTAAGAGATCTGACCCATTTTAGATGGAAAACCCTATGTGTTCCTGTGATCATATGAGCTTGTTCTTGTTTTATTGTTTGTGAGGCACATTCAACATAATGAGTGTCCTGTCCTTACCTACAACTTGTCCCACATTTATCTTTAAAGGAAAAGTACACATTTGAACAGGACACACACTGTCTATACATACTGATGAGCTATGAACATAAACTATGAAACTATACTTCATTCTGTCCATATATTTTTTTAAGGAATGTGACCAGGTTAAATCAACCTGATTACTGTTTCAAATAAATGCTGTTCTTTTGAACTTTCTATTCCTGAGAAGAAGAAAAAAATCATAATTTTTTCAAAAGTTTTTAAATAAAATAAAATATGAAATTAGCATAATCACAAACTATTTTTTTTTATTAATCCACAAAGTTTCAATGAATTCAATGTTATCACTGAGTGTGGGATAAGTATGGTTTTTAAAAATGTTTTTGCAAGAGGTCTGTTTTACTTACCAAGGCTGCTGCCATATATTTTAAAATGTAATTTATCCCTGTGATGGCAAAGCTGAATTTTGTATCAATGTTGAAAACAGCTTAATATTTCAGTGAAAACCATGATATTCTTCAAATACCGTATTTTCCGGACTATAAGTCGCACTTTTTTCATAGTTTGGCTGGTCCTGTGACAGGTGCGACTTATTTATTAAAATTAATTTGACATAAACCAAGAGAAATGAACTAAGAGAAATGAACCAAGAGAAAACATTACCGTCTACAGCCGCGAGAAGGCGCTCTATGCTGCTCAGTAGTGATGGGAAGTTCGAAACTTTTTTCCGTGAACCGGTTCTTTTGGACGGTTCACCGTTTCTTTTACGCTCGACGTAATGATGCCATTGGCGATGACATAATGGCGTCACGCCTTTCAAACATTCAAATATATAAAGTCAGTAATCATAACTTTAGTCAGTTAAAAACCTTATAATCATGAAAAGTTTACAATTAAGTTTTGTAACAATGCACCCAAATACAGTAACAGCAATAATGTACATACAAGGATTTAAGTCTTGAAGACATAAAGTAAATAAATTAGGTGTCATCAGTGCAGAAACCATGATCCACTTACTATACATAATCCATTGCGATGTATTTGTTATTAAATGAACTTACGTTTCGCCAGATTGCCCATCATTCAAGCCTCGGTTTACCCGCACTCATAACATTAGCACAGAATCAGTTCAGAATCAATCACCAAAAGAATCAGTTCGGTTCATACGCGCTGAGAGTCAGTCGACTTCACGCTGAATCACGCATGCGCAGTATCATCAGCTCCTCGGTTCTCGAATCGGACGCATCTGAAAGAAACAGTTTTCGGTTCAGTGTACTGATGATCCGAAAACCGATGCAACCGGTTCTTGACTCGACAAGGCATTTATTTTCAAATTACTAGCATATTAGCTGTTTCTTAGTATATGAGGGGCCGTACAAGCCATAATACATTCTGGCACTCTCACATGCTTACGTTCTCCTTTTACATGCATACATTTCTACTTTCTCTCTCACACATACATTCACCTTTCACATACATATATCTCTAGGTTTTTTTTTTGGGGTATACATTACTTCCTGTTTAAGTAGGAAGTCACTCTCAGACCAGGAAATACATGTGCAAGACTTACTCAGCTCTTCCTCACAATTTTACAATGATGCCATTCAAAGTCATCATGTTTTCTTTTCAAGTACAATTTTTAGCATCACTGCTCCAGTCACACACTTATTTTCTAAAAAAAAAAATATATATTGTTATTAGTATCATTATTATTATTATTGTTGTTGTTGTGGAAAAGAGCTGAGAATATTTTTTCTGGGTTTTATTTTTTATTTATTTTTTGATAAATTGAAAGAACAGCATTGTTTGTTACGTTTGTTACAGTTACATTTATTTGTTACATTTATATTATTTACATCAAGCTTTTGTATGGTATAGTGTATATTGTTATTAAAACTTCATAATGTCTCACTTGATTATACATTTAGTCAGGAATTATAGTTTGGAAAAATTCTAACTTGTAAAATGTTTACACATTATGTGAAACCTAATACAAGTATATAAATAAATAAAAAAAGACTTACTCATGTTTATGATCTCTGCTCAATAAAGAGCTTTTTTCTTTTTTCTGAGGAAATCCAAAACTCAAATCCTGAGGTAATCCACATCACATCTTTTTGGGGTGAATTATGTCTTATTCCTCTCATCGCGAAGCAAACAGTAAAATTAAAAAAAAAAAAAAAACTTGAAGAACAGTCTCGCTGCTTTGTTTTCTGTATGGGTGTATTCAAGCCGCACGCTTCAGTGAAACATTATAATCTCAATAGCCCGTTAAGCGAGTGCGTGTGGTCGAATTAGATATAATGAAGGGAGACGTGAAAAACGGATGGTTTTCATATGGATTACTTTATCACAGAATATTTGTTTTCAGTAGCTGTTTAGTTTAAAAGTAGACATGTCAAGCTTTCTATAGATATATCTCTCATGTCTCTTCATTGAGTATTCACTGAGTTACAGTTCATTTTAATGACGCGTCTAAATGAAGATCACTGCAGACCAAGGCTGCAGACAGCACACCTTGTTTGTTATCTTTATTTTATAAATGCACAAAGTTTTGTTGTATGTCTGTATTCTGTATTCTGTCTGTACAGATTTGATTGATGTATTGCTCTTATCTGTACGATCAAAACTGAAAGTATAATTTAAGTTCTTTTCGGGGTTATCAGGAGAAAATGCCTCATAACGCGTATACATGTGAATCGACTCCAAAGGGTTAAGTGTTTTACTTGCCCTGGCAATATTTTCACAGGTCTTGCCACAATCAATCAATCAATAAATCACTAAATGAGACTTATTGTTTTCATTGTTGACTGTATCATTATATTGTAATAAATGATAACCATTTTGCACAAATAGATACAATTGTTCAAAGATAAAACTGAAATAAACCTTGCTTTTTCAGGTCTTTCAGGTAGGTCTAACTCTATTCCACTTAAGGATGCACTGATCAGGATTTTTCGTGACTGATTCCAATTGCTGATTTTATTTATTTATTTATTTTACAAGCAAATGAGCTGATTCCCATAATCATTGCCAATTTATTATGTTTTTATTACTTTTATTTTTTATATTTATTACATGTTTATTTTGGTCTGTTACTGGTCAACTAAACTTGAACAAACAAACAAACAAAAATATATGCAACATGAAGCAACTGCACAAAACAAAAACATCAGAGAGGCTGAATGAATATTTTATTATTACTCTTTATTATTATTAGTGTTTTATTACCTTAATTATATGTCTGCACTATGTTTGTACTTTCTGTACTGGAAGCTCTTGACACCAAGACAAATTCCTTGTGTGTGTAAACACACTTGGCAATAAAGCTCTTTCTGATGCAAATGCAAATTCAATCTCTGACAGCAGGTGGAGCTTAAAGAACAATAACATTGTTTCCCTGGGTTATTGCTGTAAGCAGAGCTGCACTAATGGGGGAAGTCATGGTCTAATGGTTAGATATTTGGACTCATAATCCAAAGGTTGCAAGTTCGAGTCTCGGGCCAGCAGGAACTGTAGGTGGGGGGAATGAATGTACAGCGCTCTCTCAATACCGAGCAAGGCACCAAATCCTCAACTGCTCTCTGGGTGCCGCAACATAAATGGTTGCCCACTGCTCCGGGTGTGCTCACGTTGTGTGTGTTCACTGCTGTGTGTGTTTGCACTTTGGATGGGTTAAATGCAGAGCATGAATTCCAAGTATGGGTCTCCTTGCTTGGCTGTATGTCATGTCACTTTCACTAATTAACTCTCCTTAAACGTATTTAACAATGGTAAGAGGAAAAAGAAAATGCCATCCGTATGAGATCCGTATTCACCCCAACCCTTATTCCATAATTATGGTTTTCTTTCAGCATTTCAGTTAATTAGTTTTTTTCTGGTACAGTTTTTTCTGCTTGTGCAACTATTCTATCCTCTTTGTGTCCGTCTTCAGTGCATCTGTCTTAAAGAAAATATTCATGATGATCACTTTGTGTTACCAAACTAATTCATACCAAATACTCCTGTCAGGAATAACGAGGCAGCGTTGTTTTTAATCTGGTAGTTTTTGATTACTGTCAGTTTAAATGCCGCATTGTCAGATATTGAAAAACTAACAAAACAATTTAAAAATAAATAAACCGCAATAAGTCCAAATCTTGAGTTATGTAAATAATATAAAGATATCGCTGTCCCTAACTTGCAATCTCCCACTTTATTCACTTCCTAAATTAAGTGAATAAAAAAATACAATTCCATATACGCTAATAATACATGTATCTGGCAACACGACTGAGGCTGAGCCCACATCCTCAATCAAACTCGCTAAAGGGACGAGACCATGTAACCTTTTCACAATGATAATATATATTTATTCATTTATTTAATATTTTTTTTAAAACCCACATAGCTTGCTGAAATACTTCTGCCATGCTCATCAGGACCTGTCCTGGTGACCCTGATCGCACCTAACTTGCATTCCATTTACATTGTACTCCTTCCGTTTCCACTATACTTCTTCCGTTTTCACTATACTTCTTCTGTTTCCACTATACTTTCTCTCACACATACATACATTCTTCTCTTACATACACATATTTTCTTCAGACATACATTATATATATATATATATATATATATATATATATATATATATATATATATATATATATATATATATATATATATATATATTAGTGCTGTCAATCGATTAAAAACTTTAACTAGATTAATCACACATTTTTTTCTGTGATTAATCGCAATTAATCGCAATAAAAAAAGAAATGTTTTTGTACGTTTTTAATATATTTTTTAATGTAATAATTTCACAGTTAAATTTAAATACTTGTTTAAATGACATCTTTTTATGAATGAAGGCCAGTATTACTGATATTAATACAGCTACTGATTTTTTTTTTCTTTTTACATTTATTATCAGGCTTCAAAAATATAACAGTTTTTAATTTAAGTAAACTTAAAACAATGCTAACATAAACCCATAATAAATGTCATGTTTACTCCTGCCCTTCCTGTCTTAACAGTTAGGAAATACTAGTTAGGAAATAATAAATTTAATAAAGTTATCAAAGTTATATGCAGTCTGCACTGCATAAACTATAAATTAAATAGTTAATCCTTATTAAAGCTACAAAAGTTATTTAGTCAAGAGCAGCGAGTCATTTTCTCTGTTCCCTTTGTTCTTTAACTTTACTGACAGGAAGCTTTATTGGCTGCTGTCCCTTTAAGAGCAGACAGACACGCGGATCTCACCGTTTATATACTGTCTATGGAACTTGCCTCATTCTCTCACAACTCTTTTTGTTCATTTTAGACTTTATATAAATCATTTAAGATTGCTCTTATGAGGATAATCGACAAAACTGGCACTTTGGGATGTTTATTGTTAGTTCAAGCGCTTAAGAGAACTGGATTCTGGCGCCCTGTCTATGCATTGTGTGTGTGTATGTGTGTGTGTGTGTGTACGTGTGTATGTGTCACATAAGGGCATTCATAGACAGCGCATTCTCTTTTGTCTTGCCGCGCTTGAAATGTTTAAAAGCATTTAAATGAATAAGAGCGTGATCATATAATGTAAAGCTAGCCAACGGATGGCAGAAAATACGGATGCTGCGTTAATTGCGTTAAATATTTTGACACGTTAAACCAGACAAAAATTAATCGCATGCGTTAACGCGTTAACGTTGACAGCACTAATATATATATATATGTGTGTGTGTGTGTGTGTGTGTGTGTGTGTGTGTGTGAAAGGAGAATGTATGTGTGTGTGAGAGTAGAAATGTATGTATGTGAATGGAGAATGTATGGGTGTGAAAGCAAGAATTAATGTATGTGAAATGAGAATGCATGTGTTTGAGAGAGTAGAAATGTATACATGTGTAAGGAGAATGTAAGTGTTTAAAAGCAAAATTTTATGTATGTGAAAGGAGAATGTAAGTGTGTGAGAGTGCCAGAAGGAATTATGGTTTGTACAGCCCCCCATATTAGTACTTATAAAGCACATATTAATGCCTTATTTTGCATGACCATATTCTATATCCTTTAATCCACCACATACCTAACAACTTCCTTACTAACTTTTAATAAGCAGCAAATTCGTTTATTGAGGGAAAACTCTTAATTAAGAGGCGCCGTGTAGGATTTAAATCAAACTTTGCTTATCAATACATACATAAAACACGTGCATATACACCTATAAATTACTCACATATACATGCATACTACTGGATGTTCAAAAATACATATATAAAATACACGTAAACACTAATATGAAATCGATACCAATACATATAATGTTAGCAATGTATGTATACACACTTGTGAATAACTTGCGTATACATATAAACTTGATGCGTGCATACACATCCATAAAAAACTCGCGAATACATAAAAAATTATATATATATATATATATATATATATATATATACAGTACAGACCAAAAGTTTGGACACACCTTCTCATTCAAAAAGTTTTCTTTATTTTCATGACTATGAAAATTGTAGAGTCACACTGAAGGCATCAAGGGCTATTTGACCAAGAAGGAGAGTGATGGGTTGCTGCGCCAGATGACCTGGCCTCCACAGTCACCGGACCTGAACCCAATCGAGATGGTTTAGGGGTGAGCTGGAGCGCAGACAGAACGCAAAAGGGCCAACAAGTGCTAAGCATCTCTCGGGGAACTCCTTCAAGATTGTTGGAAGACCATTTCAGGTGACTACCTCTTGAAGCTCATCAAGAGAATGCCAAGAGTGTGCAAAGCAGTAATCAAAGCAAAAGGTGGCTACTTTGAAGAACCTAGAATATGACATATTTTCAGTTGTTTCACACTTTTTTGTTATATTTATAATTCCATATATAATTCCACATGTGTTCATTCATAGTTTTGATGCCTTCAGTGTGAATCTACAATTTTCATACTCATGAAAATAAAGAAAACTCTTTAAATGAGAAGGTGTGTCCAAACGTTTGGTCTGTACTGTATATATATATATATATATATATATATATATATATATATATATATATACAGTGTTGGGGAGTAACTAGTTACATGTAACGGCGTTACGTAATTTAATTACAAAATTATTGTAACTGTAATTAGTTACAGTTACTAAGAAAAAATGAGTAATTAAATTACAGTTACTTATGAAATTTTTAACGATTACAAAGGGGATTACATTTGAATATTTACACACATCCACATACAGATTTAACTGATTTCTTTCCCAAATTGCACTGACTATTCTGAGACATACCGCGCTAATCATTTCCGGGATGCGGAAGTACAGTCTGGTTCGTAGAATCCAGTCATAAAAACTAAATGCCTAACGCGGACGGAATATGCCACATTTTGGATGACTAAATCAAAAGTAGGTCAGTACACTTGAATCAAAACATGACATGGACTAGTGTCTGCGAATATTAAGCCCCAAAAATGCAATATATGACTCCTGCACGTTCTGCGTGTCTGTGGAAATCAGGCGCGGACTGGACACCGGGAGAATCGGGACAATTCCCGGTGTCATGGCAGCCGATTTTGCCCCACTATTTAATTTCATTATTGTATAATTGCCTGCCGAATGTACTAAAGCGATCATTTGCGAATCCGCCATTTGATAATTAAATCTCTAATAAGTCATGAATTGTTATTAGTCATTGTTATTAGAGAGAGAGAGAGAGAGAGAGAGAGAGAGAGAGAGAGAGAGAGAGAGAGAGAGAGAGAGAGAGAGAGAGAGAGGGGACTGCTGGAGCAGAGAAGCAGAACTCCTGTTCAGGGTTTCAGGTCAGTTTCATCTGTAAAGATGATTTTTTGTCTTTGTTTTTTTATTTATTTAATCTAGCAGCAGCACGTTGCTCACCAGTCATCACTCAAAATACTATATAAAGGACATAATTATTATCAGTTGTAATGTTACAGTAGTAATTTATCTGAAAAAAAATTCCGATTTTTTTATAGGTTTAGGGGGAGCTACGACAGACACCCTTACGAAAATTTACATTTTAATATTTAACTATAAATCCACTTGGTTACTATTGTTTAAATGTGGTAACCAAAAATGTAAAATTATTTTACAAATGTATTTATTTAAAAATAAATACAAATCCATTTGCAAAAAAACAAAAACAAAACAAGGTTATTTTACTTTTATATAGGCTAATAGAAGCATGGTTAATTTTTGTAAGGGAAAAACATGACTCGTGCACAGTATTAGGATTTTTCTATAAAGATATTGTAGTATTGTAGAGTATTGTATTGTAAAGTATAGTTTTGTTCAATCTTGAGTATTAAAGTCATGAGAGAGATGGATAACAGGGCAAAAGAAAGAGACTGAAGAGAAAAATGGAAGTGAAGGTGCAGTTCAGGAGAGAACTTTTAATTATTTTGCATGTCCCCAAATTAAAGATTAAAACCTTTTTTATGTCAGGTCCATACAAAAAAATAGTTTTGTTCCTTGAATTTGTTTGTATGAGTTTGAATTTTTCAGAATTTTTTTCCCAGTCCGCCCCTCCTGTAAATTAATGGCAAAGACATGGTTTCATTTTCTACACATAGGCCTACATTTTACATTTACATTTATTCATTTAGCTGACGCTTTTATCCAAAGCGACTTACAATTGCTATATATGTCAGAGGTCGCACGCCTCTGGAGCAACTAGGGGTTAAGAGTCTTGCTCAGGGACACATTGGTGTCTCACAGTGGATTCGAACCCGGGTCACTCACACCAAGTGCAACCAAAACCCTACTGAACCTCGCAGTGTTTTCAACCTCTGCCATCTCAATATAGGAGTACACGAGCACATAAACATAATTTCTAGAACTGCTCTGTGTCACTTCATGTGCATTTTACTTATTTTGAGAAAACTATCATCATATACAGAGACAGCAGTTTAAAAAAACACCAATGTTTCAGGAGTTTATTACACAGAATATGTCACATGCTTATTAGATAACTGTATTTAAGTTGATGCATATGCTTTCATTTATTATTCTTTAATTTACACCAATTTAGAAAAGTAATCAAAAAGTACTCAAAAGTAATTAGTTACATTACTTTAATAAAGTAATTGAAAAAGTTACACTACTATTACATTTTAAACAGGGTAACTTGTAATCTGTAACCTATTACATTTCCAAAGTAACCTTCCCAACACTGTATATATATATATATATATATATATATATATATATATATATATTAGGGGTGTAACGGTTCACAAAATTCACGGTTCGGTTCGATACAATACACTGGTGTCACGGTTCAGTTCGGTACGGTTCTGTACGTTTTAGATACAGCAAAAAGAAAAAATTGGCAGATAAATTTCCTTGATTTTTAAAAAATCAAAAAGTATGTTTGTTTGTTTTTTACATTGAACAATGATGAAGCTTTTCTTTACCCATCTTCTATGGTGTTTTCTTAGCAGCATACTGTATAAAACAAAAATAGCTTATAAAAAAAATATAGCTCCTTATAAAAAAAATGAAAATATTATATTAGTTATGAACAAATACAAAGGTGTAACTTTTTATATGGAACTCTATAACTCTTATAGTGAGTGTGTTTATACTCAATTGGTTCTCTATAGGGCTTATGTTTTTTGGAACAAAGCAGGAATTACGGTCTGTCTGAAATGGGCTCGTGAAGGAATATTGTAACGGGGCTCAATTACATTAAGCATGTTCTTAAAACCTAGGCGCTCGCTCACTCAGTACGCGCTGAAGGCTCGTTGCAAAATGGCTAATGCGTTTAACAGACCAGAAATAGAAGATCCTCCAATAACCAACAGGTCTGGTGTTTGGGTGCACTTTGGATTCCCTGTAAGCTATAATAGTGATGATAGAATGAATGGTAAATAGTAAGGTCTCATATCCGCGGCTATAACGTAACCTACCAATCGCCGTGGTGATGTCTTTTGCCCTGTTTGAATCCGTTGGAAATGTCTGTCTAAATGCTGCGGGGATAGTTTGTTGTGTGTATGTTTTCTCCTTTTTTCCGTCTTTTCCCAGATACTGACACACTAAGGTGATGTCGGCGTAAATGAGTTGACATGTTTAAAGTATTCCCGCTGGTGTTTTTTTTTTTTTTGTATTCCCGCTGGTGTACCCTAGACGCGACATATCATTGTTTTTTTTATCCACCACTCTCTTGCCATCACCATTATAGCTTACAGGGAATCCAAAGTGCACCCAAACACCAGACCTGTTGGTTATTGGAGGATCTTCTATTTCTGGTCTGTTAAACGCATTGGCCATTTTGCAACGAGCCTTCAGCGTGTATTACTGAGTGAGCGAGTGCCTGACTGAGTAGCCTAACATAAACATATAAGTTGGTGTTTTTTTCTTCTTCGGGGGTGTCAGGGGCGTTGCCTGTTACGTTGTTTGGGTTATTGGGCTACCTTGTTGAACGCATATCATTATATTTCACAATTTTTTTTATTTTCCAAATATAATTAATTAGTCCAACGAACCGTTCGGTCCATAATGCGTACCGCGTACCGAACCGAAAGCCTCGTACCGAACGGTTCAATACGAGTATCGTTACACCCCTAATATATATATATATATATATATATATATATATATATATATGCCATCGATTTCATATGTGGACGTGCGTGAATTTTCAGAGTAAACGGAAGGCATTTCAGTGTAAACGGAAGTCGTTTTAGAGTAAACAGAAGTAACCTGTCTATATACCGCATTTGAAATCATAGACCGGGATTGTGCTACAACTGAAGCCTTTTGCGAAATGTTCTTTCTTCACCCACTATTATAAGATCAATTAACATCAGTTGAATCGAATGTGTTGCCTGCTCACCTGCAGTCAGAAACACAATCTTAATCGCACACTTGGTTTCGGCCTTCAAGCCCTGGCATACAAAGCATCAATAACACGCAAACGATGCCAACATCATCCGCCGGTGAAGTTCACGTACCATGATATCATACTCGCCAGCAGTAAGGTAACTGGTAGTCTCGATCTAGAAAAAGGTGAGAATTTCACTTCTATGCAATCTTCACAAAATATCTTCCAAATGCTATGCAAGTTACACACAGAGAGAGGGAGAGTAAAATGTCCTGCCTCTAGTTAAAAAAATATTGAATGTGTTCCCAACTAAGTCCCAGTCCCACTAATGTTGGTGAGCTTAGCCATTTTCAGAATTAAGGTTAACAAACACGGTGGATATAAAAGTGTTTAAGTTACCAACTATATTTACTAGCACATATTTCATAATCGGAATATCACAGATTTCATAATATAGTGAGTATGTTTGCAAATATTTTGAATAAAACAGGAAAAATAAATGCGATCCATGTGTCATACAGATCTATTGTGGCTGCGTTGTGTCACATGACAAGCAAGATGCTTCGCCATGGAAACTTTAAGGCGGTACATTCTAAAATAACTGTCGCCTAAAGAAACTCATGCTGCGGGTTCAACAAGAATATTTTAAACTCACGTGCGAAAGCGTTTTAATTCTGAAAATGGCTAAGCTCAAGTGGGACTGGGACTTGGTTGGGAACACATTTTATATTTTTTCACTAGAGGCAGGACATTTTACTCTCTCTCTCTCTCATAACTTGCATAACGTTTGGAAGGTATTTCGTGAAAAATTGCATAGAAGTGAAATTGTGAAATTCTCACCTTTTTCTAGATCGAAACTGCCAATTAACTTACTGCTGGTGAGTGTGATATCATGGTCTGTGAACTCGCCGGTGTTCTGAAATGTTCAGTGTCTGAGATATTTGGTGTCAATGAGAATAATTAACTATATATAAAGACTCTATGCAGTAACAACTATTTAACTTTTTTTTTCTCCTTAAAAAAGGTGTCACATGGAAGTGCATGACAGTCTACAGTTCATTTGGAGAAGCTGTTTGTTTGTAATTAATGTATGTTACAAAGCAGAGTTTAAAACTTGCACTTCTGCCTGTTATTTTTTTTCCTAGTTTGCAGAAGCTCTTCTAATGGGGGAGACTTACATTTTCTCAAGCTATATATGAGGCCACTATTGCACACATACATGAAGACATGGGTAATCGTCCTCAGAATTAACTTTTGCTTTTTTTTATCTGATGCAGGGGATGGTAGATGTGTACTTTATCAGTGTAATAGTTGAAAATCATATGAAAAAAAAAAACCTTGTATAGCCTAATATTTGATACAAATGTTATTATATGTTATTATTAACCAGTTCAAAAGTTATTATGAATATATATATATATATATATATATATATATATATATATATATATATATATATATATATATATCATACAGGTTGATTTGGCCTGATGACAATTTTTGAAATCTTTAGTCAAACAAACTCTCTTTTGTCTTTTGGATACATCATCTCATGGGATAGGGAAACAAAACATGGCCATTACTAATACACAGTACCACACTGAATGATGTTATTTAGGACCCTTGACTATTAGCACACTTAACTGTTTAGATCATGGTTGGTTTGACACCACAGACACTTGCATATAACACACACAAAAAAAAAAAAAAAAAAAAAAAAACTAAGAGTGAACTAAGAGTGTCTGCTCATAGTAGGTAGCCTTTAGCTTAAGCTTTTCTAGGATTCTATCAATAAGTTGACTAAAATACTGAGATGATTGACTGTTCAGGATTTCTTTCTTTAATGGCAGAGTGTAAACAGAATAGTCGCTGAAGCTAATAGATGCTTCTAGAGTTAAAAGAGATTTACACAAAGTTCAATCCATTCATTCCGCCCCAATATTTTTCACTTTTATAGGTGATGCCATTTACTCTATGAAATTTGAGGGGGAGGGGAGATCTATCCTGTCTGCATGTGCATATCCTGCTGCTTCATGGAGCATATGTGCTAAAATGCTATTATGTTTAACCTGTAGATTTACCTCAGTTAATATCAGAGCTGCTTTCACCTCAAACTAACAATTAAATTGGCATTCCAATTAAATATAGCACTGGGTTTAATCTGTGACCAGGCACTGTGCGTTTCATTTTTAATGCCAAGGCAGAAAATAATAGGTAGGCCCTTAATTAATAAGGTGTGATAAATTTAGGGATGACACATTTTTACATGGTTTCTACGGTAACAACACACATTCTCTTCAGCCTCTTTTTCTTTGCTCTTCAGTAGTGGTTCTAGCCTGTGTTGATTGTTGCTTTCTTTGCTCCTTTCCAGATTTCACAAATACAACTATTCATTTAAACTGTATCAAAGCTCAACCAAAATAAAAAATGAAACAGAAGACCCCTCACAATCACACACCAGTGCACACCGGTCACCACTGCTGTCTAAAAGTCATCAGAAAATGGAGGATTATTTTCTATTCAGGGGGGATTTTGCTAATGCCTTTCTCTGTCACACAGGTGTTTGGTTGTGATAAACAACTCTCTTTCACTCCTGCCCGCTGCGTGTTTGTCCGTGTGTGTGCATCCGTGTGTGTATGTGTGTTTGTTTGACAGATTTGGTAAGTAGAAGCTTGTCAGTGACTAGTGGTTTGAGAGAGATGGTGTTAATCCTAAACCTGAAGTCTTCATAATTCAGATAAAAGTCAGGCTTTAACTCAGTAATTCACTTAACACTGGAAAACAGGCAGCATCTGCTATTCCCCAGCTCTGAAACTGTAGTCTATAGAGAAAGAAGTGATAAAGCAGTTGACATCTAGTGTATCAATGTCCTCATATCAGCTTTCTTCGTCCTCAGCTGGCAATAACACAATGTATGTGACAATATATATACCACTAGAACCGTGCATAATGCAGTATAAGTGCAATATGTTACAGGATGCTAGTGTGAAAGCCAACATATTCATAAAATGCCCCTGAGCAGTAAAGAACCACGCAGGACAAGGAAATTAAAATATATTGCAAATAATCAATCAGTGGCACTCTGTCACATGGTGGACACAGTCAAACAAATATTGCTCTGAGTTTAAATGAATTAATTAAATGAATAAAAGTAAAAACCTAAAATATAATAAGCAGCTTTGCCCCTAGAAGCTTCAGTTCTGTGTAAATAAAATGCATCAGAGCAGCCTTAGAATGTGGAGTTGTCATGATGGAGTATATTGATTCACCTAATATGTAAACTTTTTTCCCCCCATGTTTCTGTTCTTGGTTATACTGTATTAAACTGTTCATTTAAATAAACTTTAAAATAAATACATTTCACGTATTCCTCATACATCTTGTAAGCATCAGCAATGTAATTTACTGTTGATACTTTTACTATTTACTTTACCAATGCACTTTAGATCAAAATAAATTAAATGAAAGAAATTTATGAAAAAATTTATTTGCTATCACTGGAATGAATTTTAACATTTATTACATTGTAATAAAATTTAAATCTTTTTAAAGTTATAATAATATGTCACAATATTGTGTTTTTAAGGGGTTTTACTGTATTTTTTTTAATTAAATAAATGCAACTTTTGTGAGCGCATGCTTGTAATCCTGTGCATACAAGAGCCGATGTTCTGACATAGCATTCGCTGTGGCTTGTTTTCAAGCAGACAAATGCATTTATCACATGCATACATCATGGTACTCTCATGGTACTCTCATGAATGGTGGCAGAGGATATGTGGAGGAGTTCCTGAGTGTTTATCATCTGGTGAGCTGGAGCGATCATATGCTTAATGCTTGCTTCCAGATGGGACTGGACGATGATCATTTGTTACAGTTTTTCTCAATTGCTTTGGCTCAGTTCTCAAATGATTTTTTTATTTCCCAAAACATTAAGTTCAGATCTCTGAACAATTCGCTTCTTTTTCACATCAGATTGGAATTTCTTATTGATTTGAGCAAATTGCAAATGCTTTGGCACATGTGTGCAAAGACTACATACAACTGTCTGCAGTTTGGACAACAAATAATTGCATATGGCTTGTTGATCAAAACTGATGACTCGATTCTCACTTACACTGTCAAACACTTCAGAACTTCTCAGACATTTTTTATTGTGTAACCCATCACAATCAAAACGATCTATTCAATTATCATAATTAGTATACATGAATGTATATTCTAAAATATATCTGACATTGACATTATTTGTAATGTCTGCTAAATTGGCACATGACCTCTAATTGCATTCGCAATCTAATTGCAAATTACCTCTAATATGAATCAACCATTTAACCATTTAACCAATCAACTTTGGGAGTATATATATATACAGAGGTGGGTAGAGTACCCAAAAACTGTACTCAAGTAAAAGTAAAAGTACTTCTAGAAATATTTACTCAAGTAAAAGTAAAAGTACTAGTCTTGAATAGTTACTTAAGTAAGAGTAAAAGAGTATCGGATAAAAAATCTACTCAAGTAGTTAGTTACTAGTTACTTTGGGTCATATATACTGAGCCTATTTTTATTTAGATATATAGATAAAATGTATGTAATGTATGTGTGCGTGTATAAACGTATATATTTCATCAGCCTTTACTCCAATTTATGTAATTTATTATAACACCCTGTCTGTTTACTTAAGTAACAGATATAGGTGTCATGCCATAACATATTTTTAATACGACTGACTTTATATTAAATGTGAATTTAACATTGAAAGTTAATGTGATATAAATATTGCTACTAATCTTTCATTGTTCAGAAAGAGAGCAAATAACATTTACATTATCAAAGATCATTTTCACTGACAGTCTAGATTTCAATCTCTCAGAAACTCCCATTAAAATCACTGAAACTGTTAACACTGTGAAATCAATATCTTAATTAAAGATTCGTACACACATCTGCACTTTGTTGTTTCTGACGAGAGAATTCGCCAGAAAGAGGTATTTAGTCAGTGAGCGAGTGAAGGAAGCACCGGCATTTTAGCGATGACTCATCGGAACACCTCTGATTAGCCAATGCTTTAATAAGCTCAAAAGAATCATGTGTGATTGGTTATAATGCGCAGCGCTGTATAAACACATCTATCTCTGGCTCAGCGCCAGCAAGCAATCACAGATCTGAATTTAGCAGCTGATAATATGACTCGCTGAACGTACTCGCATCGGTGTTATTGTATTAAAATTAATAAAATCTTAATCGGCTATTTTTTGTCTTTTGGAAGCTGCATTCAACTTGACTCCCCTCTGTTATAAGCCACACACGTACAACAAACTAATGTCAGAGGTATCGTGTACTGTAATCGAATGTAGCCCAAGTTATTACCTGTTAAAAAGTAGACAGCACACGCGGTGTTCATCTAATAAGGATCTCCATCACTAGCAAATAATAGCCTTTGCAGATTTGCTTTCAATTCAGTGCAGTTCCAGCCACGTTTTCAACGCTCTTTCTGTTCCCTTTCAAGGGAACTTCGAACTGCGTCCTCTGAGGGGACACTATGGGGAACACCTCGTCGTGACCCGTGTCTGAAGCATACTTTGAAAAACGCCAACGTGTTGGCCAGCGACAGCCTCTGACGTCACTACCAGCGCGACTATAAATACGCGCCCGTAGGACCCGTCACTATCTTCTTCGTCTTCAGCTGACTGTTTTGTTTGAAGCGTGCATCTGAGAAACGACCAAAACGGTAAGAGCGATCTATTACTGTTTTCGTCATGGCTTCCACTAGCAAGGCGTTTAGACAGTGTGTGCATCCGTGTCAGCGTTATCTGACACCCGATGACACACACACTCTTTGCGTCTCTTGTTTGGGCGAAGAGCACGCGCGCGATGTCCTTAAGGGGGCGGTCTGCGTGCACTGCGAGCGTTTCTCTCTGAGAAAGCTCCACTCTCGTTTGTCTCTCTTTTCGAGGAAAGAGGGACTGCCATCTGGATCCCGCGGCTCGGGTCCCGCCGTTGCCGAGGCACGGAGGAGAATGAGCTCGTGGGGATCACAAATGGATCTCGCTGAGGAGTGTAGAGAGGGACCTCCCCTTTCACACTCTCCGGCGGCGAACGAGAGCGAACTTCGGGAGGCAGATGTGGTATCATTAACCCATTCTGACAATGAAGTTGGTGCTCTGCTGGGTTCTACCCAGGAAGAGCAGGAGATGTCTGAGAGTGGTGAAGAAGCTGAGGCTGAGCCTTCTCAATCCTCCTGTCCCGCGTATGAGGAGCTGTTAGAGGTTATGGAGCGTGCCACGGCAAAATTAGATTTGCCATGGAAGCGTGCCAGTAAAGTGGCGCCACGAGGTCGCCTCGCTGAGCGGTACTTGTCTGACCATAGCCCTCCAGCCCAGGTGAGCCTTCCATTCTTGCCTGACTTACATGCAGAAGTCGAAAAGGAATGGAAGAGGCCGTTTTCCTCTCGCATCCACCGGTTTCAGCATACGAGCTATGCTAATATCGAGGGCATGCATGAGAACGGCTATGAGAGGATGCCCCCTGTGGAAGAGACGCTGGCTTGCTATCTCTCTGTGGGGCAAACGTCCTCTCTTAAATCTCCCTCTTTGCCATCTAAGCCCCTCCAAGATACATCCCGCTTAAATGGCAGGTCATACGCGGCAGCTGGTCAGGCTGTGGCTTCACTGCACACGATGGCGGTGCTCCAGGCCTACCAGGCTGACCTGCTGAAGGACCTGGATACAGGTGAGGGCCTTTCAGCCGAGCTGCGCCGCACCACAGACCTCTCTCTCCGAGCTACCAAGCAGGCCGCCTCCGCCATGGGCAGGTCTATGGCGGCCATGGTGGTGACGGAGAGACATCTGTGGGTGAACCTGTCTGACATCGGGAGGGAAGAAAGGGGGTTTCTTCTCGATGCTCCGGTCTCGCCTTTTGAGCTTTTTGGTACCTCCGTCGAGATGGTGGTCGGGAAGTTCAGGGAGGCAAGCGCGCGCTCAGTGGCCTTTAAATCCTTCATTCCACGAAAGGTCCAGGTCCGAGCCCGAGCAACTCAGGGGTCCTGGCCCATCTCGATCTGAGGGTCGTAGAGGGGCGCAGAAGGCTAGTGTTGCGGCTCGCGCTCCTCCCCCGCCTAAGGGCAGGGGCAAGAGGAACCGCGGGTCACAGAGCGGTAAGCAGGGTCTGAGGGACGTGATTCAGACGAGGCAGCGTCCTCGCCCGGGTCAGAGCGGTAGGATGACCTAGTAGCTCCGGATGTTTTTAACCTATGTTTTTTGTCCTCCCCTGCCTAATTCCCCTGTAGCCACCAGCTTTCCACCTGATCGAGGTTAGGTGGGCAGTCTCTCACATAACAGTCTCCTTCCTGGACCTATGATGTTTTGGTTTGTTCTATGTTCATAGCAACTGCCTTACTGACGGTCCGGACCAGAACTCACCGCTCCCGTGCGATCCAGCGCCTCTGCGATGCTTGGGAACCTCTCTGTACACACGCTTGCCTGTGTACTTTCTCAAAACCACATAGTGGTCAGTGTGCATGTTAATGCTTTGCGCACTGTCTGACATCCACGTAAAGTGGTAAGTGTGCACGCAAGACTCTGCGCACTTTCTGAAATTCACGTAAAGTGGTGTTTCTCACTTTCTAAAATCCTGTACGGTAGGGGTTACGCGCTTCGCTTCGTACCCTTTCTTATGATGATTAGCCCTGGGTTCCATGGGCTTCATTCAACCAGTGTGTATTTGTTATACACCTCAAGCATCGCTTCCCTCAAACATGAGGGGCTGGGTGGACTCCCACATATTGTGGTTATCAGGTGGTAGGCTTCATCAGGCCTCCCTGATGGTGAGCTCCCACATACTGTGGTTGCCAGGTAGTAGGCCTCACCAGGCCTCCCTGGAGATTTAGCTCCCACATACTGTGCATCTCCACTAAATAGCATATTGTGGTTTTTTCAGATAGTAGGCTTCACCAGGTCTCTCTGAAGGTGAGCTCCCACGTTCGGTGGTCGCCAGGTAGTAGGCCTCACCAGGCCTCCCTGGAGATTTAGCTCCCACATACTATGCATTTCAACGGGGTAGCATATTGTGGTTTTTTCAGATAGTAGGCTTCATCAGGTCTCTCTGAAGACGAGCTCCCACTTACTGTGGTTGCCAGGTAGTAGGCCTCACCAGGCCTCCCTGGAGATTTAGCTCCCACATACTGTGCGTCTCCTCTATATAGCATATTGTGGTTTTCAGATAGTAGGCTTCACCAGGTCTCTCTGAAGGTGAGCTCCCACGTTCGGTGATCGCCAGGTAGTAGGCCTCACCAGGCCTCCCTGGAGATTTAACTCCCACATACTATGCGTTTCCACGGAATAGCATGTTGTGGCTTTTTCAGATAGTAGGCTTCACCAGGTCTCTCTGAAGACGAGCTCCCACATACTGTGGTTGCCAGGTAGTAGGCCTCACCAGGCCTCCCTGGAGATTTAGCTCCCACATACTATGCGTTTCCACGGAATAGCATATTGTGGCTTTTTCAGATAGTAGTCTTCACCAGGTCTCTCTGAAGACGAGCTCCCACATACTGTGGTTGCCAGGTAGTAGGCCTCACCAGGCCTCCCTGGAGATTTAGCTCCCACATACTATGCGTTTCTACGGAATAGCACATTGTGGTTTTCAGATAGTAGGCTTCATCAGGTCTCTCTGAAGACGAGCTCCCACATACTGTGCTTGCCAGGTAGTAGGCCTCACCAGGCCTCCCTGGAGATTTAGCTCCCACATATTGTGCGTTCCACTAAATAGCACATTGTGGTTTTCAGATAGTAGGCTTCATCAGGTCTCTCTGAAGACGAGCTCCCACATACTGTGGTTGCCAGGTAGTAGGCCTCACCAGGCCTCCCTGGAGATTTAGCTCCCACATACTATGCGTTTCCACGGAATAACATATTGTGGTTTTTTCAGATAGTAGGCTTCATCAGGTCTCTCTGAAGGCGAGCTCCCACATTCTGTGGTTGCCAGGTAGTAGGCCTCACCAGGCCTCCCAGGAGATTTAGCTCCCACATATTGTGCGTTCCACTAAATAGCACATTGTGGTTTTCAGATAGTAGGCTTCATCAGGTCTCTCTGAAGACGAGCTCCCACATACTGTGGTTGCCAGGTAGTAGGCCTCACCAGGCCTCCCTGGAGAGTTAGCTCCCACATACTGTGCGTTTCCTAAAAAGCGAGCTCCCCCGATTTGTGGTTGTCAGGTAGTAGGCCTCACCAGGCCTCCCTGGAGTCGAGTTCCATATTGCTTTCAGTTTCCACTTAGGTGGTTATCTGGTAACAGATAGTAGGCCTCTCTAGGCCTCTCTGTAGGTGAACTCCCACATATGGTGGTTATCAGGTAGCAGGCTTCACAGGCCTCTCTGAATGTGAGCTCCCACATACTGTGGTTGTCAGGTAACCTTTCAGTACACACGCTAAGCCTGTGTACTTTCTCAAATCCACATGGTGGTCAGTGTGCACGTTAACGCTTTGGTCTGAAATCCACGTAAAGTGGTAAGTGTGCACTCAAGACTCTGCGCACTTTCTGAAATCCACGTAAAGTGGTAAGTGTGCACGCAAGACTCTGCGCACTTTCTAAAATCCTGTATGGTAAGGGTTACAAGCTCCGCTTCGTTCCCTTTCTTGGGATGATTTCCCCCGGTGTTCCTTGGGCTTCATCCAACCGGTGTGTACTTATTGTACACCCCAAGCCCCCTCAACTTGGGGGGGCTGTGTGGGCAATTCTCGGGTAGTTCAGCAGCGCTCCCCTTTTCTGAAAGGGTCACCTATGAGCATGCTGCTCGGATCTCAGAGTCTTCCTCTCTTGGGAGACTGATTCCCCGTTCTTCAGATCGCTCCAGTACCACATACTGTTTGAGACGCCCTGTGAGAGCAGGCATCCTGCTGAGGCAGGGGCTGAGGCCTCCAATTGCTCTGCTCCCGGGCCATTCTTCTTTGAGCTGCTCTGACAGAGTTCCACGAGAGCCCCTCCGTAGAACAGTATTTGTAAATCCATGTTATGGTAAGTGTGCACGTGAAGTCTTTGCATACTTTCTGAAATCCACATTGTGGTAAGTTCGCACGCTAGTATCTGCGTTCTTTCTAAAAACCCTAGATGGTAAGGGCTTCGCGCTGCTGCTTCGTGCCCTTTCTTGAGTTGGTTTAAGCCCCGTTCATCTTGGGCACCACTCCACCTAGGTATCCTCGGATACCTATCTAGAACAGGGCGCCGCTACTAGAGTGCTGTGGGGACAGCCCTTTCGGCAAGTTTTGCGAAAGCTAGCAGTAGCCCCTGTGTGACAGGCAAAGACTTGGTAGAGGAAAGTGCCAGGCTCTTAGCCGTATCCCTTTAAAGGAATCTCTGTGATTCCAAGCCTTTAGCTCTACCCCGGGCCAGGGCCCTACAGGATAAGTTGGGTATGTAGCTTAGGCCTTTGGCCATAAGGGATAATGTCATAAGGCAGCCGTCAGACCGTCCCAGGGGCGACTACCGGTGAAGAAAAAAGCGGTAGAGTTGGTACTTAGTGTTTGCCATGATTCTGGTCTGCACTCCCCTCAGCATGGCGGCGTGGGTATACTGTTCCCCATAGTGTCCCCTCAGAGGATGCAGTTCGAAGTTCCCTTGAAAGGGAACGTCTCAGGTTACGAATGTAACCATGGTTCCCTGAGAGGGAACGAGACACTGCGTCCTCTAGCTCCCTGCCATGCTTCGGACGCAAGCTTCACGAAGAAGATAGTGACGGGTCCTACGGGCGCGTATTTATAGTCGCGCTGGTAGTGACGTCAGAGGCTGTCGCCGGCCAACACGTTGGCGTTTTTCAAAGTATGCTTCAGACACGGGTCACGACGAGGTGTTCCCCATAGTGTCCCCTCAGAGGACGCAGTGTCTCGTTCCCTCTCAGGGAACCATGGTTACATTTGTAACCTGAGACGTTCTTAAACGTTACAACTCTGAGTGAACCAAAAATTTACTCAAGTAAGAGTATAAAGTACCCATCTTTAAATATACTCCGAAAAGTATTAGTTACCCCAAATAATTACTCAAGTAAATGTAACGAAGTAAATGTAACTCGTTACTACCCACCTCTGTATATATATATATATATATATATATATATATATATATATATATATATATATATATATACATATATATATATATATATATATATATATATATATATATACATATATATATATGTAGATATATATATGTAGATTGCCAACAGCACAATCACTGCTGTAGAAGTTTTTCAGAATGGAGGTTCACAACCCTGAACTGCAGCAACATGCTCGTGGAAGAGCAATTGGAAGGCGTGTAAGAATACGTGGTGGTGGTAGAGGAAGAAATAATCGAGGAAGAGGTGGAAATAGAAGAGTCAGAGTCTCTGATGAAATCAGAGCCAAACTTGTGGATCATGTCATAAATCATGGTTTTACAATGGAAGAGGCTGGTCGAAGAGTACAGCCTAATTACTGCCTAACAGGTCCACAGTGTCATCAATTGTGCAAACCTTTCGTAGGGAAAACATGTAAATATGTTTTTTTTTTGTTTTACAGTATGTAAAGTATTTTTACAGTATAAACAACAATATTGTAAAGGTAAATGCAGGTCTATTTGTTTATTCTATAGAACTTCACGACAACCTCGCGCTGGTGGCAGAGCAGCAGTATTTAACCAACTGCAAGAACAAGAAATTTGCAACATGGTCATAGCCAACAATTCCATCAGGCTAAGAGGGATCCAAAGTGCAATCATAAATGACAATAATGTCTTTGCAAATATAAATTCTGTCAGCATTTCCACCATAGAGTTTTAAAAAGACATCAGATGACTATGAAACAGCTCTATAAGGTGCCATTTGAGAGGAACAGTGAAAGAGTCAAGGCGTTGCGGTACCAGTATGTCCAGGTAAACCATTGGTGTGCACTTAGTGAGTTTTCCTGTTTTTCTAAGATGCCTGTATTACTTTACTGTAAGTTTCAGAAACTCATAAGAAAATACATTTACTGTTAAATTTTTTTCTGTGTTTCTTCATAGAGAATCATGGAATTAGAAGTACATGAAACAACCCTCATTCTTGTTTTTGTGGACGAGGCTGGGTTTAATCTGTCCAAAGGCCGGAGACGTGTTCGCAATCTCATTGGACACCGAGCCACAATTGACACACCAGGCCAACGTGGGGCCAATATTACAATGTGTGCTTCCATTTCAGAGAACGGTGTGAGCACACATATTCCACACATTAGGCCCTATAATACCCAACTTCTCCTGGCCTTCCTAAATGCACTTTACAGAGACCTGATTCCAGAACAAGAAAGAGGTTTAGTTTGACCACATTTGCCTAATTATGTTGTTGTCTGGGATAATGTCAGCTTCCACTGAACCAACAGTTTTAGGGACTGGTTTGCTGCACATGAAAGGATAACAGTGGAATTACTTCCACCATACTCTCCATTCCTAAATCCAATAGAAGAGTTTTTTCAGCATGGAGGTGGAAAGTGTATGATCATAGACCACAAAATCAGATGTTTTTGTTGGATGCCATGAATGCTGCATGTGAGGACATCACAGCTGACCATTGAGATTTTTTCCACGGTGTGGCAATGGAAAAAATCAGATGTGATGTTGATGAAAATATTTGGCCTGACCAACGTGAGCGACAAGATGTCCACCAAGAATAATTTTTTTTTTTTCCATGAATGTTATTTGTTGTTTGTGTATTTGTGGTAATACACAAATATGAAATGTAAAGTGAAATCTTGTTACTCTTGTCAGTTACTTTACATGTACAGTAAATACACTTGTATTGTGTATATACACATGAAGTACAAAAATAAACACTGTAAAAATACAAATGTTCATAGACTTTTTTTTCTACATACTATTGACTTTTATCAACAAATATGAGATTTTTGTTTAAACCCAATTGGTTGACTGTTGTGGTGAAAAAACAACTAAACATTTTGACCAGTGTGGGTCACACAATGACAAAAATACTTTAGATTTTGGTGGCCTTGGCCAAATTATTGACACAATAACTAGGTTTTGAAGCATGAATTAAATGTTTTGGGTGAGTAACTACATTTTGCAGACATGATATAAAGTTTTGAAGTTCCTGCAAACAGTTGTGACATTTGCACTCACAGTTTAGAGAATGTTAAGACTGTTTCGAAAAATGTGCCAAAGCAATTGAGAAAAACTGTAAGATTTCTGTCTCCTGGCGATTGTTATAGACCCATAGCAGACTTTTTAAATTACATCCTTGATTTGAATGACTCTGATTTCTTTGTTGATGTGGAATATAATCGTCCTGATCCTGTCCGGAAGCATGTGGGCGCTCCAGCTCACCACAAGCCAGCTCCCTCCACATACCGTTTCAATGAACCTGCTCCCATCGTTCCAGCCATGCCTTCCAGATCCCAACTCCTGAGTCTCCTTCATCTCTATTGATCCCTTCCAGCCCTCCTTAGTCTCCTGGGCCTCCTGTGTTGGCGAACTCATCGCGCTCCTCCAGAGTATAATCTATAGCCTGCTGCTTGAAACACCCTCAAGTCACCGCCCTCCAAAGCGCCTCCAAATTTTTTTGGGGGTTTCCCATGGCTGTGGTGGCCAAGCCGGATAAGGCCACAGAGGATCCGCTATGACCACCTGAGTCCTCTGATCTGCCATTGCCCCCTGAACTACCTACTCTGCTATGCCCCCTGAACTCCCTGATCAACCCTGGTGTCTCTCCTTGTCTCCGTCCTATTTCTGTCCTGCACCAGCCTTCAGGGCGCTCACCCCCATCCCCGATGTTATTAAATAATGCCTTAGTTTCTTTGTCCTGTTTGAATGTCGTTTAAAGTGGTTGTATTTTCCTTATTCTCCTAAGTGGATTTATCAAAAGACTGTTTTTTTAATACCTGCCTTCTTCATACTCCCCTTAATCTCCTTCTCCTGGCAACCCGTGACTATATTAACAATATGCTTTCTACCTTTCTGGGCTTTAAAATATCTCAGTTTAATTGCTGTCAATGCAGGGTCAGAAAGCAAATATCTTATTATGGGTTTGGAATATCACAAGGTAAGTAATTAATGACATAATTTTCATTTTCATTTTTAAATGTAAATGCAACTTTTAATGGTATACATAACTCTACATATGCAGCTTCTGTGGCTTGAAACATTGATTGAAACATCTGATACACAAGGACTACTTCATTGAAGATTAATCTCCATTACTCCATTACTGGCAATGGTAATAAACAACTTCCAATGGGTCTCACATTGATGACAAAAGCATTTTGCAAATGAGCCATTGTTTGAAACAGCATAAGGTGTGAGAGCAGACCAGCAAGGTGGCAATTGAACTGAGGTTCAGACTCAGGGAAACATAAGTGTTAACACAGCATTATTCTTCCTGAAACGTCATTTATTATGGATACTGTCCATTTCCCAGATGTTCAGTGGTTTGACAAAAGCTACTGCTGAGCTGAAATCACACCTGCTCAGTTCTGCTCATGTAGAGACTGTATTGTAACCATGATTTCGGTTTTATAGTGCACCACTGCTTCCATCTACGTTACTGCACCTATAATATATTTGAAAAAGAGCTATTAAGAAATAACTACTTTAAAAGATATATTACTTTGTCTAAAGTTTCCAGGCAAAGCAAATGGGTAGTTACTTTTGGAAAGAGTTGTGACAAACTACAGTGGTTGTAGAAAAAAATCACCCCCTTTAAAATAACCACATTGCGTTGGTTTGCAGCATGAAATGAAGAAGGACACAGTTTTTGTTTTACCCAGTTGTATTTAAAAGAGATGCACCGAAATGAAAATTCAAGTCTGAAATTAAATTTCTGGATGCACTTGGCTGAAAACTGAAACTGAAACAGAAAATGCTTTGTAATAATTATTAATTATTTTATAAAATAATATAAAGTAATTTTGTAAGACTTTTTAATTTAACTAAATATTGTTTATGATTGTGGAAAAAAAAACACAGGCCAATTAAATAACCACACTTTTACTGATAGCAACGAAATAAAATCGGACAAAATATATTAATATTAAATATCAATATATTATATTTATGTCTATATGATGTTCTTTATATAACAGAATCAGATAGAAGCTTTTTTTTTTTTTTTTTTACAAATTATGCAAATAATGTATAGTCTTATAAAGCTATTATTAGAGAATTTGAGCCGAGCACAGCATCACAACAGAGTAACTTCATTTTACCAAACATGCCCAGAACAGCTGTCACACATCATAACATAGAAATTTCCCGTTGGCACATTATTTGAATTTTGCCTAATCTAGATTCTTAATCTAGACTGCAATATTTGCCCACTTCTTTTTGCAGAACTGCTCAAGTTTAGTTAAATTTGATGGTGACCGTTTGTGGACTGTAGTCTTCAAGTCATTTCACAGATTTTCAGTGGGGTTTAAGTCTGGGATCTGACCAGGGCATGCAGGGACATTCACCTTTTTCTCCTTCAAATAATATGTGCTCAAAAAGTAAACCTTCTTCCCATCGACAACTATCGGGCAACCCTCCCATACAAGCCACATTTGTAGAAAATGTTTGATATTGTTGCACATGCACACAATTGACCGCTCTTTGTCATAAATTCCTGCAACTGCTTCAGAGTTGCTGTAAGCCTCTTGGTTGCCCCTCTGACTAGATTCCTCCTGGTTTTTTCATCCAGTTTGGAGCAACAAAATAGGGGTTTTAATCTGATTAATCGAAAAAATAATCGGCCAACTAATTGATTAGTAAAATAATCGTTAGTTGCAGCCCTAGAAATTACAGTGAAATATACTATATATTATTATTATGCATGCAGCTTTTATGGCCACATATTAATTGATTAAATTATTTGATAAAAGTTAATTTATCACACTGCATTTAAAATTAGCTAGTAAAGACATAAGGGTGATTAAAAATGGTGAAAATCTCCTGTAATAGAACCAAACCATGCCATGTCAACAATCCAAATACATGTTATATTTAACTGAATATACACCTGCTCATATGTGTGCATTTGCATGCCATTACCTGTATAAGTCTGCTCTGTTCAGTCTGCAGTGAATTCAGGTCCTGTCCCAAGTTGCTTTGTCCTCTTCTGAGAGACTCATAGTCCATCTTCAGCTGTCCTGCATGAGCAGACAGCTTAGCAACTTCCTCTGCCAAGTTGACCAATAGTGCTCTATCCTGACCTTTGACGGACTTGAGATCTGTATCGTGGTCTGTGAGTGAGTGCAGCAAAGATGTCTGCACACCTTCCAGCCGCAGAAAGTTACTGTTATAATCAGGGCAGTTGGGGTCGATGAAGATATTGATGCGTGATCCATCACCCCTCTCGACTGTCACTAAAGCACTGGCTTCATCTTGATTGGTGCTAATATGAGGCGGGCCATCCGACATGGGGGGAGCCTGGTAGTGGTTCATAAGAAGAATGGTTCCCGTCACTGTGACTGCGAGCAGAACGGCCACAAAGAGAAGGATGGTACATAGCAGATAACTACAACTTATCCTCTGCAGAAAAAGACACAGAGAGACAAAGAGGGTTAAAGACATCATCGTTACCATTTCTGCAGAACAGAAAGTGCTTTTAAAGTCCTCTCAGCTCTTCTCTGTAAATATGAATCAGATTATATGCTGAAGAATGTCTAAAGTAATTTAAGTCTGAGAAAAGGGCTATGGAAATACATAAGGATGTATTTTTTGTTTGAATAATCAAATAAGTATACAATTTTAACATTTATATGGACATTGCAATGGTTGTAATATGACGACACACTCTGCTGTGTAAAAATTCCAATATAATACATCGGAAAGTAAAATTATGCAATCTATTCCACTTAATGGTTATCCTGCAGATTTATATATATATATATATATATATATATATATATATATATATATATATAAATATAAATATATGTATATATATATACATATATATATATATATATATATATATATATACATATATATATATTTATATATACATATATATATATACAGCAGAGAAATGCCTCAAAAATCTGAAATCTCAGAACCAGACATATACACCATAGGGCGGGAATATATGACGATATGAATCAGATGGACGAAATTAAAGTCTATCGATTCATATTGTGCTCTAATTTATTTTGTGGTGCCGCAAAAAACATTGTTTACGGCAATACGTTTTCATTATTTGAATGACGACAGTCTTACATGCATTACATGGGGATGCAGGCAGACGCGTGAATAACAGCATTTCTGATATATATATATATATATATATATATATATATATATATATATATACAGTACAGACTAAAAGTTTGGACACACCTTCTCATTCAAAGAGTTTTCTTTATTTGCATGACTATGAAAATTGTAGATTCACACTGAAGGCATCAAGGGCTATTTGACCAAGAAGGAGAGTGATGGGGTGCTGCGCCAGATGACCTGGCCTCCACAGTCACCGGATCTGAACCCAATCGAGATGGTTTAGGGGTGAGCTGGAGCGCAGACTGAAGGCAAAAGGGCCAACAAGTGCTAAGCATCTCTCGGGGAACTCCTTCAAGATTGTTGGAAGACCATTTCAGGTGACTACCTCTTGAAGCTCATCAAGAGAATGCCAAGAGTGTGCAAAGCAGTAATCAAAGCAAAAGGTGGCTACTTTGAAGAACCTAGAATATGACATATTTTCAGTTGTTTCACACTTTTTTGTTATGTATATAATTCCATATATAATTCCACATGTGTTAATTCATAGTTGTGATGCCTTCAGTGTGAATCTACATTTTTCATAGTCATGAAAATAAAGAAAACTCTTTGAAAGAGAAGGTGTGTCCAAACTTTTGGTCTGTACTGTATATATATATATATATATATATATATATATATATATATATATATATATATATATATTTTTTTTTTTTTTTTTTTTTTTTTATGGATATAAAGATAGATGGATATATTTTACACAGTGAAGACTAATTCATTTACCCAATGTATATGTCAGTATATATCAGTATGTATACATATATCAGATATATAAGAAATTTATTAGCCAAGGGTTGGAATTCAACAACTAGAGTTTACCATCCAAACAAACAGGTGTGTGTAAAGTCTGGATATGCGTGTGTGCGTACATGGATAAAATATGTAATTCCCTGAATAAGGTGTACACATGTTATCTTTTTTCCCCAAGCCTTGCTGTTCACAAATATGCTAAACAGCCATGCTGGCAGTGGCCCATACTATTGGATGGTTAATGGCTTGCTTTATGAGTTGGCTTTAACGATCAACTCTGGGAAAATAAAAAGATTTCGGGGAAGCACTTCAGTGAAGAGTTTACTCAGAGAGACCACAGATCTTCCCTCTTCCATCTCTGGGGGCTGGTGGAACATGTCAAGTCACTAGATGCAAGAAGTTTCTGGTATGATTTAAATAGGATCAAACCACAATGTTATTTTTTAATAGAATTACTTCTGACACTGGTATATGATTTTTCTGTCCTTGGATGAGCTCTCCAAGCACAGAGTTTAAAATGTACACATATAAATTAATAAGTTACTGTTTTATAGAATTAACAATGAACAACACCGATGTTAAATTATGTTCGTTTAAAATATTATAAAATCATTGTCACATAAAAAGATGGTTTACAGTTCAATAGTTTGTAGATTTATTGCAGTAAGCCCAGTGAACAGAAGCAGTTGAGTGAATGTTGTTAATAAAGTTAAATGGAGAGATGGAATGGTAATGATATAACCAGTGCTAATTTTGGGCAGCAAATTTTTATTTCGTTTTAGTCATAGTCTTTTGACTAAAATGCCATTTAGATTTAGTCCTATTTTATTCATCTGAATTGTTTTTAGTTTTAGTCTAGTTTTAGTTCACTAAATCTACAGTAAATTTAGTCGGTTAAAATCGAATGGGTTTAGTTACAGTATAATGCATTTATTAAGCATTTCTACAAAATTTCCAAACTCAATATATACAAACCCGATTCCAAAAAAAGTTGGGGCACTGTACAAATTGTGAGTAAAAAAGGAATGGAATAATTTACAAATCTCATAAACTATAAATCTAATTTTATTCACAATAGAATATAGATAACATATCAAATGTTGAAAGTGAGACATTTTGAAATGTCATGCCAAATATTGGCTCATTTTGGATTTCATGAGAGCTACACATTCCAAAAAAGTTGGGACAGGTAGCAATAAGAGGCTGGAAACATTAAATGTACACATAAGGATTAGCTGGAGGACCAATTTGCAACTTATTAGGTCAATTGGCAACATGATTGGGTATAAAAAGAGCCTCTCAGAGTGGCAGTGTCTCTCAGAAGTCAAGATGGACAGAGGATCACCAATTCCACCAATGCTGCAGCGAAAAACAGTGGAACAATATCAGAAAGGAGTTTCTCAGAGAACAATTGCAAAGAGATTGAAGTTATCATCATCTACAGTGCATAATATCATCCAAAGATTCAGAGAATCTGGAACAATCTCTGTGTGTAAGGGTCAAGGCCAGAAAACCATACTGGATGCCTGTGATCTTCAGGCCCTGACTGTGGCAAAGTGGAAAACTGTTCTGTGGTCAGACGAATCAAAATTTGAAGTTCGTTTTGGAAAATTGGTACGCCATGTCATCCAGACTAAAGAGGACAAGGACAACCCAAGTTGTTATCAGCGCTCAGTTCAGAAGCCTGCATCTCTGATGGTATGGGGTTGCATGGGTGTGTGTGGCACGGGCAGTTTACACATCTTGTTATACTCTGTATATCCAAGTTCTAGAACAATATATACTCCCATCCTGACATTGCCTCTTTCAGGGAAGACCTTGCATTTTCCAACATGACAATGCAGACCACATACAGTACTGCATCAATTACATCAATTGGCTGTGTAGAAGAAGGATCCGGGTACTGAAATGGTCATCCTGCAGTCCAGATCTTTCACCAACAGAAAATATTTGTCACATCATAAAGAGGAAGATGTGACAAAGAAAACCTAAGACAGTTGAGCAACTAGAAGCCTATATTTGACCAGAATGGGACAACATTCCTATTCCTAAACTTGAACAGCTTGTCTCCTCAGTCCCCAGATGTTTGCAGACTGTTATAAAAAGAAGAGGGGATGCCACACAGTGGTAAACATGGCCTTGTCCCAACTTTTTTGAAATACCATGAAATTTAAAATCAACTTATTTTTCCCTTAAAATGATACATTTTTTCAGTTTAAATATTTGATATGTCATCGATGTTGTATACTGAACAAAATATTGAAATTGGAAACGTTCACATCATTGCATTCTGTTTTTAATTTAAACAGTAAACAATGTAAACAATTTGTACAGTGTCCCAACTTTTTTGGAATCGGGTCTGTAGTTTTGATATTAATGTTTTATCATGATAGACACACTGCTGTGACACACAACATGCCTTTATGTTCAAATTAAATAAAACCACTTCTCATAAAGAAAAAGAACATGGTCTTTGTTTTGATGAAATACCAATGATATGCTAATTATGCATTCTTTATAGCAAATTGTTTACCACATTCTTCATTTTTTCAAGCAAGGTGTGTTCAGAAAACCGGACTGAACAGAGTTCTCTCTTGCATCGTCAGAATGATCTATATGTCTGCTCTGTTCTTACTCCCACATATTGACATTTTTTATGTGACGTGCAACATGTGTATGCTAGCTTATGTCCCGCCGGTTCATATGTATGCATCTAACCTACTAACTATACAGCAGATTTGTTCGGAAATTGAATGAATCTCCACCCAAATCGTCCCTCCCTAACTTTTTTGTCTCATTTTTATTTGTTGACGAAAATGTCAATATATTGTGTCATAGTTTTTGTCATTCAAAAAGAGTTTTCATCCATTATAGTCTCTTTATCGTCAGTGAAAAAAAAGTAATTGACTAACATTATGATGAAAATTATTTGTCAACAAAATTAAGACTGGATATTATGGTCTTTGCAGGTGTGTCAGAGATAGTGATGTGACATTTGAACCGAGCCGTCGGAGCTTGTGTCGAGAAAAAAGGGGCGTTGCCAGATGAAGCCGCGATTCGAGGCTTGTGTTGTTAACATGGAAATCACGTGACTGATGACAAACGAGGCCTCGGTTTGTGTGGACACGTCATCGGTTCGGTCTGAGTGTCGGTTCCGGATAAAGGGGGTTCGAAACTCACGCCACCTTGTGGGTGTTGTCAGAAGTAGATGAATCAGTTGTAGTAGAGTCAGAGAGTCAGAGTTAGAGTTAGATAGTTGTGTTGTCATCATTATTGTGTCATATATGTGTTAGGGCTGTATATTATTCGATTTTATCAGGTTATATTAGTTATAGTATATTGTTATTATTAATTAAAGTAGTTATACTATAGTATTGTTATATTAATTAGATAAGATTTTTTGGATTGCTTTGGTTTTTTGGATTTGGACTGGACTGCTTTTTGATTTGGATTGCCCTTTTGGATTTGTTTGCTTTTTGTGAACTCTTCCTTTTTCCTTGTAATGGAGCCAGCAAGAAAGAGGAAATCCTCCCCTGTCTGGGAGTTTTTTTAAATGGTGGGTGTGTATTATTATTGTTTTACTGTCCTGATCTAATTATAATACTCACTTTAAGGCTGTATTATATTTCATGTCTATTCGTTTATGTTTCTAGGTGAAATGCTTGCTGTGCCTAAAGGAGCTGACATACAACAATAACACCTCCTCCATGCTCAGGCATCGAGCACTGCACGAGCATGCACAGACTACTAACAATCTTTATCAATCAAATCAAAATTTATCGAAAGTGAATCTCACAAGATCTGAGGATCCACTAGTATATTGGGCTCAACATAAACATCTGTATCCTCATTTATAGCTACCAGCTGGCACTGACATTCCTCTGTTCCATGCGAAAGGATCTTTTCCGAGGCTGGAGAGGTTCTGTCCAAAAGCAGGAATCGTCTAAGCCCCAACACACTTGAAAAAATTCTGTTCCTCAATAAAAAGAATGTGTGATCCTTCCTTCACCCACCCCAAACTGCAGTGTTGCAGTTTGTTCCTCTAAATCCATAGTCCCATAAGCACAACACTGCACTAAAACTAGTAAAAGTTTAATGCACAAAACACACCAGAAACAATTCTTAACCTTTCCCACCCCACACTTTTCTGTTGCAATTTGCTTTATTACACTCCCTCCACCATTAGAACTACACTCAACACAGTCTCACTTTTGTTGTTCCTACTGTCACTATCCAAACAATTTATGAATAATGAATGGACTTCATCATCACAATTGCATTTAAATTACTTTACTAATTACTCTGTCTGAAAAGTAACTTATTTACTCAATAAGTAACTTAATTATTTAAATCGCTAATTATGCTACATCTTAAAATCACTATAAACCTTAAAAGAAATTAAACTCTTTATTATTTAAATTTGAGTCAAGCATAGAACAGTTTAGCCTTTTAGCTTTAAAACAACTGTAATACTTAAAATTTTTCTTCGGTTAACAAATAGAAATACTTTGAATAACAACATATCTGAATAACAACAACAACAACAACAACAACAACAACAGCAAAGCTTAAGAAAAGTTAAACAATACATTTCAGTTTGGCAAGATGTTCAGTATATATATATATATATATATATATATATATATATATATATATATATTTATTTATTCCGGTCTGTAGTGTCCTCCGGGGCGACTTGCACGTCCTTCATATCTTGCTTGATCCGGTCCATCCATCTCATCTTTGGGCGGCCACGTGGCCGGTTACCGGGTGAGTCAAGGCGCATAGCTGTCTTCGCCACTGAATTCTCATGGCTGCGTGTTACATGGCCGTACCAGCGAAGACGAGCCTCAAGCATCTTCTCCGTAATCGGCGCTATTCCCATCCGCTTCCTGACGTCGATGTTCATGACGTGGTCTAGCCTTGTCAGCCCGAGTGACCAGTGGAGCATACGCATTTCCATGGCGTGTAGAAGCTGGCCATGTTTGGCAGTCGCTGGCCAACATTCAGCTCCATACAGGGCTACAGGGCGTACAATGATCTTATAGATTTTGGACTTTAGGCGGATGGGCATTCGCCGATCGTATAGCACTCCCGTGACTTGGCGCCACTTTGACCAGGCGGCACTCACACGTGCGCGGACATCTGGGAGGGTGTCATCGTTCGATGAGAGTATTGATCCGAGATACTGGAAGTATTGAACTATCTTTAAATCCGTTCCGTCGATGCAAATGCTACCATCAGTCTGGGGGCCACACTCCAGGTACTCCGTCTTTGTGAGGTTGAGTCGCAAGCCATTTGCATCCAGGCGATCTTTCCACTGCTGCCCTTGGTCTTGGAGGTCTTGCCGCTCCCTGTCGGCAAGGAACACATCATCAGCATAGAGTAAGGACCATGGATGGGTCGTCTGGAGGTCCTGTGTCACTGTGTCCATGCATGTGATGAAAAGCAAGGGCGAAAGAGCCGATCCTTGGTGGACTCCTACACTGATGTTAAAAGGAGGTGATATCCCAGCTGTGCATCGAACCACGCTCCTGACGTCTTGGTATAAGAGTTGCACCCAGCTGATGTAGGTTTCGGGTACGTGGTGACGTCGGAGGGAGGCCCAGATGAGGTCATGGGGAACGCGGTCGAAAGCCTTCTCCAGATCCAGAAAGACCATGCGGACTGGCTTGTTCTTTTCCCGGTGTTTTTCCATCAGTAGGCGGGCAGCGTGGATGGCGTCTGTGGTCCCTTGTCCATTGACGAAGCGCATTGATTTTGGCTGATTTTAATAATGCTGCGGAGGCGGCTGTCCAGGATGCGTTCAAAAATCTTCATGGAGTGGGATAGGAGTCGAATCGGCCGATAGTTCTTACATTCAGCAACGTCCCCCTTGCCCTTCCAGATCGGCACCGTGGTACTGATCGTCCAAGCGTGTGGGACTTTGCCCTCAATAATGATCTTGTTGAATAAGGTGGAAAGGTATATATATATGTATATATATATGTCTGTGTGTGTGTGTGTGTGTGTGTGTGTGTGTGTAATTTCATTACAATATAACATTTCTATGATCTATATAACCTAATAGTCAACAGTTTTTTAAAAGTAAATGTTAAATGGACTGCATTTATATAGTGCTTTCAACAGACCACATGGCCATCCAAAGCACTTTACAATTTGCCTCACATTCACCCATTCACACACTCATTCACACACCGACTGCGGTGTCAGCCATTCAAGGCGCCATCCAGCTCGTCGGGAGCAGCTGGGGTTAGGTGTCTTGCTCAAGCACACCTCCACACTTGGTCAGGTGGAGCCGGGGATTAAACCACCAACCTTCCGGTTTGTAGACAACCTACATGAACCACTGAGCCACTGCCGCCCCTTTGAAGTAAGATTTTTAATGTTTTGAAAGAAGTCTCTTCTGCTCACCAAGTCTGCCTTTATTTGATCCAAAGTACAGCAAAAGCAGTAATATTGTGAAACATTTATAATATTTAAAATAACTGTTTTCTATCTTGGTATATTTTAAATGTAATGTATTAAAATACATTAGAGAGCAACAAGCGCTCGTGTTGTTTGAAGACTGTGAGTGGGCGCGCGCAGCCGGGGCTCTCTCTCGTACGCGCCCTGTCAGGCGCAGCAGTCATTCTATTCTACATCACTCACAGATCAAATAAGGCTTTGACAGCCGCCAAAAAAAAAAATCAATGCAGAAAAACCCCTGTATTGGTTATATAACATTGGACAGAATGTTGATCCGGCCATCGCGTATATTCAGCGCACATAAGGTAAACGTTTTGCAAACGTTTTTTAGAAAAATAAAAACCGGTCGACGAATCGATGCGCATATTTTGCGTCGACGTATTTTTTGCATCGACGTCATCGATGACCTCGACGCGTTGTCCCAGCCCTAATACTAACCCATCTCACTACTTCAATATCCTTGTTATTTTATTGTCACAGACACACCTTGAGGTTTCCAACAGTTCTCAACTAGGGCCATGACAAAGAAACAAAACTGCACATTGCACAGATATCCCACAGTGAGGAAGACGAATGGATTTTTCAACTAGTGCTCTTCTTGTATATATCTTCCTGTGAATAATGCATGCAATAACATAAGAATCAATAGCATCTGACCACAAATATGAACTCGGTATCACTCGTTTTCTCTTTCTGTATCTTTTCTCAATTTCATTTGCTCCGGTTCACCCTTCCTTCCTCTATCCTCTCTGTACCTGCATATTCTAAGTAAAAGTCTGGAAAGGTTTTGCCAACATGGACTCCAAAGAGATACGATGTTTCAAGAACATTTGCGATAACGATAAAAAAAAAAAAAAAAAAAAAAAAAAAAAAACATGGAACAACGTTTTAATGGTGATTGTGGCTGTCAGGCAGCAACGTTTATTAGTGCAAACAAAATCAAGGGGATTTTTAATAATTTTCCAATGAGCTACTGTCATCGATGATAGACTACCTAAATTGAAGTGTAAATCCATTGACATAAGGTGGCAGCAGCTGTGTGTTTGACTTGAAGCAGACCGATCAGTGGCAGGTTTTACCGGTGGGCCCTGTTAGGAATTGTGTAAATAGCACAAATAAACAAATATGCAAATTAAACAAAGTTTTTCAAGTTTTTAGGTGTCCAGGTACAGAAACTGAATAATCAAATGTAAATAGCATTGCATAATTTTTACTTTATAAATTAAATATAGATTATTTCTTGTTAAAACTACAAAGTAATTCAGTAAAGAGCAGTGAGCGGTTTTCTCCCATTTAATTTCTTGGATTAACATTAAGGACACTGACAGCAGCTAGTAAATTAGAAGCGGTCACTTTAAGAGATAATATCATCCAATATGATACACATTCCATTTCATTCACATTCCCACTGTATGCATCAAACAGCGCACGGGTGCTGAATTAATGTCTTTTCATGTCTGTTTGTGTTTAAACTGGCGAGGTGTATTAGTTCATTCAGGCAAGGTAGGAAGCGAAGAAGAGCTCTGTTTGGTATTTGCACAGCTCTCTGTGTGTGCACCGAACTCGTCGCGTGAACTCTCAGTTGAGTTTTTCCATGTCTTCTGTTTGAATGCTTTAAACTTTTGTAAATTTTTTAATTGGCAAGGCTTAAAACACATGCAATTGATAAGCTTTCGTGACGACGTCCAGGCCATCTTTTCACCATCAATCAAAGCCCCCCCACATGCCGCTTTACTAAAGGTATGCGCCTCGCCTATTTTTGAAGGTGAGAGTATGCGCTCGAATATGCTCTAGAACCCCTTTCATACACCGATCAGTCTGTGCAGCGCTGCTTCAAGTCAAACACATATTGGGTCTGTGGTGGTGCTGTTGTTGTGCGCGCAATGAATCATATATCCACCATACATCATTGCATTGATATAGCATTGATCTGACACTTTTTTATCATGTAAAAATGTATACCTGTATTATCGTGGACGGTATGATATGGCACACCCCTACTACTGTATATTGTATGGTCCACATGAGAAAAACTTACTATTACATACTAAATAATGTTTTAATTAAACTCTAAACATGCAAATAAGTTTGTGTGAAGGTTAGGTTTAAGGTTAGGGAACAGAAAATATCATTAGCTTAGTATAAAAACAACAAAAGTCAATGGAAAGTTTTCACCAAGATAGAAAAAACAAATGTGGTTATGTGTATGGCTGACTGCTCCTTCAACTCCAATTCACCCCAAAAGCTATCGGGTGTGAAGTGATGCCAATTACAAAAAAGAGATAAAAGGGCGAGCCAAGGACAGCATACACAAACACACATAAGAAGATCCACCAGTGAGACGCTGGGGTGCAATCGAGGCCAGAGGCACATGGGAACTGATGCAATCTGAGGGGTAACTAGGGGTGTCTTGATGCATGAATGGGAAACTGGATTGTCCTGGTTTTCTTTTGCACTCAATATGATTTATTTACTTTAGAAAAAAGAAAAGAAAACCTCCAACTCCATTACAGGGACATATTCAGTTGGACTCTATTCAAAAGCCTGTGGATTCTGGATCAATGCAAGGCATAGTTCTTTCAATACAAGACATTGTTTTCAGAAATATGTAAAATTCTTGGCAAACTGTAAGCACCAAGAACACAGTGGGAGAAAAAGGAATAACAGTTGTTTGTGAGATGTATTTTCTGTCTAAATGGGTTTCAAAACTGTGGTAAGCTTTGTGATCTTTACCTGCAATAGAGATTTCTGTGGCAATCACTGGCCACGAGTTAAACTGTAAGACCCAGACTTCACAAAGTACTCACTATACCGCAGCGGCGCGTTTCAGCCCACTGAGATACCAATGAGTTCATGCTCATCATCTAATCACGTCTAAAGGTTGCAAAGCAGACAGTTAATGCTAATGATAGTTTCACAAGGTTAGACAAATTTTTCTTGAGATTGATAAAGTAAACCCATTTGGACTGCAGCCCACACCAGAATATTGACTTAAAATTCCCCCTCATAGACATAATAATCTAATAGAAAAAAAAATAATAATAATTCAGAAATGGTCTTCGATAAAGCTGCTTGATTTGAATATTTTCTTTCAAAAAGCATGGTGTGACGAGTGGGGCGGGGCCGAGGGATGTGGGAACACGAGTGAGGCCGGTTCCTGCCTCCTTCTTCCCGCGTCCTTCTTCCCGATGATTAGGAAGTTTTTATCATTACAGTGGTGCCGAAACGCGGGAGAAGGAGGGACGCGCTGCTGAAGATCCTTCGCCGCTGTGGTGAATCCGCGGTGCCATCGAGCTGGCGAGGAGGATGCCGCCATGGATGCTCGAGGCGGTGGACTGGAGCGAGTTGCCGGGGATGGGCGAGCTCGCTGCCGACCGCCCACGATAGGGAGGGGCGGCTGCCGTCTATGAGGGAGCGGAGGAGTCGGCGCCGTGAAGGAATCCGGAGGAGCAGGGAACGGGGGACTCCTGCCGGCTGCCCAAAACCGGAGGAGCCGTCGCTGTCCACCGGGCGGCAGAGGAGTGTCGTGCCGTCCGCCGAGGGCCGTCCAGTGCCACCGCCAGGCACCGCGGAGGAGATCACCCAGCCGGTGGAGGGCCGAGCAGCAGTGCGTCTGGGAACCGGAATTTTTTTTTTTTCCTCTCTCCCCTCTCTCGTCTCTGTCGCTCCTCCTTCCATCTCCGTTTCTCTCGCCTCGTCTGTCCTACCCCCAGGTTCCCGCAGGTCCCCGTGAGCGGTCCCCCCCGGAGGGAGGGGGGGGGGGGGCGAGTAGAGCGCAGTCTCGAGGGTACCCCCCGGCCTGCGAGGGGCGATGGGGGTATGTGACGAGTGGGGCGGGGCCGAAGGATGTGGGAACACGAGTGAGGCCGGTGGAGTGATTGGGAAATCCGCTACACCTGCGACCCACCACCGGTCTTGAGTCCCACTGAGGAGATGGAAGGATATAAAACTGGAGCGACGACAGTGAAGGACGAGAGAGGACCAGGCCTGGGCTTTTAGTTGGGTTTTGGTTTTTATTTGAGTGCACCAGTCGTCCGTGAGGGGCTGGTGCGCTGTTTTGTGTTTATTTTTATTATTAAAGTTTCATGTTGATTGTCCGCCGGTTCCCGCCTCCTTCTTCCCGATGATTAGGAAGTTTTTATCATTACACATGGAGTTAAGCCAAAGAGTAACCATCTAAATCAATTTAACATAAAGCAATCATGTTTAAATGAAAAGCCTGATACAATGGTATTAAATCCAAATGAATTCTACAAAATAAAGTGAACAGCATCAATCACCTTTTTTGGGGGGGGACAGTTTTCAGCTTTCATATTTTTAACCATCTCTCATGACATTTTTTTTTTGTGTTTACAGCTTTTACTGATGATTTTAAAGGGGCAGAACATGTAGCTCAATTTAATGTTAGGATTTGCATCAGTTATTGTAAATATTTAATGTTTTTTAAAAATGGTGTCCGCTTGAAGCAAAGTGGATTTTGTCATTATTATATTCTCTTACCACACAAATATGTGGAGATATAATAAATAATAAATATAATAAATAAATACATAAATACACTTAGAAATCTCCAGATTTTTGTAGAGGATAAGTGATGATGATGATAATAATGATAAAAAATAATTTGCTTTACCAACATTCTTTAAAAAACTCTTCTTTTATGCTCTGCAAAAGAAAAGAACCCCATTCAGTTTTCATATAGAACAACATAGAGGTGAGTAAATGATGACAAAAAATATTTTTGTTGGGCAAACTTACACTTTAATTCTTAGACTAGCAGAGATGGCAAAATTATATTGGATATGTTTGACAAAAACGAGTTCCAAACATATGACTGGACAAACATTTTTTGCAGTTCAAACAGGGTTTCATTTGTCGTAGACATGACCTGGTAACAGTATCTGACATGATTATGTGACCTTGATCATTTCTCTGTGCTGTCTTAGTCTTCTTCTCCTTACTGCTTACTGCTGCATCTTATGATGCTTTTTCAAAGATCATTATTTTGTGTATTTGGTGTAACAAGATATGTTGACATTCTTTAATGTTCAAAAAACACATTATTTTTCAAATACTGTACATTATTGTACAACCCGAATTCCGGAAAAGTTGGGACGTTTTTTAGATTTTAATAAAATGAAAACGAAAGGAATTTCAAATCACATGAGCCAATATTTTATTCACAATAGAACATAGATAACGTAGCAAATGTTTAAACTGAGAAATTTTACACTTTTATCCACTTAATTAGCTCATTTAAAATTTAATGCCTGCTACAGGTCTCAAAAAAGTTGGCACGGGGGCAACAAATGGCTAAAAAAGCAAGCCGTTTTGAAAAGATTCAGCTGGGAGAACATCTAGTGATTAATTAAGTTAATTGATATCAGGTCTGTAACATGATTAGCTATAAAAGCTTTGTCTTAGAGAAGCAGAGTCTCTCAGAAGTAAAGATGGGCAGAGGCTCTCCAATCTGTGATAGACTGCGTAAAAAAATTGTGGAAAACTTTAAAAACAATGTTCCTCAACGTCAAATTGCAAAGGCTTTGCAAATCTCATCATCTACAGTGCATAACATCATCAAAAGATTCAGAGAAACTGGAGAAATCTCTGTGCGTAAGGGACAAGGCCGGAGACCTTTATTGGATGCCCGTGGTCTTCGGGCTCTCAGACGACACTGCATCACTTATCGGCATGATTGTGTCAATGACATTACTAAATGGGACCAGGAATACTTTCAGAAACCACTGTCGGTAAACAAAATCCGCCGTGCCATCAGCAGATGCCAACTAAAGCTCTATCATGCAAAAAGGAAGCCATATGTGAACATGGTCCAGAAGCTCCGTCGTGTCCTGTGGGCCAAGGCTCATTTAAAATGGACTATTTCAAAGTTGAATAGTGTTTTATGGTCAGACGAGTCCAAATTTGACATTCTTGTTGGAAATCACGGACGCCGTGTCCTCCGGGCTAAAGAGGAGGGAGACCTTCCAGCATGTTATCAGCGTTCAGTTCAAAAGCCAGCATCTCTGATGGTATGGGGGTGCATAAGTGCATACGGTATGGGCAGCTTGCATGTTTTGGAAGGCTCTGTGAATGCTGAAAGGTATATAAAGGTTTTAGAGCAACATATGCTTCCCTCCAAACAACGTCTATTTCAGGGAAGGCCTTGTTTATTTCAGCAGGACAATGCAAAACCACATACTGCAGCTATAACAACAGCATGGCTTCGTCGTAGAAGAGTCCGGGTGCTAACCTGGCCTGCCTGCAGTCCAGATCTTTCACCTATAGAGAACATTTGGCGCATCATTAAACGAAAAATACGTCAAAGACGACCACGAACTCTTCAGCAGCTGGAAATCTATATAAGGCAAGAATGGGACCAAATTCCAACAGCAAAACTCCAGCAACTCATAGCCTCAATGCCCAGACGTCTTCAAACTGTTTTGAAAAGAAAAGGAGATGCTACACCATGGTAAACATGCCCCGTCCCAACTATTTTGAGACCTGTAGCAGAAATCAAAATTGAAATGAGCTCATTTTGTGCATAAAATTGTAAACTTTCTCAGTTTATACATTTGCTATGTTATCTATGTTCTATTGTGAATAAATATTGGCTCATGTGATTTGTAAGTCTTTTAGTTTTCATTTTATTAAAATTTTAAAAACGTCCCAACTTTTCCGGAATTCGGGTTGTAGGTCCTCTATGCCCCACCTCTGTAGTAGGCTGTACCACGCTACATGGCCCTTTTCATATAAACTGCAATAAAAACAAAACTAGAGCTGAACTAAAACTGAAATGAGACATTAATAATAAATAGCATAGTGAGTAAATGAAATAATCATACTTCTTGAGACTTGCATGCATAAAAAAACACATTAAAGCACAGTTTGTTTCATTTGAATCTTTTTATTCTAATGTATTTGTCCTTTGCATTTTTATTGCTGCCAGTTTAACTATTTTCAATAATTTGGAGGACTTTTTGTTTGTTAGTTTGAAATTCTGCTGGTCTTTACAACGTAGATGTCATAGCAACCTTATTTACAGGAAATATATATTTAAATATATATTTAAATAAATAAATCACTCATATAAAGTTTTGGTCATATGGCCCCCTCATAATCGTGTTAAATATTCGTGATTACAATACTAACCAAAAAAATCTTGATTATGATTTTTGCCATAATTGAGCAGCCCCAGTTAAGACAGCTGACTCCACTGTTTGACCTACTCTCTCTCTCTCTTACACACATGTGACGTGCAAAACTCTGCATTTGAACATTCAAAAGCAAATACTTATTAACAAAACTTACTTACAGTAGCTGATTCAGAAGCGCCAGTATGTTGTAGCAAAGTCAGAATTACCTCCTCTCCTAGAATCATGAAACGGATTTGAGACTTTAGTCTTTGCAACTTTACAGATCTTTATGCACCAAGAGCTTGTAAAACTCCAAAGAGAAAGGAAAAACTGAAATAGCATCATATGTCCCTTTTAAATAAAACCCAAACAAGCCTCAAAAACTAAAACAGATTGAAAAAGATTTTCAATTAATATTTTGGTTTTGTATTAAGTAGGTTTTAGGTTCAAGATCAATTTTAAGAGAAATATCACACAATAATGGTAATAAAACTGCATCTATGGTGTCATAAGTGTCAGAATGACTAATGCAAATGACTACAGAGTTCAAAAGTCTCTGTGTAATCCACACAAACACTTAGAATGCAATTACTCCAGCAATAAGCTCAAAAAGCCCTCAAATGGTTCAGAGGAGACAATTACTTGACTAAAATGGCTAAAAAGCCTTGAAACAAATACATAATCCCCAACTTCCAGCATAAAAACACACAGTCTTTGGTACAGAAAATACAGTCAAGGGAAAACACACAAAGCCATGCACTCTGAATACAAGTGAGTGATTGTAGCTTTCACATATGTTAGTTTCTCACTCATCTGTCATTCTTATCTCTGTCTCTACCACTCACCCATCAATTCCAGGTTGCTTTTGCTCTCTCTCTCCAACACTGAGCATCAGAGAGGATGCCTACCTAATGGTGGGTGGATAAGAGAACTCTCAGAGCCTCTGTGTGTGTGTGTGTGTGTGTGTGTGTGTGTGTGTGTGTGTGTGTGTGTGTGTGTGTGTGCGTGTGTGTGTGTATTAGAGTAGCTACTACCTTCCAATGCTGTGCGTTGATTCACATGTCATCAGAAACCCTTTTCAGGGCAATGCGGGTGGCTAGGCCTCTTCAGAGCCAACTGGAAGGCAGTGATTTTGGATTATATTATGGTATCATATCACTAAAAATAAAATAACCTCATTGCGTCATCCATTAAATGTAGGTCTCTTGAAGAAAAATTGCTGGACCAGGACAACAGACCTTTTTTGTCTGTTTTTTTTTTTTTTCTTTTTTCTTTTTTTTTCTCAGCAGCTGCAAGGTAGTGATTATGGATATTTTAGTGAAAGCTTCTAAATAATCTAAATATTCTCTCTCTCAAGAGGATGTCATGTTTGGGCAATGGTGAGTAATTCACCCTCTCAGTTGTTCAACAACACAACTGACAATTTGTGGCATAACAAAAACTGTAATTGAATGCATGCTCACACACTTTGTTTTCAAACACCCCTGCAACAGAATCTTGGCCCATGACATATCAGTTTTTTATCAATTCAATATGAAACATACTGCAAAGAACAAAAATATACATATATATATATATTTCCTGTTTGAAAAAAAACGAAAAAAAGAAAAATAAATTTCTCAAAGCTAAATTGAACACAACACATTGCTAGAAAGTAACTACAATTCCAGTAAGAATAAAAGAGTGATTATTTTGCTGAAAATGAACAGTTGTACAGCAGTAATTGTGTCTGTGAAAATGTGATTATTCAACCAGAACATGCTTTCAAGTGTCATCACTGTAGCGACAGGTGACACTCTGTTGCACAATGCTGTAATCAGATGAGTGTTTTAACAGGTTTAGAAAAGGCAAGAGATATACACAGCACACATCATATGATGTTTGAGCCGTATTTGAGCTTAATTAGGATCTTTGCTGTAATTTCTGCCTCTATCACCTCCCAGGCCATTCCAAACCAAGGTATGCAGAATTCCATCTCTGAATTCACAACACGTCAAACCCTGAAGCAGATGGGCTACAGCAGCAGAAGACCACAACAGGTGCCAGGAACAGGAAACAGAGGCTACAGTTCACACAGGCTCACAAAAAAATGGACAATAGAAGATTGGAAAAAGTTGCCTGGTCTGATGAGTCTCTGGTAGGGTCAGAATTTGACATAAAGAACATAAAAGCATGAATCCATCCTGCCTTGTCTCAATGGTTCATGCTGGTGGTGGTGGTGTAATGGTGTGGGGGATATTTTCTCAGTACCAACTGAGCATTGTTTAAATGCACAAGACTACCTGAGTATTTCTTAATATAGACAATCTTTATTATTAAATGCTGTTTTTTACCTTCATGCAATAAGTGGCTTGCTTCACATCTAAAATTACAATCTGATGACAAATAACTAGTAAAATAGCAAATCCTACATTCATTAGCCTGTTTGCAATCTGAACATCTGAGTCTTTTACCGAACAGTGTTGTGCATCATTTAGAATCAAACGGGGAAAATTTCAGTTAAATTCCTGAATTTGAATAGAGTTTTAATGATGGTAGCAAACATGATGCAAAATGTGAATAAGCAAAATTAAAATGGTTTTTATTATCAATTAGTTTTAAATTTAAATAAATAAATACATTTCCATTTTTCATGTATAAAATATAATTTATTTTTAAACTTAAACTGATAACATTTTGAAAGTTTTAAAAAACAAAGTTTGAAACCCATGATGTTTGACGATTTATAGGCAGACAGACAGACACAGACCAATAGATAGATAGATAGATAGATAGATAGATAGATAGATAGATAGATAGATAGATAGATAGATACTGCCTTATCTGTATATATATATTGTACAGTACATATTGTAGACCCTGTATATTCTGTACTTACTGTTTATTGCACTTCTGGTTAGATGCTAACTGCATTTCATTGCCTTGTACCTTACATATGCAATGACAATAAAGTTGAATCGAATCGAATCGAATCGAATCGAATCTAATTACTTAGTTTGTCCAGCAGAGCACTCTCCATTGTTTGCTATTGGTGATACAGGTCACTGTAGTGTAGAGATGCGCGACTGAGATCAAACTTTACCCGAAACCGCTGCTTCAAGTTATCCGTCCATCACCCTCCTGCACCTATATTTGATCATCAAATCACAATGATTCTAATTCTTAGTTTTGCATGATGATATGATGAATGGATGGCAAATTTTTAACAGCAGATTCAGTAATGTTAGAAACTAGAGCTGATTTGCATATCACGGCACACGTTTGCGGCGCATTAAAGCCTGTGTTACGGCCAACCGGATCTGATCTCGGCCTCTCAGTCAATGCTAGTGTTTGTACCAGCCACACCTAGCCCAGAACTCATGTTTAACACATCAGTCTATTGTAAACTGATGCCTCATTCTATTTAAGACGTTCTGACACAAAGTTCAAATGATTTTTAATGGTCGTTTTGTCACGTTCCTGTTGCGGCACAGACATGGTGACAGCATCGTTTGTCAGTAAAATCAGTAACATAGCAGACTGAAAAGATCTTTCTGAAGTCCAACAGATTGCAGTACAGTGGTGGCTTGAGTCTGTTGAATGGTGATTTCAATAGTTCACGCTTACATATAATTAGCTGAGGTATGGAATGCGTATTTGGCGTGCTGTCCGGGGAAGGGCTCCGAGCTCGGGAATGGCCCGAACCTAGAGTACCCCCCCCCCTTCCCCGTCTATTTATAAAGTGAACTTGAAGTGAGGAGATGGGGTGGAGGAGGGATGCTGATAAACCGTCAATGGATAGAGGTAAGTCAGCGATATTTATACTATGGGATTGATTACTTGATTATGGTCCACCTGTGTTGATTAGGCTAAGTATCTGACGCGCTCCTCCCGAATCTTATTAATAAAATTACATTTAATGCTACGTCGTCACCTAGTTGGAGAGACTCATTGCTCAATAAATAAACAACAATGTTCTTGTCTTTTACTCTCACAATGAGCTTTTCATATTTGTTTGCTACATTAGTAAGGCCCTATGATTTCCGTTATGCAGAACACATGGACGAAATCACAGAATCCAGTCCTAAAAATGCATAAATTCATGGAATTTGTCAAATGTTTGATGAATAACTAAAAAACAGGTCAGTACACACGCACACACACACACACACATATATATATATATATATATATATATATATATATATATATATATATATATATATATATATATATATATATATATATATAGAGAGAGAGAGAGAGAGAGAGAGAGAGAGAGAGAGAGAGAGAGACTGTGTCTGTGAAAATTAAACTGCAAAAAGACGACAAATATCCTGCATGTTCATTTGATAAGTAGAAAACACAAAACACAGAGTTTGTGAAAAAAATACTATTAATTATTATTATTTATTAATTTTAGGTGTTTACATTTAGAAAAGCTGTGCTTCCTGCATAAACCTGCCTCTGTTGGTTGCTTGCCCTACACAGTTATCTTGTTTAATATCTTAAGTCAAGTTACATATATTTTGTTCTATTTAAGTTATTTATAATAAGTGAAGTGAATTTTACTGTTAAGTGCACTGATGTCAGACTCATTCTGAATAATAAAGTTTATTGTTAAATATTTAAATACTCTGCCTCCACTATATAGGTCTATGTTTGTCACCTCATTATGTGTTTTAGCACCACATTTGATTTATCATTGCAAAACATGTTTTTGTGTGTGTGTTTGTGTGTGTATATATATATATATATATATATATATATATATATATATATATATATATATATATATATATATATATATATATATATATATATATATATATATATATATATATTCATATGTACAAATTTTGGACTATACTGTACTATAATATAGACTAGACATAAAGAAAATCAGCCGATGTTAGAGTGAAGAGGATTTGTTTGTACTATTAGTATTCTAATTCTAGAAGAGCATTCTTTTCAAACAATCTCAGCTAACAAAATATAAGCTAGTTGCAGTGATTTTTACGATGACAATCAAATTTATATGCCTCAATATGCCTGAGGTTACTTGCAGTAGCTGTGTCTTGCTTTTACAGTTGCAGTACGTTAAGTTACAGGTTTACAGTTACAGTTGCTGTAAGCAGACTTTAATTTACAGGTGCTCACCACTACCAAAACACATGTAACTAACTACAACAAAACACAGAATCACAGTTTTTTAGTAACCAAGAGAAGTGTCATCGCAGAAGAAATGGCAGAAGTTCCTCAGACACCTGTGCAGCAGTGGACATCATCTTTATTATACTTCTCTGAATGGAATAGCAAGGAACAGTTAGAGTCGATGAGACAGTACGTTCAAGTACATGTCTGCACTGAGCATAATTATGCCATGTAATAAAATGTGTTGCGCAACAATTGGGGGAATCTTAATTAACTGAAGAAACAAACTGACCAACAGGAAGCTATGGATGTATTGAGTATGTATTTGTAAAGCATTTTATTGTGGCATTCACTGTTATTTTTTTTCTGCACAGTGCTGACTATTGAAGAGCTTTTCTATTAATTTAAACACAGAATTCTGTGATCAATTATTTTATTTTTTCTAAACCCCTGACTTATTTTTTTTTATTTAATTTTTTTTTTTTGCAGAACTCAAAAGAAGAGTGTAACGATAAAACTCCATGATAACGGGAAGAAGGAGGCGTGAACCGGCGGACAATCAAACCAAACTTTAATAATCAAAATAAACACAAAACAGCGCAACAGCCCCTCATGGCCGACTGCCGCGCACAAACAAAATCAAAACACAAACTAAAATCCAGGCCTGGTCCTCTCTCGTCCTTCACTGTCGTCGCTCCTGTTTTATATCCTTCCATCTCCTCCGTGGGACTCAAGACCGGCGGGTCGAGCAGGTGTCATTTCACTCATTTGTGAATGCTCATTTCTCAATCACTCCACCGGCATCGCTCCGTTCCCACGGCTCACGGCCCCGCCCCACTCGTCACATACCCCCATGGCCCCTTGCAGGCCGGTGGGGTACCCACGAGACTGCGCTCTACCCCTGACTTATTTTTTTTTTCACTCCTCCGCCGCCCGGTGGACAGCGACAGCTCCTCCGGTTTTGGGCAGCCGGCAGGAGTCCCCCGTTCCCTGCTCCTCCGGATTCCTTCACAGAGGCAGCAGGCTCCGGCCCCCTGGCGAACGGCGATGACTCCTCCGTGCCCTCACGGACGGCAGCCGCCCCTCCACATCACGGGCGGCCGGCAGCGAGCTCGCCCGTCCCCGGCAACTCACTCCAGACCACCGCCTCAAGCTTCCATGGCGGCACACTCCCTCGCCTGCTCGATGGCACCGCGGATTCAATACAGCCGCGAGGGATCTTCAGCAGCGCGTCCCTCCTTCTCCCGGGCTTCGTAACCACTGTAACGCATTAAAAACTCCATGATCACGGAAAGAAGGAGGCGGGAACCGGCAGACAATCAAAATGAAAGCTTTAATAATAAAATAAACACAAAACAAAACCAAAACACAAACTAAAATCCAGGCCTGGTCATCTCTCGTCCTTCACTGTCGTCGCTCCTGTTTTATATCCTTCCATCTCCTCCGTGGGACTCGAGACCGGTGGGTTGAGCATGTGTCGCTCATTTCCAATCACTCCACCGGGCTCGCTCCTGTTCCCACGGCTCATACTGGAAACAGCCACTTAATGTACTAGGATTAAATGGGTAAATAACAATAAATAAATAGTCTTTCAAAAAACATGTGCTTTAATACAATATAATTTCATTCAGTTTGGTGCATTCAGTTAGATCTTTAGTAACAGATACTATAGGTCGACCGATATATCGGTCGGCCGATATATCGGGCTGCTTCTTGTCATTTTTTTAATATATCGGCATCGGCTGATATCCGTGTTTAGTAGCGCCAATTTAAAGTCAGGCATGTCGACGGGCAGCCCCGTTTTATTGGTGCGGTTGAAAGAGCTGCTGCCGCATGTGAAGGACCCCAAGCCAAAACTTTTGGAAGATTCAACAACAGTCCTGGGAGATAAAGGTAGTCAGAGAATTTCACTCTGTAAATGGGGTGGAGAAGTTGTCAGCTCTCACAAATACTGCAGCGTGATTGAGGGCTATGTTACTCCGCTGCTCACAGACCGCACCATGCTCAGAGAGACAGCTGTCCTGGAGCTGCCCAGAACGGTGAATGATTTTTGTTCGGAAGCATGGTTTGATGCAGACAATAGCAAGGTTTCCATCCAACTCATTTGTATTTAGGGATGTCAATATTCGATAATTTCCATGATCAATCGCCGTTTAAATTAACGATCATGCTGCAAAATGCGTCTGCAGCGGTATTATTATTATATGCAAAAGCCACTTGGAAAAAAAGCTTACTCACCCGAATTAAAGGGGTTTTAGTCTGAATAAAATGTTAGTAGCAGGACTGTAAAATGAATAGATGTGATTATGATCATTTGATAAAATGAAGAAAGCGCGCCATACGTTTGAGATCATTTTACTTTGTTGACTGTTTCCCATCAAGGTGACCACTGAATGTGCCTCTTTAAATGGTTTTGTGGTGCTCGTTGTTGTATTTTAAAATGCAATTGCAATGTTTTAAAATGACACTTACTATTAAACTTATAATATAATTATAATTAAACTACTTATAAAATTATCCCAAACGTAACTGTGGCGTTTGTGGCTGTGCTTACCTGTTTTATATAGTTAATACTTGGTCAGTTTATTGATTTGTTTGGTTAACTTTGGATAATTTTTTTATTTTAATACTGTGCAGTGCACAAAATTAAGATTCGAGAGATGGTTCAAGTCAGTGCTCAATAAATGATGATAAGTTTAGAAATGTTGTGCATCCACTTATTATTAGTGTGACATTTTAGCATGCAAATGAAGGGGAAAACTTCAAGATATCGGCCCAAAAAATTAGAAGCATATATCGGCCATCGGCTGACCCTGACCTCTAAACATCAGCATTGGCATTGGCATTGGCTATAGAAAAACCCATATTGGTCGATCTCTAACAGATACGTATGCATTATGTGCTCTTTACAGGTGCAGAAATGAAATTTCCCAAGCAAAGAACTCACTGGACTGAGATGTGGAAAGTCATCCTGCACAATGACCCACAATAAGCTCACTGTCGCATCTGGTCCGGGCGATTCAGTCTAGAATCTGAAAATGAGTACACAGGCATCCAAGCCGGGTGTGGCAGATGGATCCGCACCGATGAACAAATCTCTAGCAGGTAAAAATTTAACTGAAAATGGCCTGAGTGTACAGAGAGGGTTTGCGTATGAGGTAGATGTAAATAGCCTATCAGCAAACGTCAAATTTGTAAGTTTCAGCTAGACTTTAGTGGAGTCAGCAGTTTGCGTGACAGAAAATAAGGATCTAATCCTAAAGTATGTATTTTGTTTTTAAATATCATTGTTTTCTGTTGTTGGTGGAGTGTTATTTTGGTTTCTAAACACTGAGGAGAGGCTATGCAAGGTCCTAAAGATGACGGCAGTGACAAAAAAAGTCACGTGACTGAAACATGAATATCGTTATCGGTCTTGTTTTACTCCCAAATATCTATATCAGCCCCCAAAAAACCCTTATCAGTCAGGTTCTAATCAGGATACAGCATTTGCTCATTTTAGGTCTATGTATATAGTGACTCTGTAACCTTTTTGCACCTTCAATTCAGTTACCCATAGGTCCAGTGTGAACAAGACATGCAGGGGAAAGGATATCTTCCCACTTAGTTACTCAAGTGAAGAGATAAAAGCTCTACAATGTGCTAATGGAATTGACTGACAAAGTGATAAAAATTTGCTAAAAGATTATTTGTATCTAGGGAAAGTTTGTTTTGCATTCAGTACGTGCCCGACGCAAATATACTGTTGGTAATTAATACTCTATGTGGTTCTGGGAATTGACCCAGTTTGTATTTGTTTAGACAACATGACTGGATTGAAATTGCTGCTGACACTTAAACAAGCCCCAATAGACTTTTTGGCTAAAGCTAAATTTAAGCCCACAAATATGGTATAAGTAGGCAGTGTGACATTCCTCTCACAATGTCAGTACTGGTTAAAATCATACTTCCAAGCAGTGTGCTTGCCATATTAAACTATGACCATGTCATGCTGCCTGCTCAGACAAGAGTGTTACGCCCTGTCTAGGGGTAAAGGATGCAACACGAAAAGAGAGAGAGAAAGCTGGGATTCTTTTGAGGGTTTTTAATTAAACCAAACAAAAAAAACAACCATCAAAATAAATGAATAGGGAATTTCCTTCAGGAGTTGACCAGCCCAAAATAATAATAAAAAAACTTCCTTATTTTAAGACCTCATTCCTAAACCCTAACCAAAATAAAATAAAATAAAAGCACAATATATTAACCTAACTTCCTAACCCAAAAATTCACCTGTTACCATAGAAATAATTAAATATACGTTGACTGAAAAGAAACAGATTCTCAAAGATTTATTGATTTATATTTATTTATTTATGTAAATACATTTTAAATTATTTATTCATAGCTCAGTTTGGGGGCAAAAACTGTAAAGGGCAATAGTTCTTCAATAGTCTTTTGTGCATTACATAAGAAAGAAAGTCATACAGGTTTAGAACAACATGAGGGTTAGTAAATGATGAAGTATTTTCATTTTTGGCTGAACTTTTGACCTTTACACTATCGTCATGAGAATAAATCTGTTTATAATGCAACAATAATGATGAGCTATTAATCTTATAGAAACACAACAGCATTTTCAGTTGCTGTTATTGCATAGTTTATTTCACTAATGAGCTTAAACCTCTTTGCAAAAATCAAACAAATGCTAAAATGTCTTACAAATCTAACAATGATAATCTACAATTTATGCAAACCTCATTTTGAGCCTGTTTAAAGTGAGTTAGCCTAAAAACTCATTATTACCTTGTGGCAATTATAGCCATCTATTCAGAATGTTTCAAAATTAAACTTTAACAAGAGCTGCTCTAATTTAGTGAATTACTCAGAAGAGCTAATGATAAAATTGCCATTCTGCTTTCCTTGCCTCTAATTGGGCTCATTTTAAAGCCTGGCAGTATCTCCACAGTGGCTTTAATATGGAGCACCTTTAAAGTACACAATTTGCTGCTATTGCAGAGGCCTTGTGCATTTACATTTGCCATACATATCCATTATTACAGCACTTTAAAACACAAAACATCATTATATAAGACTAATGCAGTAAGTATTTAAAATCATCACATTGATGGCAGTTTTTGACAGGTAGGCTACATTCCAAATCAACTTCTAGTTTTGTCTGTTTGTGTATTTCTCTATAAGTCTTATAAAAGCTGAGTGACAGATCTCCAAACCTATCAATCAACGTAGCATTCAGCCATAACTGAGGCACATAGACTCATTATAAAGTACACCTGTGGCCCAAAGTCATTCAGATGGAGAAAGTCATTATTTCCCTCAAATACTACTTCAAGTCTTCACCGACTTTTGCTCAGTCAGTGCGAGAATACTGCAGACGAATGGATTTGTGCTCACTATTTAAAATATGATTGCCATTGTATCATGTGACATTGGTTTTATTATGCATTGTGAAAGCAAGAAGGGGAACAGTGATGGTTATTCTACCTGAACGCAGCGGAAAGTTTTCTTGTGCTATAAAACTGTAAAAATGTCATATAGAAGCCATTTATTTTGGTTCTCTATCTCTGTTTTCAAAGAACTGTCTGTAGGCATCAGTATTACAATTCCTTATCATAGAAATAAACAATTAATTACAAGTACATTATTTATTTATTTAAAAAAAGAAGAAAATACTTCTAATAAATATTAATTAAATTAAAAGAAGTTTCCAAGTGAAAAGAAAATCACTGTATCACAGGAGTTTGTCTACACTGCTAACATTTAGGGTATAATAGAAATAACAACTAACAAAACATGACTAAACTGTCATGAAAAAAGCAATGAAAAATAAAGGTTGCCTATTAGATAACACACATACACAAGCAGGAATGACTTTAGAGTATAAATTGACCTGCATCTCTACAGCACACTTCCAGTAACACTTAAACTGATCTCACTTGCCCTTAGTAGTTTCAACACCACTAATGTTGGCCCTGCTTTCATTGATTTATACAAGCTGGGGAACAAGAGGGAATGTATATAAAATGGTCTTTTACAAAGTAGAAGGTTCTAGGTTTAACGTGGCAAAAAAACACAGTACTGCATGGTTTCTGGTTGAGTCACCTTCCTTATTTCTTAGAATATAAGCAGTTATTGGTAGTAAATTCTTTTTTTTTTATATATATATAATCATTTGGCCTCACTCTAATGCCTTTTACCGAGTTCTCTCACTTCATTCCATCCCCTCTGCACTGCCTTAAAGTGAGGCAATCTTGCACCTATCCATTCTGAGCTCTACTGATTGATTTGGCATGTAAATAATTTAGCATTTGAATAACCTCTTAAATTAATTTTATTAATCTGCTCTCTCTCCCTCCCTCCCTCCCTCCCTCCTTCTTTCTTTCCTTCCATCCCTTCTTTTTCCTCCCCCGTGTGTTGTGCAGAGGAATTGATTTGTGTACTAGATTGAGTTTAGATGCAGTGTAAATAATTAATGTTCTGGATTACTGTTACCGTGGGCTTGGATCTCTAGTGTGGCACCTGCAATATGTGTCTCTTTCTCCCTCATTCGCTTTTCAAATCTTTCACTAAATCTATCAGTTATTGGTCTTTTTTAGAAACAAGGGTTTGAAACTATTGCCATTAGCGACCCTTATAGCTGCCGCCCTCATACAGTCATCATCTAACAGACTGATTGTGTGTCTGTGTGCTGTCCTCAAGATGTGAAATACTGTATGGTTACAGACTGGTAAATCTTGAGAAGGTGAACTGTCTCTTGCTCTTTCCCCCCTCCTTTAATCTCTATCTCTTGACTGTAATTAGCTCAGTGATTAACCTTGACATTCTTGATCACATCATTCCGTCTTAATGATGCTATTAGGACTAAGTGTTAAATCAACTCACACATCCACATCCCAATACACCACACACATAAGCATAAACATAGGCAAAATATACAAACACAGAGCAGAAAGGCAAAATGATGCTAAATTATATCATTAATCAACAACCTTATGCACAATAGCCATTTTATTGTTTTTGTTTTTTCTACAATTACTTTATATAATTCATAAGTCTGCACTCATCAAAACTGAAATATATATATATTTTTTTATTATATATAAACCAAGTTAAAATGAAAAATCAAGGCAACATGATGCAATGCACTGTGAGTTCTCTCAACAACCTGAGTCTTAATAATTTTTCTAACTAGCAACTTTCTTTAGACAATCTGAATTAGTTAATTCGCTAAATCAAAATTTCTTGTTCAGTCAATAAAATAAATATATAAATAATAAATGTCAAGGCAACTGAGTATTCGTTTTTCAATATGAAGTGAATTGTGCAATCTTTGGCTCAGAAGAGTGATCAGGAGTTAACAAAGCCAGACACAAAAATAATTCAATAGTTTAACAAAGCTGTACACACACACACGCACACACACACACACACACACACACACACACACACACACACACACACACACACACACACACACACACAAACAAACAAACATTGATATAACAGTGGCAATGTACATCAATATGTAACCTAGCACTCCTAGCACTGCCAAAAAAAAAAAAAGGAAACTAACAGTGAAGAGAAAATATCCATATAAAGTCAATAAACAGAACAACAATATTACTGATACTAATAATATTAGTATTACTGTCACGCGATTGTCATAACAATATACCATGTGCATATTGGACTCATGGAAAATAATCAGATTGTTTGCACTGCATTCACCAAACCTGAAGTGCTATATACAGTGTGTGTATATATATATATATAATATGAAATATATACATAACAAATTCAACTATATGATGAGGTAATTGGAAAATGCCAATAAATAATTACAAGCTTGTCAATTCCACACCTGAGCTACCGAGCAAGATTGTTACGTATGGAAAGCAAAACATATGGATCTGGTTAAGGGATGTAAAGTCCAAAACTGTGTATGAAAATGATTAAAAGTGCTTAATGTTTTACTGCCTCTAGTGTTCATTTCTGTTGGAAACTGCAGTGATATGTACTTATTGGTACGTTTTGCATCTTTCAAAAAAGTTCACCAAGGTAAGTTTCGTCATTAGACTGGGTTGCAAAAAACATAAGCAAATGCATCAGAGTACATATTTCAAATCTTAGATGAAAACTACAAGAAAAAAACATCTTAAAACAAATTAATTAGATATATGTGTATATACTGAAAAGCGACTTTTACATTTTACATTTACACTGTACAGAGCCCTCTAAAAGTTTGGAAATGTATCAGCATATTTTCTTTTTTATTACACAATGATGAAAGTTAGTCAAACATGCCACTTTTGCAGCTGTGGTGCCTAATTACAGTATTCAGTTTGGTCCAAAGTTTATTTTTGATTATTATTGAGGAAACATGTCTAGTCTGACTGATTTCCAATTCAATTTGGACACAACATTTCCATCAGAACTGTTTGGAGATACTCCAAGTATAGCTCTAGTATTTTTCTTTGTTATAATGTTTGCACGGTTTGTGTTGTATCTAGTCAATGTAAATTCATCACAAAATGATGAAGAATTTATGCTGACATTCTTCAAACCCTACTTATCCTGGGATTTTTCCAAACTTTGAAGGACATTGTAAATGGTTGTGAAGAATGTACAGATATCTTGAACGTGATCTACAATAGAAAAGGTAGCCCTGAATGTAGTGGGTGATGTTGAAATCCACATGAGTGCAGATCCCTTCCACTAAAAGAGCATAAAAAAAACGCCACTTAGTACTTTCTCATCTGTGTAACAAGTGCTCTTCGACATGCTTCACCCATAACCACAATTTATGACTAAGCCTAAATTTATGAAAATTTCACTACAGATGTATATATATATATATATATATATATATATATATATATATATATATATATATATATATATATATATAATTTTTTTTTTTTTTTTTTTCTCAGTGAGTGAGCCATGGCAAATAGCTTGAGGCTATTGTCAGATGTGGCACTGAATGCATAGCAGGAAGTGTACGGGATGGACAAGAGAATGCAGGTACCAATGCAGCACTCACTGAGTTCCATCAGGGTGCAAAGCCACAATCCTCTGCACAACTTGGCCAAGGCAAATCTTTATTCTTCATTGAAGTAATCTTGGGTGATGTGTGCCTAGCTTACGATCCCTTGTGTATATATAGTATGCGAGAGCATGCAACAACATGGGGAAGGATAGATGAGAAAGTGAGAAGAGGTTTGAGGGAAAGGCTGGACAGGAAAAAGAAAAAGAAAATGATCATGGCCCCCTTTAGGCTTCTATTGACAAAAATGTCAGTGTTTGACCTGATGGAGGGAAAAGAAGTAAGAAACTGACTGACAGGGAAAGGGTAAGAGGCAGGGTAGGAGACAGATGGTGAAAGAGAGGGAGAAAGAGAGCAGAGGAGAAAATGTTAGACAAGAGGAGAATAAGAAAATGAGAAAGGCAAGGGAAGAAAAAAAAAAATATTCACAAGGACACATACAGAGAAAATATTCCGCAATACACATACACAGATAAAAGATGTTAAGCAAATTCAAGAGATGTTATGTTTCATTGTACACATTAACAGGGAATTTGTTTCAACAGCAACATATGCTGTAGAATGCTAATTTCAATGTAAAACAAAACACAAACAAATGTATCTATGTGTGTGTGTGTGTGTGTGTGTGTGTGTGTGTGTGTGTGTGTGTGTTTCCCTTACAGCTTATCCTAAAGCTAACAGGAATACCCAGAACTCCATCCCGGTCCAACCTGATTTCCTTCTCAACTTTTCTCTTGATGTCTCCTCCCTTTTTCCCATACAAGCAGAAACCATTAGTCATTCATAGCTCAGCCCATGAATGGGTGGTGTAATTCGTCACTCCTCTTCATTTTTTAGCTGTATTTTGTGCATGCGTGCATGCGTGTGTGTGATTAGCAGTAGTTTTCTTGTGGTTATGTTGGTTTTAAACACAAAATGATAGATTGAATAAAATGTTTGAGTTCATAAATTAGATTATATCCTCCAAATAGAGACTCAAGAACCAAACTGGTTCTGTCCATGGTTCTGAATGTGATGCAAGACCTGTGGTTGTTGCTGTCCATGGTCCTGACTTTTTAAATAGACAGGCATGTGTATATACTATAAGTGTGTGTTTCAGTAGACTGTTTAGAGATTTTAATATTATTTTAATTTTATTTCAAAATTCCTACATTGAAAAAAAAATTAAGTTTGCCAATTTAGGACAGCGTGAATGTACAGTGGAAACATGCAGAAGACAGGACAGGCCCCTCATCATAATCATAAAATCATTATTTTTATAACTAACTTAAAAATAAACAAAACACACACCAGTTTCCAGAGGAAACAGTCACTTAAAGTCAATAGTTTTAAATGCATGTATGGAGCACCGTGTGGACTGTTGTCAGCAAAAAACGACTCACTCCATCACTGCAGTTGTGTGTGTGCTGAGAAAATCCTGGAAACTTCTTTACTGATTAAAAACTATATTTCCCTTATTCAAATGTCAAAAGCTTGAAAACAGATCCCCATTTTGTTGCCACTAAAACTGATGTAAATTCTTAGGTGTATTATGTTACTTCTGCACAACATCTAAGCCTAACCAACCTACAGGATAAAAAACAACTGCCATGAATCAGAATGGCATGAACTGACATAGAGCCATTTCATATGCTACTAATGATGGCACCATTACATAGTAGCAAACTAAAAGCCATACCTGAATCCAAAGACCTTAGACAAGATCAGAGTAGAAAATCAACACGTTTAGGTCTCTCTCTCTCTCTCTCTCTCTCTTTCTCTCTCTCTCTCTCTCTCTCTCTATACACTATTTAATCCAAATATAGAGAAACACAGGAAAACCGTCAACCTTCTTGGTCTAATCTTCAAAATCACAAATATACACAAATTATGAATAAATATGGAGATGAATGGAGACAGAGATGAAGATCAAGATCATGAAGATAAGCTGAATACTCACAACACTATCTACTCTCTCACCCCCTACAGTCTGTGTATAGTTGATTGTGTGATGGTGTGGGTGTGTACTCAAGCCTTTAGTATTTATCGAGCTGTGTTGGTTTTGACATTGCTTTTGATGTTTTGTTTTTTAGTGTAATTTAATGTGTGCCCGTTTTAAGGTTTTCTACTCACGTCATTGACAAATGCATAGACAAAACTGAAGCAATATTATACACCACTAATGTCCATTAAAACATGCATTCACCATAAACCAGTTTTACACACTTTTAACACGTAAATGCGTTTGTGTCATTCCTCTTTAAACTTCACTGTGATTTTGAAGCCTATGTGGTGTGTATGGTATGGTCATTCCCATCACATTCATTCATTCATTAAAAAAATGAACAATTCCACCACAGCACTTAGCTCCAAATTCATAGAACAGCTGCATTTGGTATGACTAGCGCCCTTTTCTTCGGCTAAAATGCGAAACAAAATAGCCACTTTCCGCCGCGCGCATGATCTACGGGCGCGCTTATGCGGAGTGACAGGAACAAGCCGCACTCAATTCATTGTGCTATACGCTGCTCTCTCTGTACCCCCCAAGCACACACATGAGTAGCTATTGTGTTTCATCCAAAAACTAGATTCAGTATATTTTAAGAAGTGTACGCGAGTGGGGGACGCACCTGATTCTTGCCCCGCTGTCCGTCTTCGAGTTCCGGTGAGCTGTTCATGATTCCCCATCGATCATTGAGCATTCCGGAGAAGAACCAACCTTAAACCGGCTGCCAGTTACAACAACAAGACACTTTGTAGTTCAGTCGTTTTCCTGATCAGTTATTCCATGGAAATAGACAAATAACCTTTGGGGTGAAAGAAAAAAAGGACAGTGAGGAGAGTGCGCTAGATCAAGAAGATCCAGATCTAGCCTCTACTCCTGGACCCCACTAATTCTGGTCTAAAAGAGGCGGCGAAGACTCTTTATTGGAGCGTTCAATAAAGTCCTCAGATATTCCACACGAGGGAAAATGACGGTAAAAACCGGCGCAAATTAAGTGACGCGCGCGTGTATATCCAAGCCAACGCCACTCAAAACGTACACATAAAAAATAATAAAAATACTATTCTAATGTTTCTGTCAAAAACGAGTAGCAGACGTGTAGTCCCGAAGAGTCGTTTAAAAGTGATATAACTTAGTATTCCTAAACCGTTAGCGGGATGGACAGAGTGTGGCTGTAAAGTTCCTTCAAGCACGGCGCGTGCGGGTGGTTCGAACTGCAACCATTTGGCTGTAATTTGAAGAAGGAATTCAATCCGTTTCCCAGGGTGTCCTAGTTTACCTGACAGAGGGCGAAGGATTGTCTCGTTTTGACAAGGTTTACAAGCAGGGCAGATTAACGGGGTACCTACTCGTGAGCAAATCTCCTCGAGCGTCACAGAAGTCCGGTAAACGCGCTCCCGGTGCGCGCTCAGTTTCGCTTCCAGACACCGTCGGCACTGAAACGTCTTTTCCACACCCCTCGTCTAGTTTAAGAAACTCCCACTTCCAGCTCAACATGCAATAAAATGAGCCGTCACGAAAGATTGCTTGAGCATTGGAAGACAAATTGAATTCGAGGACGCAACACAATGAGTGTTTTTAATGAGTAAACGAGTAGTTCATTTAATTGTATAAGCCTCATCAAAATTATATTTGAAGCACATAGTTTAAGCCAACCGAGACCGTTACAATCGGCGCACAGATGTTTTTGTCATGTTTTCCATTAGATGTTCTACCCTTGCCAGTTGCCAGTTATTACATCTGACAGCACAGAGATTAATCAGGCGATCATCTCATTGTCAGTTAGTTTAACAACATTTAGCTACATTTTCCCCACAATTACTGAAAACGCACAGGAGCAATCTACGCGATTAAAGGGTCACTTGCACCCAATGCAACAACAAGACGATTAGGCGAAAGTGCCCCGTATGGAAACATATTTTGGTCAAGGCCTTCACTAGCGGGGAGACAGGTCATGCGCCAGAAGGGGCCAGGGATTTCTACTGAGGCCCCACATAAAGTAATTACTGCCCTGACTGTGGTGCCTCCACCACGACCAAATTTTATGGGACATCAACAACATAAGGTTTCATAAGAAAAAAAAACGTTATTATTACAACAACATACAGTATTACTATTTAAACCAATTGCAACTTCACTGAAGGCCAGTAATCAACAAAATATAACAAAAATACAAGGGTGAGCGCTGTAACCTGGGGCGTAGCACCAAATTTTGGGCCCTTGGAACAAACCATCTTGCTGGGCCCCAGTACCAAATACCATAGTGGTACCAATGGGTGGGATATTTTGAAGAAAGTCGGTAACCAAAAGACTGATGGACCCCATTGACTTCCATAGTAGGAAAAAAAATACTAGTAAGTCAATGGGGACCAGCAACTGTTTAATTACCAACCTTCTTTAAAATCTTCTTTTGTGTTTAGCAGAAGAAAGGAAATCATAGAGGTTTGGAACAACTTGAGGGAGAGTAAATGATGACAATTTTCATTTTTGGGTGAACTATCCCTTTAAAGTTTAAATGTGTACTTCAAATGGTTGCTAAAATATAATTTATTGTCACAATACCTTTTTTAAAGTGTAGGCTAAGTACAAGTTAATTGCTGATTATTTGTCTTTTTAAAATAAATGCAGACTATAGAATCACAGGGTACACTAACCGCCAAACTAGACATTCAGTCTTTGAATTATGTTTTAAAATAAGTCATTTTCAATCATTACGATGTGCATTAAACTGAGAACAATCCTGTACTTAATGTAAGAACCTGTGCGAGCAAATTCGCATAATGCAGTAAAATAGGCGCTAACGATCTGTGTTTTCGCGGGTGTTAGATTTTGACACTGGAGGGAAATATACAGTGTTTTCATGTAAACTTCCGACTCTGGGTAGAACTCCTCCAAGAGTAGATATTTATGTTAAAACAATGTCAATGCTCAATGATGCATTTGGAGCTCACCTTTCTTTTCAAAAAACTGAGTGAGCAATTGCTTGCCCCATTTGACTTTCTCTCTTTAATCTTCTTTTTGTTTTTGAGGCCATGATTTTCCTTTCTTAAGGAAAGACATGACTCTTCCCCTGTCTTCCTAGTTCATATCACGGCATATCCAGCTCCTGTCTCATTAACTGATTCACCGCAGGTCCGCAGCAGAAGCACCTGAACTGCGGGTCGTACCATTTACATTGATTCGAGAGGGGAAATGACTTTTTTTATTTACCAAACCAGTGCCTAACTACAAGTTTAGTTTTGCACAGGAACTTTTTTATTTGGAAATAAATGCTTTACAAATGTTAGTGCATGTATATATGTATGTATAGAAAACTGACTTCTAAGGGCCCCCCCCCTGCCTCGGGCCCTGGGTACTCGGTACCCTTTACCCCCCCAGTCCGACGCCCCTGGCTGTAACTGAACATTTACTGGTTGATGTTCTTGGATGGATGCTGCCTGGATCACCATTGGAAACTAATTTTATGAGACTAGCTTAAGTTCTGTTCACACTAAGGATGATAACTGTAACAATAAAGTTTAATTATCATTCTAATTATATGAGAATAGTGAGGTCCACACCAACTATAATCATAATGACACAGATGACCTACAGTATATAATTTTAATCACTTTCAAAACGATTCTTTCCAGCTAAATTATATATACAGACAAACTTTCATTGCCATCAAGGCTCATGTATTATGTATCATTAAAATCAATACTGAACAGTTTTAAAATACAATTAATTTTTTTACTTATCTCATAGAGAAGTACACATAGCAATTTACATAGCAGTATGGATAGAGTGTGCAAACTTTTGATGTAACAGGATAGAAGAGGTGTGGTGTCCAAAGGGCCTCGGGAAACAGCCACCCCATGCTGAAACTACTTGATAGTGGACAGAGTGGAGCTTTTGGATGCAGGTGTAGGTGTGTATGTGTGTGTGTGTAGTTGGAGCGTTCAGTAAGACTTCTCAGCCAGAAGCCTTAGGCTAGCAATGCTGGAAAGACTTAAACTGAAAAGGTTCCTATGATAAATGTGGATACCAGCTGTATTTACATCTTATTCTTTGCATGTTTCTGAATTGTCTTGGCTCTGTATACAGTTTGTTCTGCCTTTAACATAAAAAATGGTTCTTTGTATGTGTGCTTGCAGAAGTGTGTGTTTTCACAGATGGTGGAGCATGAAGACAAAAGCAGAGATCTGTGAAGAGGCAGTGGTCTGCATGCTCTCCCTCAAATGCCAGAGTCAAACATTGTAAAGCATTTTGGGAGAAATAGAGGAACAACTGATTTTGAAATAAAAAAAAGAACGAAAAAAAGAAAGAAAGTGAAGCATAAGGGACTGTGACTAATAAGAGTGTCTACATTTTTTTTTAGAAATCTAGTTAAAAACACGTGCCCAGTTTTTAGAAATGCAGTCTTTGTATTCATGTTGGTTTCATACGGTTTTCAAACTTTCATACCATTTTCTGGTAAATTATTATTGACATTTTTTTTTAAATGAAGGTTATATAACAACGTTCGAGAGGAGCACGTTCAGGTAATCCAAACAATCAGCACAAGAGGAGGCTGGTATATATAGCCATCTCTCACATCTGTCCTGTGACAGCTTCCTGGATGCTGATTGCACATGTGAATTCCTAAAATACACATTTTATGAGTTTATATATATCAATAATTATTTCATAAACATAATCCCTAAGTAGTATTTGATGTTTTATAATGTACTAAACATTTCAGAGAATATCATCACTTGATATTTAACAACTACTCACACTTTGTCAAAGTTTTCCAAATATTTACAAACAGTGAAGCATTCTTTTTATTAAAAATTGTTATTCTTTTCTACTTTATATATATATATATATATATATATATATATATATATATATATATATATATATATATATATATATATATATATATATATATATATATATATATATTTTTTTTTTTTTTTTTTATGAGCAATTAAAAGTCCTTTGCCACCCCAAGAATATCTACATTAATTTTAATTCAGAAAGTAAAACCATGCCATTGAAGAACAGCTGTAAAGATCTGTGACTTCCAAAGAAAATTGAGCATCATGTCACTGATCCATAAATGTCTGCAAAAACTTATAATTAATAAAAAGAAGTCAGTGTGGTAATTATAAAAATATCAGAAGGTGTTTCTCAAATAGGTGGAAGTAACCCAGGCATCCTGGCTAAATTTGCCCATTGGCTACTATCAGTCATGGCCTATTAATTATCCCCATGACTGCCAACACCACATCTCCTTTCCCTGATGGGCCTTCTGATGCATTTAGGTGGATGATACAATGCTGGCAAGGTAGATTCTCCTACTCTGTAAAAAAAAAAAAAAAAAAACCAAATTACATTTATTATTCTCCTCACACAATTTGTCCAATTTAGAAAGAGACAGTTAACTAAGCTTCAAATGATGGTATGTGTTTTGTATTATCAGACTAAAAATAAGTCATGCACGCAAACAAAGAGATAAATGTAAAGAAACTGAAAATGTAATTAAACCAGACTATGCCACACTCGCCTTCAAACAATGTCATCCAAAAATCAATACAAGGTCCGGGTGCACAAAGGAAGCAGTCCTATTAATAGGCTATATAATGATAGTGTGAGGAAGAAACTGAGAGAGAGAGAGAGAGGCAAAACAAAGGGTAAGGAGAGCTTTGTATATTGTAAGCCTTGATTTTTGATGAAAACAATATATTATGGAACTGAGGAGAGTGGAGCAGAGAAAGAAGAGCAGTCATTTCCCCCACTGTTTCCCAAGATTGGTTGGGAATGAAGCTACAGTATATCTGCAACAGTAAAGAGTGAAGGAAGGAATCCTTTTATTGATTTGCTCTCGCATCACATGCTCTCCCCTTCTCTGCAATTCAGCATCTCTCTCTCTCTCTCTCTCTCTCTCTTTCATCACACACAAAGACACACACACACACACACAGGCAGGAGAGCTTGGCACATAAAAGGTGACATTCACTGATGGAGTAATTAGTAGCAATAGCGAATCACATGCGATCAGTGATGCTGATGATGTAGTTATGATAATGCTCATTCTAATGAAGATGATGTGAAAATGGTTGAACCATTATTAATCCCACTGATTATTTTTAAAATAACAGAATAAACCAATAGGTCCATTGAACATCAAATAGTAGAGTAAGGTTTTGATTTTCAAAGCCCTACATGTCTGTCTCTCCTAATAAACAAGAGATGAATAAGGGGGATATACCGTACAGGTATGGGAAATACTTAATTAATTAACCATTAAATGAATTAATGAACAGTTATTGTTCACATGAATGCTGTTTTATTTAACTTTCTATTCATCAAAGAATCCTGTAAAATGTAGCATGGCTTTTAACATTGATAATAATGAGATTGATAATGATAATGTTTTTTGAGCATCAACATATTCTGAAGTCTGAAGTAATGACTGCTGATGATTCTGCTTTGCAATCTCGAGAACAAATTATAAGTCATCATTTGTAACAAATCAGAATTGCAGATCGAGTGGCCCATGGTGGCGGTTGGTTTATGGTATGGGTAGGTGTATGTTATGGACAACGAACACAGGTGCATTTTACTGATGGCATTTTGAATGCACAGAGAAACCATGATGAGATCATGATGCCCATTGTGCCATTTATCCAAGACCATCACCTCATGTTGCAGCATTAAAAATGCACTGCCCCATGTTGCAAGGATCTGTAGAGAATTCCTGGAAGCTTAAAACATCCCAGTTCTTGCATGGCCAGCATACTCAACGGACGTGTCACCCAGCATGTTTGGGATCCTCTGGATCTGCATATACGACAGCGTGTTCTAGTTCCTGCCAAAATTCAGCAACTTCACACAGCCATTGAAGAGGAGTGGAGCAACATTCCACAGGCCACAATCAACAACCTGATTAACTCTATGCGAAGAAGATGTGATGCACTGCGTGAGGCAAATGGTGGTCACACCAGATACTGACTGGTTTTTGGATTAGAAATGCATAATTTCATGAGTTGTCCTTTGAATAAAGATGTGAGTTTGACCTGAAACAACTTTGCTTTCTGTCTCAAGTTGCTCTGTTCGAAAAGAAAAACTTCTTTAAAAATTAAATGTGATCAGAACAAATGTCAGAACAGGCTGAAATAAGCTTATGTCAGGCTGATTCTGTTCTTTACCATTCCAACTACTCACACAGGTCCTTCAGCTCAATGGTTTTTGCCTCTGTGATTCTGCCATTCTTGTCTGTCTGTCAGTGCAGGACATCAATGAGATTTTTTATTATTTGAGATGCTCCCTTGAGCTCTGCTCTGGAACTTCCCGGTGTTCCGGTTCTCCATGTCTGGCATTCACAAAAGGCCAGAGGGAGCAGGGGAATAAAGCCACACTGGAAGCCACTGTAAATAACAGCCAAATGTGTCCCCACAGGCTGAATCAGGATAAGTTACTGAGCTTCAAACCTTATGGGAGAGAAAATGACCTTCTGCTGGTATCCAAAATGGCTTTTTATGTGTTTTCATACTTGTGTTTTTACTGTTATGTCCACCATTAATCTTCATTCTTCTATTTTCCTACTCCATTTTTCCTCATACAATTTGCTCACTCAAGCAGTGCCACATAGTTGCATGAGGATGAAGAGTTCAGACAGTCAAAACATCATCAGTTTGGAGGGACATATTTGGCCATAATGAATCGTAACATTTGAATCCTCATGACAGCCTTTCACCAACTCAGCCCCTTTTTTCATCATTCAACTCAGCCGTCTCTGGTTGTAACTCAAACGCATAACAAGCTGACCTTTTGAAAGCATAACAACTATATTTTAAATTCCTGTCATTTCTCTCATTCCACAACCCCATCGTTTGAAATCCGTAGAAGCACAGGGAAAAAAAGATTTAGTGTGGAAAAAGAGATTCACACAGAGATGTTTGTATTACTTTTTAAAATGACATGAATCCCAACCCCTCTTTGAAATGACAAATTACCTTTACTCTTTCACTATTTGTTAGGAGACCTCGTTCTCCTCTACACAGATCATCATAGCATCAGAAGTGACCCTAAAGTTGTCATTATCAACAACGATCTTGTTTAAATGGCACACAATGGCAGAAGCATTTAAGTTTGATATTTAAAGAGCGGATGCAGTCTGAACATGTTCAGATCATCATGTCCACTCCAGTGTGAATGAAGACAACTGAATCCCCAACACATCTGAGAGCAGGATAATTATCTTGGATTTTATCAACTACTCCTTCAATCTTACCAGAATGGAAGGTCATGCGCCCTGAAACACAAAGATAAAATGCTGTCCTCAGATGACTCTCAACAGAACAAGCTATTACTCGTCCAGAGACTTTAATCACAAAATTTCTCAACAGCTCTTCTGCTAGTTCAGTTTTGATCTTAAAAAGTAAAGCGGGGAAAAATACAGTGGAGGAGGTCATTCTGAGATCAGATCTGGAGTTGGTACTACTGCCAGGATGATTCTCACAAGATTAATTCAAGATTCTTGTCTTATTTTAGTCTAGTTCAGTCTAGCGTAATGTTTTTAAGTTACTTAATTTGTCCTAGCTGTAGAAATTTCACATTAGCAAAATTTTGTGGGCAATGTAGTGATGTATGAAGCCTAGTTTAAACACCAATTACTTTTAAATGAAGCAGCTTTCTGTTTGCCAATGCAGTGAACAACTAGATGAGCCCCAGAGACAGATCCCCTGTAAAGACCTTGTCTCAGACAACCACCAGGACAAGATCACAGGAAACAGATGATTCTTCTTTACACTCTGACTTTGCTGCAGCCTGGAATTAAACTGCTGGTTTTGTCTGGTCAGAGGACAACTGGCCCCCCGACTGAGCCTGGTTTCTCCCTAGGTTTTTTCTCCATTCTGTCAAAGATGGAGTTTTGGTTCCTTGCCTCTGTCTTGCTTAGTTGGGGACACTTCATTAACAGCGATATCATTGACTTGATTGCAAATGATTGCACAGATACTACTGTATTTAAACTGAACTGAGCTGAATGATAACATCACTGAATTCAATGATGAACTGACTTTAACTGTCATTTTGCATTATTAACACACTGTTTTCATAATTAATGCTGTTCAGTTGCTTTGACACAATCTTTTTCTTTAAGGCGCTATATACAAACCCGATTCCAAAAAAGTTGGGACACTGTACAAATTGTGAATAAAAACAGAATGCAATGATGTGGAAGTTTCACGTTTCAATATTTTATTTAGAATACAACATACAGTAGATGACATATCAAATGTTTAAACTGAGAAAATGTATCATTTTTAAGGGGAAAATAAGTTGATTTGAAATTTCATGACATCAACACATATCAAAAAAGTTGGGACAAGGCCATGTTTACCTCTGTGTGCATCTCCTCTTCTTTTTATAACAGTCTGTGGATGTACTGGGTACTGACAAGACAAGTTGCTCAAGTTTAGGAATAGGAATGTTGTCCCATTCTTGTCTAATACAGGCTTCTAGTTGCTCAACTGTCTTAGGTCTTCTTTGTCACATCTTCCTCTTTATGATGCACCAAATGTTTTATATGGGTGAAAAATCTGGACTGCAGGCTGAATTTCATTACCAATTTCAGTACTCGGGGTCCTTCTTCTCTGCAGCCATGATGTTATAATCGATGCAGTATGTGGTCTGGCATTGTCATGTTGGAAAATGCAAGGTCTTCCCTGAAAAAGACGACATCTGGATGGGAGCATATGTTGTTCTAGAACTTAGATACACCTTTCAGCATTGATGGTGCCTTTCAAGATGTGTAAGCTGCCCATGCCACACGCACTCATGCAACCCCATACCATCAGAGATGCAGGCTTCTGAACTGAGCGCTCATAACATCTTTGGTTGTCCTTGTCTCCTTTTGTCCAGATGACATGGCGTACCCGTTTTCCAAAAAGAACTTCACATTTTGATTTGTCTGACCACAGAACAGTCCATTTTTAAATGAGCCTTGGCCCAGAGAAAATGCCTGCCCGTCATCATGTTTAGATATTGATTATTTTCTGCCCTATAGAATTTTAGCCGGCAACGGTGAAAGGAACGGTGGATTGTGTTCACCGACAATGTTTTCTGGAAGTATTCCTGAGCCCATGTTGTGATTTCCTTTACAGTAGCATTCCTGTATGTGATGCAGTGCCGTCTAAGGGCCCGAAGATCACAGGCATCAAGTATAGTTTTCCGGCCTTGACCCTTACACATAGAGATTGTTCTAGATTCTCTGAATCTTTGGATGATATTATGCACTGCAGATAATGATAACTTCAAACTCTTTGCAATTTTTCTCTGAGAAACTCCTTTCTGATATTGCACCTCTCATTTTCGCCGCAGCATTGGGGGAATTGGTGATCCTCTGCCCATCTTGACTTCTGAGAGACACTGCCACTCTGAGAGGCTCTTTTTATACCCAATCATGTTGACAATTGACCTAATAAGTTGCAAATTGGTCCTCCAGCTGTTCCTTATATGTAAATTTAACTTTTCCGGCCTCTTATTGCTACCTGTCCCAACATTTTTGGAATGTGTAGCTCTCATGAAATCCAAAATGAGCCAATATTGGGCATGGCATTTCAAAATGTCTCACTTTCAACATTTGATATGTTATCTATATTCTATTGTGAATAAAATATAAGTTTATGAGATTTGTAAATTATTCCATTCCTTTTTTACTCACAAATTGTACAGTGTGCCAACTTTTTTGGAATCAGGTTTGTAAATAAAGGTGACTTGACTTTACTCTTTCACCAATTCATTCTGATTTAATGCCAGTCTTGCCTTGGTCCAAAAACAACAACAAATGGTGCAACCATATGAGCCAAAGGAGAAACTTTTCAGAAATGGAGGTGAAGAATAGTTAATCGAGGGGAGGAGGTGTTCAGAAGCATAAGATGCATGGCAATGAGCAAAAGAGAATGTTATAAAATACCAAAGGCAAAACAAGGAGATTGCAGTCTTTGAAATGTTGAGGAAGAAGGAATTTGTCTATTGATTTTTAATACTTTTCTATTCATTGCCTTTTGTCTGCGTTTCACAAAGGGCAGTACATGAAAAATTAAAGGCATTATTTTTTAAAGACATTCAGATGTCACTGTGTAGGATAAATTTGTTTTAGATACGTTTAGATGCTTTAGATACTAAAAGAAGGAAAGCTTTTCAAACAATTACTTTTTAGATAAATGTAAACAGGGCAGGTTGTCAAGACATAAGACAAACAAACAAAAACATGTCTCTGTGTGTCTCTGGTTCTGAACTGGCACAAGTTGGTTTACCCAAAAATGTAAATTCTTTCATAATTTACCTCATTTTGTTCCAAACACATAATTTTTTTCTTCTTCATTGGAACACAAAAGAAGATATTGACAAAAGTGATGTACACATTTGTAAATAAATAAATAATCGATAGGTGCACAACCACAAAGTGAAGGCTTGCAGAGCCGACACACTACAGAATCATACTTTTTGTGTTGGCTGCATCTCTGAAAGAATATGACTACAAAGTTCCATTTAAAATAATTTTACAAAAATTTGTTCTGAAAATTTTGAAAGTTTTGAATTGTTTCTGTTTCATTCCCTGCTGAAAATGTGCATGTGCGAACACATTCACTCCTTTAAATTTGAGAACTTCCACTGGCAAAAACAGCTGCCCTTTATTAGAGAAAAGAACAATATTTTGTGCACTTTCTTGCTTTTTTCTGAGTTTCTTTCGTTCTTAATGTACAAATAAAAGTATAAAGGTTATTTCCTTCTGTTCAACAAGCACTAAGATTTTCTCTCCTTCCAGATTGGAATGCCTAGTGTGTGTCTTATAAGTGATGGATGTTCCCTCACTAAATTTTTCGTCAGCCCCAGTGTTTTGGGCTCTTTAAATCACAACTGACATTGTTTGCAGAGATTAATAGTTCATAGTCAAAGTCTGCATGAGTGATTGTTATTGTAACCGAGCAGTTAACGTTCCAAACCAGCAATCTGTCAAGATTTGATGTGCGTCATCTATACAAAATATACAATGAAAGCCATAAATTATTCTAGCATTAGGGAATGGATGAAGTCTGACAATTGTTTGTTGTTTTCTTTATTGAAAAGAATAAGTTGAAAACATATCAACCACATGACAATGAAGTTGTGCATGCATGGTTATGATGGTGGAGTGATATGAAAGGATTGTTCAGAGGGTTGGTTGTCCATTGTGCTGAGGACCTTGACAGCATTTTTATTTTTGTTACTTAATTTGTGAATTGTATCTGTGAAATCTGACCACTTGTGAAAAACAACAACAACAACAACAAAAACACTCCTTTCTTAATTAACAACTATTACTTGTCATGTTTCTCGGTTGACTTCAAAGGGAAGTCGTGGCCTAATGGTTAGAGAGTCGGACTCCCAATCGAAAGGTTGTGAGTTCGAGTCCCGGGCCGGCAGGAATTGTGGGTGGGGGGAGTGCATGTACAGTGCTCTCTCCACCTTCAATACCACGACTTAGGTGCCCTTGAGCAAGGCATCGAACCCCCAACTGCTCCCCGGGCGCCGCAGCATAAATGGCTGCCCACTGCTCCGGGTGTGTGCTCACAGTGTGTGTGTGTGTGTTCACTGCTCTGTGTGTGTGCATTTCGGATGGGTTAAATGCAGAGCACAAATTCTGAGTATGGGTCGCCATACTTGGCTGAATGTCACTTCACTTGTTCCTGAGAGCATTCATGCACCCTATGGTGAATTCTTGATTATGTAACCAATCATTATTCACCCTGATCTGGTGAAAGCCTCAGACATCTGATGAATAAACAAATGTAACTATGATAAAGGCGTGACTCATGAAAATGAATGAGGCCTAAGTGTCTGGATACTCCAGGTTATGAAGCATTCAATAATTTTACTGAGCTAAACCTTTACCATTGTAAAGGTAAAGGTAAACTTTACCACCTGTAAAGTGAATTGGTACCACTGTAGAAAATTGGAATTGGATCACAAAATTCATTTTCTTCTTTGGCTCTCAACGGAGGCGGACGCATTTCTCTCCCTCTCCTCCCCTTGTCTTCCCTGCTTGCTCTCTAGTCTTGTCTATTCTAAGAGACTCTCTCTGCACTGCTCTCCAAAACTGGAAAACATGGATTTTCGATGGGAAGCTTGGGTTCGTGGGAACCTGACTGCCCTGCCGGAACATTCGCAGCTGGCTACACGATGGACGCTTCTTCAAACGGAAGCTGTTACACCTTACTTATTTTCCACCAAATATTTTCAGATATTGTACAGTTCAGAAATTTCCTGTTATGTGAATCTGCAAATCCTGTTGTAAAAATGCTGCTCCATAATATTCAGTCATTGTTGAACAGGTCCCTTCTGCACAGCTTGGTGTTGTGATAGCGATAACACTATACTTAACAGAACAGCTCTCCCAGGACATCAGCATTTTGAAAAGATGCCCTGGTCATGTGTACATTTATACATTTAGTAGAAGCGACTTACAGTGCACTCAGGCTATACATTTTTTTATTGGTATGTGTGTTCCCTGGGAATTGAATCCACGACCTTTTGTGCTGCTAATGCAATGCTCTACCACTGAGCCACAGGAACAATTTATTGTGCAATTATATTGTTTGGTGTGTTTCAGGGATGCTGTCAATCCATGCATTTTTCTGAGCCTTTCCCCTGTCATGCCTTGCCACTTGCCTTTGCAAGAACCTAATTTTGTTTATAGCAAAGTAAAACCACATGAAGAAGTGAATTGTTTTAGCTATAATCTACATTTTAATAGACAATTATCTGTCCAAATATATATGGAAATTTTTCTTACATAAATGCATCACTTTGCTTCAGAAGGCCTTTAGTTATGGAGTCAATTCAATGCCACATATATTTGCAAAACAAATTAGCTTTTTGCAAACAAAAATAAATAATTGCAAAAAGTTGAAGTATTGCAAGAAAAAAAAAGAGAAGTTTTGCAAACAAAAATAAACAATCGCAAAATATAAAATAAACATCAAAAGCAATGATTTCGCATTACATATTTTCCATGGCAATAGCTACAAATTTTTTTTGCAGTTCTCCTTTTATTTTGGGTTTCAGTCAAGTGTGAGCTTATGATACTGTTTTTTTCCCTTTGCGCTTCATGTTTCTGCACATTTCACATTACGGCATTGTTTTGACATAGGGGTGGAGTCAAGGGACTGGGTCCTGCACAAGAGGCCCGGGCATGCTTCCCTGGAAGCTACATCATTGGCCTGAGATGCAGATCACAACTTATCAAGGCACCATTGTTGAGCAGAGGCGTGCAGGTAGATCATTTTATTTTATTCATTAACATTAAAGCATGCATGGTTTCGTTTCATATGTGTATTAACAGTGTTTGCGCAAGTTAAAGTTGGTTTTATTTGGCGTAGACTACTTGCTAACATGAACTGTCAGAAATATGTAGAGTTTGAATACCTTTTTCAGCTTGCTTGCTGGAGCAGGAGACCAGACATCAACAATATGATGGACATCACTGATGCTTACTTTAGGCAGATCTTGGAGACATCTAGTAAATACTTTTCGTTTATGTGAAAGTAAACCGGAAGATGATATCCCGACTTTTGACGACAGCTATGTTTGTGCACAGAACCCATACTGTTCTGTGTACTCGCAGTGCAGAAATGTGAGTACGATTTTTAAGTGCGCTATTTTTGAAACTGTTTAATCACCATATATGACTCTCACTTGTGAACTTTCTGTGTGAGGGCGCCCTCCGGCATCGAGAATGACTGAAACAGACATTACAGGATGTAATGTAATGAGTGTTTAACGCTCCATGGGTAAAAAATGAATAGGCTAAATATTACTCTTCTTCATACTCTTCTTTATAGACATTTAAAGTGAACATATGAGAATCCATAAAACATTTCTTCAAATGTGCACACTTTTGGACTGAAAGCCCTGGGGGAGGTTTTTTAGTCAAGCGCTTTCATGACGACTCTACAGGAGTTTTTCTTAATGGATGTGACTGTGGCTCATATTTCATATTGAAGGTATCAAATTAATTTTTCATTTATATAACTCCTGACAGAAATGAAGAAATTACTGTCACCGTAAGATAAGACCATTTTAATTATGTATAGTTTGTCAGTTTAATTACATTATTTTACATTAAAACTTTGAACTAACGTAAACAAAGAATGCTTCTGTGTACTGGTGTCTTCCCACAGGTTAACAGATTTTAAGCAAATGCCATTAATACACATTTTAATACTATAACAGTGTGCACACTGAGAGAAATAAACAGTTGCTGCTATTTCAGACAGTTCACATTAGCAATAAGCCTATGGCTAATAAAACCACCACATTAACTGATCTCTAACTTTAACTTGACAAAGGCTGTTGATGCACATATAGTTCATGAAACAAAACCATGCATGTTTTACTGCTAGTGAGTAAAAGGAAATGATCCACCTTCATGCCTCAATGATGCTCAATGATGGTGCCTTCACCAGTTGTGATCTGCATCTCAGGCCAATGATGTAACTTTCAGGGAAGCATGCCCAGGCTTGTTGTACATGCCTCAGTCCCTTGACTCCACCCCCACGTGAAAACAATCCCACAAATATAAAGAAATGTGAAGTAAATTAGTAGAATCATTGTTAAATCATTGCTTTTGCTCTGTTTTATTAATATTTTGCAATTCTTCATTTTTGTTTGCAAAAAGCACATCTTTTGCAAAACATTATTTTCTTTTGCAAATATTTGTGACATTGAATTCATTCCATACGTATTAACACCCGGAGCCATGTGGAGTACTTTTATGAGGGATGAATGAATGCACTTTTTTTGAACCTGTCCCCCTTTTACTGCCTTCATAAAGTTTGAAGAGCCAGAACATTTTTTTTAACATAACTCTGATTGTTTTAATTTGAAAGAAGAATGACATATACACCTAGGATGGCTTGAGGGTAAGTAAATCTTGGGGTAATTTTCATTTTAAGTCTCAAATGCTGTCCAGCTCAGCTGCTACTCATGGTTCTCCTTTGGTGTTGTCAACTTACAAACAAATCATAACTTTCTATTTTTTTTTTTAAGAAAAGCCATACAATCCTGTTATTAGTATGTATATCATTCTTCTTCCATTGCAGTCTTCCCTCTTTTAATCTTGCAATCACCTCTCTCTTCAGAGACAAATAATGGTTTGAAAGACAGTTTCAACAATTCTGAAAAATGTATTCATGATGCCTGTGTCTTTCTGCCTTATCCATGCCAAAGCTATCCTTGGAAGGATGCCTAAAAGCTCCCTAGAAAGCTTAAAGACAGATACTTCGCCAGAATAGGCTCACTTCCCCAGTCCTGGCAAATTTACATTAGCTACCCTTAAAATGAGTGGAGTATACTGTAAAGTCCAGCTCTGGGACTGTTAACCTGATAAAGTCTGAGGGGCCTACTATTGAAACATTGCATATGTTCAAAGTAATTGGAAAATGAGACTGGTATCTAACCAAGTATGAAAACTTGAAATGCAGTTAAATTATTTAATTCTGAGATAATCCATCATTTATTTACATTTAAGTTATGAAACTACTTGAAAAGCATTAAAATACGAGCTTAAAAGAGGAAAGATTGGATGCACCGTTTGCAATGGGATTCTATAAAGGAAGCTTGTTTGAATGAGAACAAGAATTTCTTGGCTCATGATGATTTGGATTCCTGAAGGTTCTTGGAATTGTGTTCAGAATTGCAGAAATCACATTCTGAGAAGAAAGAAAACATTTTCACTTGAATACAAATCAATCTGTGGCATGCACTTGACTCTGAGTAATGTGCGAGATGGCCTGACAAGATAAATAGTATAATGTGGGAGACTGTAGTATAGGTCTTTAGCAGTTTGGAGAGCAAATAGCACAGAGCTGTACAGCCCCATAAGGAAGTGCAATGATGGCATGTGCACTGCATAACATAGTGCAGAAAAATGGGGTGACTGTCCTACCTAACCCTGACCCAGTCTGAAATGATAAGCCTAACCGTGGTCTTCAGAAAATAATGAGGAGTGAGTTTTTTTTTTTTAAGAGAACGCTCTACTACCGCTCCATACCTAGCAAGATTAATGCCAACTTTTTATCAAGAATTCACTCATTAAACCATTAGCTAGCTCAATGGTTTTCAGTGCTGGTCCTGTGGACCACTTATCTGACACACTTCAGCTGAGTTCATGGAGCTCTCTCCTAATGAGCTGGTGATCTGAATCAGGTGTTTTAAATAAGGAAGAAATACAAAATGTGCAGAGTGGTTTGAAAGGATGGAAACCCCCTGAGGTTGACAGATATGCGGATCACTCATTTCAGAAAGTAGCTGAAGGTTGTAATAATGGCATTTGACAAGTGTGGAGGGATTTATCTCAAGGATATTTGTTTGTAACGTGAATACTGATTATTTATTGGGTGTATTCATGCTTTAAACTGTTTTTTGTACAGGTAGTTAATCTCCGCTTTAAACTAATGCACTGCTACACTGCTGCACACCTACAACACACTAGCTCGCACGTAATGTACAGATCGTGCGCACATAGAAACATTCAGAAGTGCAGAAAATTATTGCCAACACTGATTTATCATGTTACTCGCTATTCCTTTGTAATTGTTTGTGAAATTTACTAGCAATTAAATATTGTTTCAAAGCATTTTTTCACCATAGGCCTAGCTGTAGCTATCCATTATTTTTATATTGCAGTAAAACATTTTTATATTATAGTAAAACATATTCTGAGATTGCATGTAAAGTGGTTCAAAATTACATAAAACTCAGTACTTGACATTTTATCTGAAATTTAAGTTAACTAAGTTCATAGAACTGTTATTACATGCAGAAACAGACAGATGGTCCAAATAGCAGCTTATGAGTAGGTTGTCATAGAGCTTTGAACCTTCGATACAAAAAGGAAAACTTTACGGCTATACACCGCAGCCAAATCATTTACTTTATGTGATATTAGGAACAGACATCTGGGTTCAATAAATTCATTTTTTTGTGATGTAACATTCGGTACACAGGGCATATACACTTACTATTCTTCCTCGTTAATGGTCTTGTAGGCCATTGCATATTGTACAATAAAGTTACTCATACTTGCAGGTGTCTACATCTACACAAACATATGGTTAAAGTAGCACATGTGAGTATTGACGTGAGAAATAATGAGGGACCGCTTATGTCACATGTTAGGGTCATCCTCTTATTGACCAGGTCGTGTGGTTCATTATGGACGTGAGGATTTCGAGTGTTCTCGTCTTCTCTTCTGGCTTTCTGGTAGGATGCTGGCAGTTCAACAGAGCGCTGGCAGCACTCAGCCACTTAATGAGCAGAACTCTGACAGCACCATCACACACTCACCAGCCAAGTGATGATCAGTGGGTGCATTAGTGAGTGGAGGGTTACATGGCTCTGCTGTTATCAGAAGCAAACAGCTGATGTCTTAGCCTCCTTCCTTCTGCAATCCCGGCTAATCGATTATCTTCATCCTTCTCTCCACACATTCACCAACTCTATTTTTTCCCTCGCTTTATCCTTGCCAGTTAAAGGATTATTTAATTACTTCTCTTTTTTTCACTTATATGTCCTCAGTGACTTAAAAGATGGGGATAGTGGTGTAGGAGGCTGTTTTTTTACTCCAGTCACCCCCCCCCCCCACCTTTTAAAGTCATAGCTAAAAATTTATACATCTTATTTCACTTATTTCATTGATAGTTTTCTGACAAATAACTAGGAAAATTGTATTAAAAAATCACCACCTTTATGCCCCACTTATTCCAAAAGACAGAACATTGGAAGTGAGCACTCCTACACAAAAACATATGTTACTACCACTTGATTGTGACCATTACTGTGATTAATGTTGCAGCAAAATGGATTCTTATGGCTGGTAAGATTAATAAAATAAAATATAAATATTATATGAAATACAAAAGTTTAAATTATAAATATTTCCTTAGAAACTAACTGAAAATAAAGTTTATGAACTACAATGACTTAAACAAAAACAAAAAAAAACTAAAGAACAAAACAAAATTAATCAACCTTGACCTATAAATAACACTACAATTTTATTTTGTTTATTAAAATAAAAAGGTTGGTCAATATATTGTTAAATACTGTATTAGTATATAGATAACTCCAAATTAACATGCAGGCTAGTGTTGGTTCTGACTGAGTTTGAGTGGGAAATGTTTATTAATGGATTGTTATCTTAATTTTCTTTTTTAATTATTTTATTATTATAATTATCTTTTTTTTTTTTATATTGCATACAGTATTGCATGGAGTTCAAAATGTTCGAGTCCACTTAATTTTTGAGTACAGTTCCACCTGAGTTAATTCATAATCGCAGCCTGAATCCAAGTCCAAGTATCCCAAATCGAGCGCAGTATTAGTTCAGTAAGGCCACGGAGGCATAGGCTACCACCAGCTGATGTGGTCAGCTGTCATCGCTACAATCATTACCACTCTCCTATTAGACACGAGACATATATATGTGGCACCACAGCTAGGTAAGCGTGCTCAAACGGCTCGCAACCCTCCCTCCCTCCCCTTATAAGCATGAGCATAATACTGTGCACCTTCTGGCTGTCGTCTAATTTGTTTCAGATAACTAAGGCTTTCAAGTCTTAGCAGGCATGGACCTCACTGCTGAGAGATGCTCATCTTCATAACCAGGCTACAGTATAGATGTCCAACTGCCACATCTACATGATTATCACTGTTTGCTTTAAAGACATTATTAAGAGTCTTAATTGTCATGTATTTCCAAGCTGATGGTTCCGGGGGTTAATGTTTAAAGCTCTTGTATGTTCAATTATTTTGGGAGCAAGAACCCCCATAAGGAACCATACCGCCAAAGATAAATTGTGTTCAGTAAACTCAAGTAAACTTGCCAAAGTGGTTCATGTCTGAATTTTAGTTCAGACTACTTTAAGGGTGAAAATGCTGAAAGAAATCTCAAATGCACTCAACAAAGAGGTGTGCATAATTCAAAAGGCAAAGCACATCTTTAGTGTTGTCTGTTTTTCCAGTTTAATAGCATATTTGTTTAAAATATACTTGCAATGCTCAGTCTGATCTATGTAAAGGAATGAAGAATAATGGATTCTATGTCCTGCATTATAATTCCATTTAGATTTCATCAAGACACTGATGGGTTCATCCACTTCATAATATCAGCAGAACACAAAATAGAAAACTTCATCTATAAAATTACTCAGGTGTAATTTGATTCACAGACTCATTTGAAGACACAATGACAGTTCTTTTTCTCTCTAATATTCATTTTAATTTTCAGAGCACACAAACTTTGTTGGCATACTTGCTATACCTATATCCTTCCCTCACCAATCACCCTCACTCCCACCAGACAACAATTTGAAGGAATTCACCAGGTTTTTCTCTTCCCTACACCTTTTCTATTTGTTTGTTCTATTTTTGCTAGCAGCCTCAGGCCACTATTAGTTTCATATAAAGAGCCAAGCCTAGCTCTGCTCACAAACAGTGTTTATTGTAATGCTGATGTTGCGTGTGCATCTCTCTCTCGTTTGTAGAGGGGTAGGAGGGTAATTGAGGGCAGAACATGTTTGCATCATCTTGGAAGTGCGAAGTAAACATAAAATTCTTCAGTCCCTTCTAAATATCTTTTGCAAGTTGTTTATCTAGCCTTATCCAACAAGATATGATGATATTGTTGTATCAGAATAGATTTAGGGTGTCCGGATTCTGGCTCATTAGCCCATGACATGAGGACAGTTTGCATGTTTTTCCACTGCTTTCAGGGTGGATCTGAGGTCAGCATTTTTTTTTATACCCTCTGCGTCACTTTGATCTCATTATCTTTTGACTTTGTGGGGTCTTCCAAACATCTGTAAGTCTGTAAGCACCATCTGTATCATCATGTTGTCTAATACAGGTAAACAAGTAAACTCTTTAAAATCCACTGGACTTTCTAGTCCATTAGATGATAAACGGGATATTTAATCACCTCTCAGTCAAATACAGGATGAATGCTAATGAATAGAATATGTGTCAGTATTAGTCATAGATAGTTATTCTGTTGCTGTGACACTTTGTGAGGGAGGCTAGAAATTTGTGTAACCTACAACAAAATGTTTGTAGATAAATACTGAAAAATGTGTTAAATGTTACTGTCAGTATCACCAGTCATTTGCCTGTCACTTCTGATCACTACGTTTCCAAGAATCCCTCCTGATTCATACCTGCTCACGTTCCACAATCATCAGACCTGTCTGCCATTAGCCTCATCAGTTGTACTTAGCAGTACAACTGATGAGCACCAAAGCACCAAAGCCAGCACCAAACACACACACATTGTCTGGTCTCGTCTTTGCGTAAGGCTGCTTTCTCCGATGTGGTTTGTTACTAAGACATACTATATTGGGTTAATACTTTTCACAGATTCGCTTAGCTATGCGAATCGGATAATAGTGTTAGCTCAGTATAGTACATCTTAGTAACAACCTGCTAGTCTAACCTGCTACAAATCTCTCTATCTCTGAGTAATCATGTTATCATCATCATTCTTCTATCTTCTGTGATCCAGTGCTGATCTCCACCTCACCTGCAAGTTTATGTTGGACTAATGTTTTCTGAACAATCACTCACCTGCTTCACTGCTTGTCTTCTGGTTCTATCAGTTTGAGTTTAGGACATTTACCTGTGTTGATCTTACTGTTGGCTGACAGTTACAAAACAAACCTGATTATGAAATGAAAGAAAGCTCTAATATCTCATACTGAATGAAATCAGAAGCAATTAAGTTAAAACGAACAAAACATAGACTGTAATTATGTGTTCTCTCAAGAAAAATATACGTCATATTCAATTTAGGTTCACATTTTTCTTTCTTTTTGCTGATGCAATTAAGTCTCCACTTGAAAAATTTGTATTAAAATAAAATATGCACATACTAAATTATTATGAAAAGGATGGTTGTTTTATTTTTTTATATTTTCACTAAAATATGCTTGGGAAAACTCTAGTACCTGCACTTAAGACAAACACATCCACAGTTGTAAGACCTAGCAGTAGGTCCACTGAATATCAAGCTAAGGATTTGCTTTTGTGTCCATTTTTGTCTTTCCTATAAGTGATATCTTAAAAATGACAAAATGTATAAATAGATAAATAAACAGTCCCAGTATGCTTACATTGGCAGTTGTTATCAAAGTAAACTATTATTTGGTTACACTTTATTTTAAGTTGTCCTTGTTACAGAGTAATTATACATTTAAGTACTGAGTAATATTAATTAACTACATATACTTACTATAGGGTTAGGGTTGGGATTAGGGTTTAGTTTAGGGTTACTTGCATACACTGTAAAACTGAACAGTGAAATTAATCAGAAGAAATTAGTTAACTGCACTCAAATAATAATGAAAGTTTATTGGACTTAATTTAAATAAGTTCTGTAAACTCAAAATTTTAGTTATTTATTTATTTATTTATTTTATTTTATTTTTGTAGTAAGGTGAACTTAAAATGATTGCGTTTTCTAGTTCCCAGCATGCTTCACATCAGAAAACAAGGAAAATAAATGTAGAAATTAAGTTTTTTTTGTGTGTGTTTTTACACAAGATTAACATAGAGGGACATAAGTTAGTACTTACATGTTGTGTTATATTAGACTTTACAAAGGTTTCTGTTATGTTGGTTTTGTAGTGTTACCATTGTGGTGAAGAGTAGAGCATGTGGTTAGGTGGAGGATGGACAACAAAAAACTAAATTTGAGTGTATTTCCCACATTATATGAGTTGAGCAACTGGGAATGTAATTTTTAATTTTATGTAAACTTAAAACATTTAAAAACATCACAGCACTGTAAACCCTAATAAGTTCCTAGAACTCAAAAATATTTCGTAACAGATTACACAAAAACATTTAAGTAATGTTTTTAAATGTTTTAAGTTTACATAAAATTTAAAATTAAATTTCAAGTTGCCTTCAATTATCTCAGTTATCTAATAAATATTGATATTTCTCAACTTATAATTAGAGAGTAATTCACTCAAAATTTTTCTCTATTTTTCAACTCATATAATGTGGGAAATACACTCAAATTTAGTCTTAACCACAACGGTAACACTACAAAACTAACATATCATATTTTTTTTTTTTTTTTTTTTTACATTTGTTATAAAATATTTCTGTCAAGTAAATGCTGTTATTTCTTACTTTCTATTCATCAAATAATTCTGAATATAACATAAATGTAAATTGTTGATTTATTTATAAGTCATTTATATAAATGTACTGAATTCATTATCATAGACCTGAAACATAAAAATCATTTACGAGATGAATGTAAATGTTATATTTGGCCTTTGTGTGCAGTGTGTAACCGAAAGAAGGACATACTGGAATCCAGGCCCTGAGGAAGTGCAGTATTTATCTTCTAAAGAGCACATAATTACCACCAATCACATTGTTATGCTTACAAGTACACCACAAATTCACACACCATTCACATTCTGGTCCATTCACATTACCAGTATATCAATATTTTCTTTCTTCTTCCCTTTCAGACTGAGAAAATGAGAAAACCTTTCATCCATTTGGCTATTGTTAGTGTTTGCTGCTGAATTCTAGAGTTTTTGACCCCATCCTCTCAATGGCTACTTTAAATCAATGTCTAAAACAAATATCTCTGCCCTATGTACCCATGTGTATGTGTATTCCATCAATTCCACTAGCCGGTAATGTTTTTTCTCTCTTAGATAAATACTCTCTGTGTCCTAGTGGTGAAATAATCTCCATCACTGAGTGGAATATAATGAAATACATATAAATCGTATTGGATGTACTGGCCCATGCTGTACCATTGACCAGGCATGCAAGTCTCGTAAACGAACAGCCCTACCATAATAAGAAAAAGAAAATTCTCTAATTATTTGTTCACTCTCATTTTATTCATAACCTGTAACCCATAAATGTACATTCTTCTGCAGAACATAAAAGAAAATATTTCAAACAATTTGACCAAAAGACCAAACAGACAGTGCTCTCACTTTAAAAGGTACTGTACTTCTTCCAACAAATAAAATGAATGCCATCACCTGGGCACAGACCATCTACTACTCTTTTACCATCCATCGTCAAGTGAGCAACTAACTAACTTTGTAACTTCTTCTTACATTCATTACCCACTTACAGGGATGAAAGGGTCTGCATACTCTCTATCCTTATATCCCTGCTTTACCCCTAGTTAAGACTAAAGTCTTCACTCTACTTAAGCTTGGCAGATGACAAAGAAAGATGGTTTAAATGACTGAATTGCCTTAAGGTTTAACCATCATTTTGCTGAACTGGAACTGGAACAATGGGTGTAATTTTTTTTGTCAATGCAGCTTATTTTTTATGGGTCTCCATTTTAAAAGCATACTGGGAATAACTGATCAGTCCTGCAACAAGCATTTTATACATGCAACATACATACTGTACATACGTAAATACTTACACCTAAGGGCTGTCAATAGATTACAATTTTAATCGGACCACACATTTCATGTAATTAATCATAGACCATTTATCTGGTTTAATAAATTATTTTGTTTTCTTATTTGCTATATCCAGGAAAGTTATCCAAAAAATTACAGGGCAAGTTTCACAGTCTGTATTTTCTGCAAGCTTTTTTTCAAGATAAATTTAGATGTATTTGAAAAATCCAAAAGTACACCAAAGAACCAAATAATAGGAGTCCCTATAATTTGACTATAATGGGGGGGGGGTGCAACTGGGGGGGGGGGGGGGGGTCATAATTATATAGTATGTGTACAGTACAAAAGCAAAGAGCTAGTTTACATTTTAGACATGGTAAGTTGTGATACCGAGCAAGACCACACGGAGATGCCAACCACCTTGAATATCTATTACAGCACACGAATCCATTCAGAATAACTAAACACAGCCAGAGGTGGGTAGAGTACCCAAAAACTGTACTCAAGTAAAAGTAAAAGTACTTCTAGAAATATTTACTCAAGTAAAAGTAAAAGTACTAGTCTTGAATAGTTACTTGAGTAAGAGTAAAAGAGTATCGGATAAAAAATCTACTCAAGTAGTTAGTTACTAGTTACTTTGGGTCATATATACTGAGCCTATTTTTATTTGGATATATAGATAAAATGTATGTAATGTATGTGTGCGTGTATAAATGTATATATTTCATCAGCCTTTACTCCAATGTATGTAATTTATTATAAAACCCTGTCTGTTTACTTAAGTAACAGATATAGGTGTCATGCCATAACATATTTTTAATACGACTGACTTTATATTAAATGTGAATTTAACATTGAAAGTTAATGTGATATAAATATTGCTACTAATCTTTCATTGTTCAGAAAGAGAGCAAATTACATTTACATTATTAAAGATAATTTTCACTGACAGTCTAGATTTCAATCACTCTCAGAAACTCCCATTAAAATCACTTAAACTGTTAACACTGTGAAATCAATATCTTAGTTAAAGATTCGTACACACATCTGCACTTTGTTGTTCCTGCGAGAGAATTCGCCAGAAAGAGGTATTCAGTCCGCGAGTGAGTGAAGGAAGCACCGGCATTTTAGCGATGACTCATCGGAACACCTCTGATTGGCCAATGCTTTAATAAGCTCAAAAGAATCATGTGTGATTTGTTATAATGCGCAGCGCTGTATAAACGCATCTATCTCTGGCTCAGCGCCAGCAAGCAATCACAGATCTGAATTTAGCAGCTGATAATATGACTCGCTGAACGTACTTGCACCAGTGTGATTGTATTAAAATTAATAAAATCTTAATCGGCTATTTTTTGTCTTTTGGAAGCTGCATTCAACTTGACTCCCCTCTGTTATAAGCCACACACGTACAACAAACTAATGTCACAGTGGTATCGTGTACTGTAATCGAATGTAGCCCAAGTTATTACCTGTTAAACAGTAGACAGCACACGCAGTGTTCATCTAATAAGGATCTCCATCGCTAGCAAATAATAACCTTTGCAGATTTCAATTCAGTGCAGTTCCAGCCACGTTTTCAACGCTCTTTCTGTTCTTAAACGTTACAACTCCGAGTGAACCACTTCAGACGCTCAGCGCGTGCGGCAGGGAACTGAACGACTCATTCAAACTGATTCATGAACCAATTCACTCGTTTGCCAATTGGTTTGATCAAGCCTTTGAACAGAATTGACTCAAAAGAATGAATCATTCGCGAATGGGCATCGCTCATTGCCCAGAGAAACGTAGACGGCGCGTTTGGAATAAACTGAAGCATTATAACATTTATTGCATTAAGATAAAGTAACGAGAGGAGCGTCGCCCACAGTAACAAAGTAAAAGTACAGATTTTTCCCCAAAAATTTACTCAAGTAAGAGTATAAAGTACCCATCTTTAAATATACTCCGAAAAGTATTCGTTACCCCAAAAAATTACTCAAGTAAATGTAACGAAGTAAATGTAACTCGTTACTACCCACCTCTGAACACAGCAACATACATATAACAAATCAAAACATTATCCTGAGTGTGTCTGGAAACAACATGAATATAATGAAAAGTGCCTGTGCATAAACACAACATGAGATCGGTGCGTCACGAGCGCTCATACACACATCATAAGCCTATATACCAGACTCATGCATGCTTATTGTGCGACTCCTGTACACCATCACAATCTTCTTTACCTTGATTGCAATCTTTATCCATCAATACTTTACTTTATTCAGCTGAGTTTGCCTATCACCTGGCCATGTAGTGGTGGGATGTGTTGACATTCCATTCACTCTGTATTTCACACAGCGTGTAGGCCTACATCTTCCAGCAGTAACATGAGCATCCGCGTGCATATTCTCATTTATCTCATGACAAGAGCCATTGGGCACAACACTGGCCCAAGGTATAAGCGAACTAAGCGGGCCATGGGGCCCCCAAGAGTACATGAAATGACAGCTTGATTTGTGAATGTGAATGTGTGTGAAATGTAAAAAGAGTTGTATATAATCATACATAAACATTTTCTGAAGTTCACAGAAAAGAATTTTTTTTTTAGTTATGTTTTGTTTGGTATGTTAAGAATACTTAGATGAAAACAAAAAACTTCTCTTTGTAACTTTTTTTTCTGTAAACTGTCATTTGTGTATATCGTGTATATAAATGGTATATACAAACCTATACTCTTACATCTGATTGTATGCTGTATAAGTTAGAGTACCACCTTCTTTAACCTAGAGATCATAAGATAAAACATGAAGTAATTCAACAATATAATGTTGTTCTGGCACAGCAGAATAATGGCAAACATTTTGAACGTTGTCAACTAAAGCTCTTTATAACACTATTATGAGGAGCACAAACTAGGTCACACCAAAGGTTCATGATAGTCATCATGATTTATCTGACTCTTTTAGCTAGTTTATGCTATATTTTATTTACCCTGCAGAGTTGACAAAGTAGCTAGTGGAATTTACAGCTTGTTTCATGGCTCCTTAACATCTACACTAAACAAGGGAGCACATTTCGGTTTATTATTGTAAGGCTGTAAATGCTAATTAAAACTTATTAAATCACTTGCTAAAGGCTAATGATGCTACAACAGAGATTTAAGTAAGACGAGGAAAAGAGACAGAATAAATGTAAGTTGAGGAAGCCAACAAGTGTTCATAAAGCATGTGCTGTCTAAAAACTTAATCATGTCAAATAATAGTCAAAATTTCTAACTTTCAAAATCATTCTCTACTCATAAATGTTTAATGTTTAATAAACATGAGTGGGAATGAGTTTTGCTCCAATGAGTTTTCAGTGTGGGTGGGGCTAATCTGTGTTTTAATAGAAACCAGTCAACTGACAACATAGTGGTTAGAACAGGGTGTTGGGGCCGTTTACACAGAATGCGTTTTTGCATTCCACTCTTTTTCTATGTAAACATGCACTAGATGGACGTCTTTGACCATTTTACTTGTTTACTTGTCTTTCGGAACTTTTTGCACACAATTCAGCTTTCTGAAAATGTGGCACTCAAGTTATTGAAGATTTTAACATGTGTCTCTAGACCACTGCACTGCATCTCAGGTTTTCAACTCAAGAACACATAATGTGAATGGTCCCTTACCATGCCAAAGCACAGTGAGGGTTAGAGTTTTCAGAGTTTGACACCACAAAACATTGTTCACTCACTGACCACATACCTCCAGGGAGAACATCCAGTCCTTTTCTATCTTCAGGTCTTAGTTTCTTGAACTTGATGTGGGAAGAAACTGGCAGCAAATGGAGCAAGACAAAGAGAGGTGCAATGTGGGCTATTTTATTTAGTTCCCTCGGTTTAACAAATCGTGCCCATGGATTAATAATCCGTACCCACGGATTCATAATCCGTGTGCACGTTTTCGCAATCCATTCCCACAGATTTGTAAACTGTACTCACGGATTCATGCAGCAAGCTCCTTACGTGCTAACATACAGTTTTATTGAATATTATTATGTCTAATACGTCTACAGCAAAGTGTCTTCAGTGATTCTCTTTCAAGTGTAGTATGAGGTGGAATACAATGATTTAATAAGAAAGATGTGCATCAAAATTTTGTTTAATTTGTGAGACTCTTAGAACTTGATTATTATTGTATAATAAACCTGGCATTGTGACTGACTCTGGAGTAATTTGTTCCTCTTTTGTAAGTCATTTTGGATATAAGTTTCTTATGCATAACCTATGTAATAATATATAATAACGATAAAAATAATAGTTATTTTTATTATTATTATTTTAATTTATAGGCTAAATAAATGAGTGCACTTAAGACAGTAAAATTTTTTGTCATAAAATAATTCATGAATGCTTTATTTTTAAATAACCTTTTACAGTTTTGAAAATGTTTGTGCACTATTCCTTCTTAACATTAATACTTATGTTGGTGATTTTATTACACTAAGCTCCCCCCAGAGTTAGATGCACGCTTCACTGTTAATGTTATTATTAAATAATTAGGCCTATTATAACATTACATTCAGTTAGAAAAGGAATGACATCATAACCAGCACATTATTTGTTTTGTATTGCATTTGACCTTTTTTTCGTCTTCTTTTTATTGTTTTTTTTAGGCTATAAAACACAGGCGGCACTCTTATCCTATTGGTGATTAATGTATTTGAATGACAAAAATGCACATATTGAACGCTTATTCCCAGAGACACGTAGAAAAGTTGTAGTCTCTTTTAACTTTAATATTCATATACACTAGTCCATATCGAAATTTGATTCCTTTTACAGCCCTACTGTAGATGTATTCATTCAAAAATAGACAAATTCCGTGACGTTCTGCTTTATATAGCAAGTTCCATTTGTGACTGAATTCTGCGATTCTATCCGTGTCGGTTCGCAAACACAGACGGGGTGAATTTATGAATGAAAGTTTAAAAGTTCAGACACAAAACAAAAAAGTTGTTATGTATCCTCACACTTTTTTAAGTGGGTATACGGAAATCCTTGACCTTTTCTAGTGGGTATTCGGCGTATCAAGTAGACTACACCTCTTAGCAGACGCGTTTTCATGCGAGTTTAGGTTCGAAACTAGGCTACATAGTTTTGCTTCAGGTAGAATGATAAGGCTGATTATATATGCATGCCACTTTCTAAAACAACCCTACATGGTTGATAACATTAATAATGAACACAATGTTAACGTAGCCTGCCTGTGATGAAATGCCGACTGCACACATACACATGCTTAGTCTTGGGATTCCACAACTTCCCTTCATCATCCACACAATTTATTGCTTATAGCCATTTTGTCCTCCTTTCCGGTTCTGTATGTCTATTAGGAAGGGTGTAGAACTTCAAATCATAATTTGTAACTTTATTGGAGGTACAGAAAATGACACATCAACTCTTCGGCTTGATTGTCCCTTGTATTTCAATTGGCGCCAAGGCATTGCTTTCCCCCAAGGGGTAAATTCACATCACGTGACGGGGCGTTCCCGGGGGCGTTCCCAGACCAACCCTCTGTATGTATTCATGGGTACGGATTCAAAAACCGAGTGTACGTTTTTTTCATTCAAAAAGTATCTACTTAAATAAATTAATAAATAAAATAAAAGTTGTGATTATCTGAAAAATGTATTTCTGCCAAAGGAGAATTTTTTTTCTCTTCATACACCTTCATATACACTACATTGTCAGAAAAAAAAGAAGAAGAAAAATGAAAGTGAATTGTTTACAACTGATTGGCAGATCCGGAGCCAACTGAGCAGAGGTGGAAAGAGTACAAAAATATTCTACTCAAGTAAAAGTACCATTACATTAATGAAATTTTACTTAAGTACAAGTAAAAGTACCAGTCTAAAAAATCCACTCAAGTAAAAGTAAAAAGTAGCTCATCTAAAATTTACTCAGAGTAAAAATTACTTAGTTACATTTTAACCAGTGGGAGGGAGTCAAAAATGGGACAGGCCAAGGGTGTCAAACTCAGTTCCTGGAGGGCCACAGTCCTGCACAGTTTAGATTTAACCCTAATTAAACACACCTGATCCAGCTAATCTAATCATTTAGGTTTATTTGAAAACTACATGATATGTGTGCTGGAGCAGGGTTAGAACTAAACTCTGCAGGGCTATGGCCCTCCAGGAACTGAGTCTGACACCCCTGGGATAGGTCTATTAATCTCAAACTAGTTGTTTTTAATTAAAGGAATCAGTTATTTAGAATAATAAAACATTTGGGCTGTTACCAGGCAAATCAGTATCAACAAACTCATCTTTTCAATACAGAGGAAATGCAGAAGCTTCATCGGACGTGACATTTAGATGTATTACACTGTTTAGTGCAGGACAAGAATGCATTTAACCTGCAGTTACAAATGCATGAATAAAGTTTTGATATGCCAGACATAAAATGTTGAATACTCATTTGAAATTATAAAAACTTAATTATAAAAAAAAAATAAAATCAAAAGATACTTTAAATGTGAAATTAAAATGGCCAGTATGTGTCAGCTAGTCACTGTTAATAAGTGAGTCATTGCGATTGAACCAAATCATTTAAACAGTTGATTCATTCAGAAACGAAACACTGTCATGTTGCTCAGAGATGCAAAATTTTGCTTTGGTGGCTGTGTTTGGAATAAATTTTTGTTGTAGAAATAGAGCAAAAACAATGGCAATATGGTGTCTAAAACGCAAGTCTCTTAGTTTACTGTCCTGTTGTAAAAAAAAAAAAAAAAAAAAATATATATATATATATATATATATATATATATATATCAGTGGCGGCTGCTGGTCTTTCAAAGAGGGGAAGCTCATTTTCGGCCTACATTATAACCCTCTGATGGTCTTCATTTGTAATGACACTCGGGGTCTTTTTGACCCCAGACAATAACATTTCATTTTGTAATAGTAAAATATTTACATTTTTTACAAATATAATTTTACTCTGTTCATTTATGTTTTTACTAAACTTTGTACAGTTTTTGGAGGATTTAAATCTTTTACATTTCTATAAATAAATAAATATTTATTTAAATAGGCTTTTTTTTTTTACAAAAAAAGAAAAAAGCATTTCAGGTAAAATTCACTTCATAAAAGACCCAGATTTCTAACTTTCATACATGGGGATACCATGGATAATTTTATAAGGTTTAATGTAAGATTTTTGCCCATTTTTGGGGAAATTCAGTTTAAAAATTGTAATAAATCACTTTAACCACTAGATGGCTATAGTGTGTGTGTGTGTGTGTGTGTGTGTGTGTGTGTGTGTGCGCGCGCGCACATTTTCAATCTGTCTTAGTTACCAATTTAATTTTGTGGTGGTTCTGCATTTTACAAATATCAAGAAATATTGCCGCAGTTTGTCTTTCGAATACACTTGAGAAATCCGCGATCATGGGACTGAGCGTGAAACAGCTTCGCCGACTTCTTATGGTGCAGACCGCTGTCAGTCAAAAGGAGATCGACAGATCCTCCAATCATCACGCGGAAGCCCAGTCTTCATTCACCTCCAGAGACGCTGAGCGTCCGTGGGCGGGACATAATCGCAGCATTTATCCAATGACCGTCTAGCTTCGGAGCACTGAAAAAAACTGTTCAAAGCAGCCCCATTGAAGTCAATGGACGCTCGGCTTCAACAGGGAAATGCACTGTGACGCTACGGGAATGTATGAGAAGAAAATCGAGTCAGCCGACATGTAGCTGATTAACACAATACATAATACACAATAGTACATATTTGACCGTTGGGTTTTTTTTACATTAGAGGGGAAGCTGAGCTTCCCTTGCAGTCTTAAAGAAATCCCCACTGATCTATATATATATATATATGTGTGTGTGTGTGTGTGTGTGTGTGTGTGTGTGTGTGTGTGTGTGATTATGATTTTTAGAGGAAAAGACAGCATTCTTTGTGTGATTTTGATTCTAAATGATTTTGATTGATTTCATTCTAAATGCATTTCAACAGACTGAATCACACAGTGAAAGAACACTCTAAATGCGCGCGTACATCATTAAAACAACAATTATGATATTATCGCAGACAATATATATCGCACACTCCGCACCAGTCTTTTTGGCTAATTTGTGCAAAACCTCTTGCTAAAATGTCAAAGCATCATTTTAACCACCAATGCAATGACGCAATTATTTAGCTCACCTCTATATGCTTACGTGGGGTTGATGTCTTGTCGAGATTTTATAAACTGCTAGTTTGGTCTCCCTAGGCAAGCACAGCATACACAGCATAATAGAGCATACATATGGCCAGGGGTTCACTTCATTTCCTTGAGTTCAACTTCAGAATATGATGGGGTTTCGTTTTCAGCGGTGTCTGCACCACTAACGCCTGTTTTGTCCGTCTGCATCTTTCTTGTGATTTTAGCGCCAGTTTGCCCTCCTGCCCATTATTTACTGACTTTTTTTTTACTCAGTAATTAATGTGTTTTAAAATGTAGCGAAGTACAATACTTCAAACAAAATATACTTAAGTAAAAGTAAAATTACAGATTAAAAAAAATACTTAAAAAAGTAGAAGTACACAAAAAAGCTACTCAATTACAGTAACGCGAGTAAATGTAATTCGTTACTTTCCACCTCTGCAACTGAGAATAAAACATTTGCAGGTTAGGGAGTGCAGAGAAGTGCAGAGACTTTAATTGTTTTGCCTTATAGCCAATTCACATACAAATATTACAACTGAGGGCAAGGTATTCTTCATAAATTGGGAGTAAAACTACCAGTTTAATTTATGCAAAACAAGTTTGAAAACAAGCACTTTTTTATTATTACAGCAAAAGTATCAGACAAAATATCTACAAAGGAGTAAAGTATTTTCTTAGGCAGGGGGCTGTGGAATTTAAAAAGCTAAGAATGACTATTCAAAATAACTTACAATGGATTGTAATTGTACTGAATGACAACACTTTGGTTAACTGCAGAACAATCATTTAGTTTCTGTGCAAGATGAAGGTAGCTTCCCTGAATGATTCTGCTTTTTTATTATTATTTTTTTTTATTTAGATGAATGTAATTTAAGTTTCAGTTTGTTTTGATGGTATAAACACAGACTAACACTTACTGCATTATTGGTAGATATGATGTTTATCTGCAAATGTTGGCTTTTGTACAAAAAACAGCACAGCAGGTATCTGTGAATCTATACTTCTCAGAATGACTAATCTCGTTGATTCCGCCTGGAGCTAACGGTAGGTGTAATGTGCTGAATGATTGTTTCACTCTCTTGGAAAGCTCTCAAAGTTAACAAATCTCAAAACTCAAAGCTCAAGTTTCAATAATTCAGTATATTGTATTGAGAATAATTTTCAGGGCTGGAGAGACCAGCGAAACTAGGCCCATTATCACCCAGTTATCTTGTTTTCTTCAGATCTCAGGATATATTTGAAACACTAATGAATGAAAGTGTCTCTGAATAGGTCTGCTTTTCAACACATAACTGCTGTAAACTGGAACCACCTTGGGGCAACTTCATATATTTTGCTGTCATGCTCCAGCCAAGTGATCCAGTTATGTTTCACACAAACTGTTTCATGTTCACATGAAGTCATGATTCTTGAAGAAAGAAAATAAGAAACAGTGAGCATCAACTAAGACACATTTGTCACTTTAGCCTAAAACAATGTCACTGCATATACAGTATATATATATATATATATATATATATATATATATATATATATATATATATATACACACACACACACACACACACACACACACACACATTTATTTATAAAGCTATATTGACAGATGTATTTTAAATGTGATTTTTATGGATTTATTTATTATCATTGCAATTGTAATGCTAATGCAGTAAACGTTGCTAATCAACGAGAAAGGTATTCAGTTCAAATCCAAATAAGCATATTTTTGTGATCTGCTCTGCGCAGTGATATTATCATCCCTCTCATATTTTTGGATTTTAGCAAGTAAAGAGAAGACAGTTTCGCATTTGCGTTGCAAACTGATAGCATGGTTACAATTCACTTTCAATGAGTAGAGAAATCCTGTGAAACTTCAGTAACAGCATAGATCTATTACACGTTTTATATTCTGTTATATGTCTGATGTACTGCATGGGCTAATGGCCAAATATACAGGAGACACATTGATTCCTTGAGAAAGTGGAAGAGGGTTGGAGAGAGAATGAGAGAGAGAGAGAGAGAGAGAGAGAGAGAGAGAGAGAGAGAGAGAGAGAGAGAGAGAGAGAGCAGTGATAAATTGTCTGAGTGAAGGAGTGGACCAGAAGAACTCTAGGCAGGATTAAAACAGTTTGAAAGGAAATTAGTTTTCTCTCTTCCCTCTCTCTCCACCCCTCACTGTTTCTTAGCCAAATCTGAAATGGTTTAGTGCTTAATTAGGCTGTTAAACTAAATCTGCCATCTCTTTACAGCAGTCTTCACAGACACTCACACATACGCAAACACTCGAGCACACACTAATACTCTCTCATTTGCATTCACAGTTTTCCAACTCTCAGAGCCCAGAGCTCTGATTAGTCGACTCTAGGGAGGAAGCCTTCAAGAGATTCATGCTAGTCAAGCCACAACACCAAAGTGTGCATATTGTGTGTGTGTTTCTGACAGTTTTCAGACAGATCATATCTTCTTCACAGGAATTACTGAAAATATATAACTGACTGAAATCACTTTTTAAAATTTCACTGCTATAAAGAAACAAATCTTTTTCAATCCTTTCTTGTTACTGACATTCCTAGAAGCCATACAGTAAATTCATAGCACATTTATATCTACCGGTAAATGAAATTTTCAAACCAATTATACTATACATATTGGGCCCTATTTTAACCATCTGAAACGCAAGTGTCAAAGCGCGAAGCGCAAGTAACTTTGTGGGCGGGTCTCGTCGCTGTTGCTATTTTCCCGGCGGGATAAATGGCTCTTGCGCCCGGCGCAAATCTAAAATGGGTTGGTCTCAAGTAGCTTCATTATTCATAGGTGTGGTTTGGGCGTAACGTGAAATAAACCAATCAGAGCGTCATCCAACATTCCCTTTAAAAGCAGGTGCGCAAGTTCCATTATGGAGTCGATTTTTTTCCTGGTTCTTGACGGACAAACCAATTTGTCAGATGTCCTTATATACATATATGTCTTGCCACTATTGGGCAAACAGGTCTGATCCTTAATTACTAGGCCTGCAATTAGCCTGAATAATTTGTAAGCTAGATTTATGCCTATTTTTTCTATCTTCGTGGCACACCACAATGATTTCTGTCATCTCATGTGTTAATCTTTTTTTATTGTATCAATTTATGATTTGCAAAAATAACTGTTGCATCTGTGTAGATTACATGAGCAAAGTGTATGCGCGTTGTGCACGCTATACATTATGGTCAAGCATGCGCCCTTAAAATAGCATAATGAACAATGCGCAACGCGCCACTGACTTTAGACTAGGTTTTTTTCTGGTCAGTGGCGCAATTGTTTAATGGAACAGCAAAATAGCACCAGGGATTGTTTGCGCCGGAACACGCCTCCTTTTTTGCGCTGAACCGCCCAGGGAGCGCAAGTTCATTCACTAGTTTAGCGACGTGCTTCTGTGGAGGGAAAAGCGCGCTTTGCGCGGGTGCAAAATAGGAATGACACATGCGTCGGTGTACAAAGTCAATTGCGCTGGGTGCAAGATAGGGCCCATTGTGTGTTTTACACACACACTCTTGAAATATTTATATTAAATTGTTTCTAATGTCTGATTTCCTGATGGATGAATACTTACCAAGGCTGCATTTATTTGTAAAAAAAGTACATTTATTTTTTTTAAATAATGTTTTTTTCTATATTAGTACTGTGTATTTTGTACGTAATTTATTCGTGATTATGTGATGGCAAAGCTGAAACATTTCTTTTTCTTCTTATTACTAATGTTAACAGTTTTGCTGCTTAATGTTTTTTTTTTTTTTTTTTGTAGAAACAGTGCAAATAAGTTTAAACCGTTTATTTATACATTTTAACATATTATTGAATCATACTTTTTTGCCATATATGCAAAATATATGGCATTAATATACAGTAAATTCTGCCTCATTCAAAAAAGCCTACCACAATTAATGATGCTGTCAGAACTACGGACTTGTCTATGTGTGTTTTTTCCTCTGTGATCCATTTTCTGTCTTCCATGGTTTGTTCATTTGATTCCAGGTGTGTCTAGTTTCTTCCCCATGTGTTCCATGTTCTCATTGATTTAGTCATTCCATACACCTGTGTATCTGCAATTATCCTGAGTTTAAAACACCAGTTTTTTGAGGTCATGTTGGTCAGAGATTATTCGTCTACCCATGTGTGTCTGTTTACCCCTTTGAATTATTGAAATTAAAAGAAGATTTTTATGCATTCCGTGTTTACTTGCTCCTTACAACACACATATTGTGACAGAATTTCCGACCTAAAGTTGCCCTTCTTTACCTCCTTCAATCTCCTTGCTCATATTTATTAATCACTCCATTTCCCTCCTCTTCGATCCCTCTCTACATGACGGAGCAGATGCACAGCTTCCCTCCAACTCTGGCTGTATTACAGAAACTAACAGCTGCTGCTAATGTTACCACCATCCAACAGTGTGCTACAGAGAGAGAGAGTTAGGACAGGAGAAGCAAAGGATGATGGCGCAGAGAAAGAAAAGAAGCAATAGAGGACAGAAATTATTAAGTCAGCAAGGAAAGGAGAGATGAGGAGAGCTACAGATGGAAATGAACACAGGGAAACACTAGACGGTAGACAGATGCTCTGTTCCAGACTTCAATGAGCTGCCTACAGAGGCAGCATTTAAGTCATCATAGGTGTGCTTCCAATGCGAAGGCTGTTTAAAAGGTAGACAACTTCATTATGCAACAGCTCGTTTGTGCCAAATTTGAAGGCAGCGTCATGTATTCTTCATAGTCAATGTAATCCCAGAAGGCACTGTGCCAAGACCACTGGAAAATGTAATCCTAGATGGCAGAAGAAGTGAAAAATTTCATTAAAATCAATACAAAATTTAAAATGAATTTTAAGCTTCTGAATAATTAAATTAATTGATTCTAAAATTATTCAAATACATTTATAAAGAAAAAAATATAGTTAATATATTATGACTAATGGTATTATTTTGTATTAATAATAATAATAATAATAATAATAAACTTATTTTAGTATTATTTTGTTGCCACATGTAAGCAAAGATTTTAATGAATAGAACATTTATATGATGGTTTAAGGGGGGGTGGGGGGTGGGGTGAATAGTGTTTTGTGTATTCATAGTTGTTCACAGTGTTAAAGAGATGGATTCTCTTGCTAAACATGGCCAACGTTTTCACGTGCTTCAGAATATTTCTTATAGCATGCTATAACGGTGAGTAGGTGGCTAAAATTCCCCTCTCTCCCTTACGTTACCTGCTGCACTGTACTAATGCAGACACATTCATTTGATTTGGCGCTTACGCTTCCAACTCTTGTTCGTGTACTGTTTTTAGACGCAGACTCTGAGGAGTCCTGCACAGATGTTGTTGTGCACTGTGATATTGGCGCTTCTGCTACCAATAATTTGTTGCCTGACTACTTCCTTCAGCTCCGCTGCTGCGTCAAGCTGAAACAAGTTGAAGAGCTCATGTGTTATAGCAAGCTATAACCGTGAGCTGGTGGGTTTTGCTCCCTCTCCCTTATCGGCAGCACTGATTCAGACACGTTCATTTGATTTTGCGCTTACGCTTCCAACTCTTGTTCGTGTACTGTTTTTAGATGCAGACTCTGAGGAGTTCCTGCAGCAGATATTTTATTGTGCACCATGGTCTTGGCGCTTCATGCTACCGAGCGTTGGTCTGCCGGAGTAATATAAAATTTGTTCAGCTCTGCTGCTGTATTGAGCTGAAATATTAAGTGGCAAGCTGTTGTAACATTAATGTTATAATGGCTCAGGTTGTAAAGTTGCACAGACGGGTTTTCCTATCGCTCTCTCTCTATCTACTTCTGCGCTGCACTGAGGCAGGCGCGTGCATTGAATTGGTCCTACACTTCCAGCACTTATTTCGTATACTGCTTCCACAGCTGACATTGCAGTGCGCATTGGTTTTTGGCGCTTCATGCTACCAAACACTAGACTGTCCAGCTAGTAATAATTCTTCACCTCCACTGCTTTTTGAGCTGGAACAAATAGTAGACTCTGTGCTACGAGCTGGATCTGTGGAGTTTTGCAACACACATTGTCATGTAACATGGTTTTCTGCACTTCAGGCTACCAAAACTATTTGCATAACTGGCCTATCATTATTCTTCTCATCCCAACTGAGTTACTCTGAGCTGAGCTACTGTGTGAACAAGTTCACGTGTAAGAGTGTCTTTTATGGCAAGCTATTAATGCTCACAATGGTCAGCCTACTTCATGTGATTGATGCGGCGCTTCTGCTACCAACACTCGCTTTACGTGAATAGCCACATTATGTACTACAGCATACATTATTGTGCACTAGAGATGTTGGGTGCTTCATGCTACCAAGCAGTGGTTTGCATGATTAATTACTCTGTTCTTTTTAGCTCCGCTGTTGCTTTGAGCTGGAAATGTGTATAAATGTGGGCAACCTACAAGTTTGTTGCCTTTATCAGTTTTTCCGCCGCATGTTGCGTTTCTGACCGATTTTACCGCTCTCCGCACTTTAGCTTGAAGATGGAGAGGATAGCCCTAAAGCCATTAGTGCAGGGCCTATGTTGACATCCAAGTCCCCACTCTGTGGTTGGTGCTGGCATGCCTGATTTATTATCCATTCCTGTTTCACTCAGGTGTCTCGGGGCCTCATGAGGGAGGATCAGGCTGTCATATTGTTACACCATCCAGCTTATTGGGTTGATTGTATTTGCGTCCTAACCTTGTGCTTGGAGTAAGCAATGTCAAGGACACAGATGCTCATTCTGTCTCTATCTGAACCAGAGATTGGTTTGTGACCATCAGTCTAAGGATGCGTACTTCTGCATCCAGATCGTCAAGAGACACAGGAAGTTCCTCAGGTTTGTTTTTGAATGAAGTTTGCCAATACTTTATTCCATTGAACTGGTCTTTAACGCCAGTTGAGTTGCTGTCACATTAGGTCAAGGACTGACAATATGGCTGTGGTCTCATACATTGGTCAGAGAGGATTACACTCTCGCCCACTGTCAGGTTGGTGAGATGTGTTATTCTTTGGACGCAGACCAGGTTCCTGACGATCAGAGCAGTTCATGTCCCGGGTCACCTGACCTCAGGAGTGGACTTACTCTTGCACCCTCAGTTGGGTGAGTCTCATGTGGCAAGGTTCGGCTGAGCGGAAGTGGATTGTTTGCTTCGAGCATGCGCATTGCCCACTCTGGTTTCCTTGTCTCCTCTGTCACCTCTGGGTGGGGATGCTCTAGCCAAGAATGGCCCAGGACCAGTCTTCTGCCTTCCAGTCGACCTGTTTGCTTCCAAACGATTCTGTTCAGAGTAAGGTTGGTCTGAGTGAACATCTCCATTACCCTTAAGGACCTGCCACAGGTTTATGTGGCTGCCATATCTGCTGAGCGTTACCCATAGAGGTGTTTCAGAAGGAAGTCACCCTCTGGTTTTTCCATTATGCAGGGACGAGACGGCTTAGGCCTTTCCACCCAGCACAGATTCATTTTGGGACTTATTTCGATTGGAAGGCCTGGCAGGCCATCCATTTGAGCCGTTTTAGTTTGTCAGATAACTTGAAGTCATCTATTCTCAATTAGGAATAGGATCTACAGGCTCTGTCAGCTCCTCTTGTATGGATTTTTCCCCAAGGTCGGTTAAGTCTTACTGCTTCCTAGGCCTATTATATCCTAAGGCTGCTTCTGTTCGTTTCAGCAAGTGGTTGGAGGCTTTATCCCTTGCTATGCGGGGTCAAATAGTACTATATCTTTAGCCTATGAGGCACGTGGTGTGACTTCGCCTCCTAAAGTGCGTGCTCGTTTTACAAGAGCAATGGCTTCTTTTCAGGCTCTCTTTTAAGAGCTTTGTATGAGATGTCTGTGCTGTGGCAGCTTAGTCCTCTCCTAGCACTTTCATCAAGTTCTACTATCTGGATGTGAGGATGGCTCTTGGCTCCCGGGTCTCTTCCACTTGAGCAGATTCTTTCCTTGGTCCTCCAGCTATCTTAGGTACGTCAGGCGTTATGGTATATCGTTCCCAAGGCGATGACGTCATCGCAGCATCGAAGTGAACCTATGAAAGGGAACATCTCGGTTACGTATGTAACCTTGGTTCCCTGAGTAGGGAACGAGATGCTGCGATGCTTGGCCATTCCGTACCTTCGATAGCGCTTCCTTCGTCATAGTGTAAATCTGATGAAATGGCGCTCAGCACGCAAATATAGCATACGTACGTATGGGCGGTGCTAAGCGCTATTGGCCAATAAATTGGCGTGATGGTATAAGGGCTTCAGACATTCGTCACACCATAGGTGTTCCCGAGGCGATGACGTCGTCGCAGCATCTCATTCCCTACTCAGGGAACCAAGGTTACATACGTAACCGAGATGTTTTCGGTTTAGTTTATTTTTTTAAGTCCAAAAAAATATCCAGCAGGTGATAAATAAAGTTTATGAACAATGCAGTGCTAATTGACAGCATTTATTACAGTATAGAAACTATTCTGCCTTGTTATGTGATAAAAAGTGTTTGTAGTATATAAACAAATCATTATTCTTTGTTATTGTCCAGCAGGTATAGATTTCTATGCTAATTAAAAGCTAGAAATTAGAGAAATATTCAAGTTGCCTATAGTATCTACTACCAGTCAAAAGTTTTTGAACAGTAAGCTTGTTTATGTTTTTTTTAAGAAGTCTCGCCTGTTTCTTTGATGAATACACAGTTCAGAAGAGCAGCATTTATCTGAAATATAAATCTCTTGTAAAATTATCTTTATCATCACTTTTGATCAATTTAAAGAATCCTTGCTAAATAAAAGTATTAATTTATATAATTTATTAAAAAACAACAAAAAAGTATATATACAGTACAGACCAAAAGTTTGGAAACATTACTATTTTTAATTTTTTTGAAAGAAGTTTCTTCTGCTCATCAAGCCTGCATTTATTTGATCAAAAAAAAATACTGAAAAAAATTAATATTGTGATATATTATTACAATTTTAAAAAAATTGTTTTTAAATTTATTATGCTTTAAATTATCATTTATTTCTGTGATGCAAAGCTGAATTTTTAGGATAATTATCACATGATTCTTTAGAAATCATTCTTATATGATGATTCATTATCAAAGTTGGAAACAGTTCTGCTGCTTAATATTTTTTCAGAACATGTGATACTTTTTTAGGATACTTTGATGAAAAAAAAAAAAAAGAAGCTATGTTTTTAAAATATAATTATTATGTAATAACAATATACACTACTGGTCAGTAATTTGGGGTCAGTAATTTTTTTCTTTTTTTTTTTAATAAAATCAATACTTTTATTCAGCAAGGATGTGGTAAATTGATAAAAAGTGATAGTAAAGAATATATATTATTAGAAAATATATTATTAGAATATTATTAGATTTTGTTTTTTGAATAAATGCAGTTCTTTTTAACTTTTTATTAATCAAATATATTAGACAGCAGAACTGTTTCCAACACTCATAATAAATCAGAATATTAGAATGATTTCTAAATGATCATGTGATAGACTGTATGTTACATGTGACACTGAAGGCTGGAGTAATGATGCTGAAAATTCAGCTTTGCATCACAAGAATACATTTTTTTTAAGTATATTCAAATAGAAAACTATTATTTTAAGTTGTAATAATATTTCACAATATTACTGTTTTTTCTGTATTTTGATCAAATAAATGCAGGCTTGATGAGCAGAAACTTCTTCCAAAAACATTAAATATAGTAATTTTTCCAAACCTTTGGTCTGTACTGTATATATATATATATATATATACTGACTAAGCTTTTCAATGATAGTGTATAATGTTGCAAAAGCTTTTTATTTCACATAAATGCTGATCTGTGGATCCTTCTATTCATCAAAGAATGCTGAAAAAAATTTACTCATCTGTTTTAAATATTGATAATCAGCAAATCAGCATATTAAGAATGATTTCTGATTAATGTGATACTGAAGGCTGGAGGAATGATGCTGAAAATTCACCTTTGATCACAGGAATACATTACATTTAATATATATTCAAATAGAAAATAGTTATTTTAAATAGTATAAATATTTCACAATATTACTGCTTTTGCTGTACTTTGGATCAAATAAATTCAGGCTTGGTGAGCAGAAGAGACTTCTTTCAAAACATGAAAAATCTTACTGTTAAAAAACTGTTGACTAGTAGGCTATATAGATTACAGAAATGTTATATCGTAATGTGATCGTAAAGTATATATATATATATATATATATATATATGTCTGTGTGTGTAATCCCCCCCCCCCCTCACTTTTGAAAAGATGGCTACGCCCCTGGTTCTGGTCATTTGAGTGACGAATGTTTTATAAACAAGGCCACATCATTTGCTATAAAAACATGGAGCCGTCCCTGTGATAAAAGACCCCATTTATGTAAGTACAATTGCATCAGATTTCTGTATTTTGTTTAGAAATCAGCCCATAAGTGAATATATGTTAAGGTAAACAATACGAAACATCAGTATTATAGCTCCGCTCACGGCACGCCTCCAGGAGCTCTGCTTTTTCCGGAAAGAATCATAAAGCTGTATTTTTCTTCTATAAATATGATAAAACTAAAAAGTATTTGGATATTTGAAGGATGCAGTACTACTCTATAGGTACTCAAGATTAACATGAGATTAGGTGAAACTGTGTATGTTATGTACCCTTTAAGGTTTTGCCCCAGAAATGCTGTGCATGTTAGGCTGGAGAGCATTGCAGAGTTAAATGTGTGTGCAGAAGTGAGTTGAATTTGGGGTCAAAGAAATAAGGATGAGACCACACTCTGTTGTTTGAAAGCTTTTATTAAAATATGTTTTATTAAGAAAAAGACCAGACACTGTTTGTCGTTCATACTTTTTATTGGCAATATGGTTTAATAAGAGAATAGAGTAGAGAGGAAGAAACATGTATTAGAAAGAGCAAGAGGGCAGAGTGCTTACCAGGAGGTGATGGACCATATGTGGGATGAGACACAGAGGGCTGCAACACAGTCCATGGAAGAAGAAAGAAGAGATAATGAGCGAGGCTATTTAAAGAAGACGTTGAGGGCATGTCCAGTCTAGATGACCTCATCTGGGGAAGTTACAAATAAATATCCATGATGAAGACAGTGACATCAGATGCTGCTTCGGGGCCACCTGAAGAGCCTGGCTGACACCAGAATCATCGCTGATATTGCCTTGAGCAAAGAACTTTTTGATAGTTATACTTTATTTAATACTTCTATACAGTAGTTGTAGAAAATTTGTACTGCTAAAGATACTAATTGTAATATATAAAATAACTTGTATTTATATAATAAAGTCTGCCTCCTGTGTCAATGTTCTCGAGAACAGACCACGGTGAAATCTTCGGTCTGAATTTGTAAGTATCTTAAAGGGATAGTTCACCCAAAAATGAAAATTATGTCATTAATAACTCGCCCTCATGTCGTTCCAAACCAGTAAGACCTCCATTTATCTTCGGAACACTGTTTAAGATATTTTAGATTTAGTCCGAGAGCTCTCAGTCCCTCCACAGTTAAGTAATTTACCTCTGCTGAATTTAAGAAAAAAATTCTTCTAGTATAGTTTGCTTACTGATATTTGTGTTTAAACATTGATAAATGGGAAATTAAGACCTAATGCTATGCTTTGTTATGTTAGAGTACAGTGATTTTAGCTTAGCAACATGCTAATATGACAAATCAGTGAGTTTCTTACTAGATTCCTTTAACATTAGGGTGCTGCTTGTGAAGTTGTCTATGTAGGCAGTGACGCAGCTCTGAAACAGATCTAAAAAGAGGAGAAAACTCACGCAGACACAAACACAGCTGTGGTGGTCATTAAAGTGAGCACCCTGAGCCTCAGTGAAGATGCTACAAGCTGTGTCTCCTGCAGTATTCCCCAGTCTTGACACGTTTTGGACCACATTCTCTTATGAAACACTGCAGGTACATAGTTTTAATGGGACTCGACTTGTAATGTGCACTTTGCCTGAAAATTACCTTTCATATCTGAGGATGCAGTGAAAATGGTTGACCATTATGGAGGATATTATGCTTAACTGTATTGAGAAGCAACCTGAATGAGATGCTTTTCCACTAGACAAGCAGTTGAATAATCCTGAACAACATAGTTACACACATGCACTTTTAGTTATACTTGATCTACTAATCCACATTATATCTTCAGCTGGGCCCATGATAACACATTAGTCAATTAACAGAAATCTGTAATGTGAGACACCTGCTGCCGCACCATATCATGACACCTGGATGATGCACGCATGAAGCTTTCTAGCACAAACTTAAACACAAACTAATTGCTTGAAACATACACCATATTGATAGCTTGTGCCTACTGGTACCATTAAGTAATCTAAATTGTTTAAGTAAGTAATCTAAGTCTCATTTCAGGCTCCTACAGTATAAACAGCTTCCTAAAACATAAATGATTTACCTTCTTTAACAGTCCCAATGTAACAGAAGTAAGTTAGAAACAGATATTTTCTCTCTTATTGTGCCATACTTCGGAGAGAAAGGAAATACAGTAAATACTAAAATGTATTATTATAAATAAATAAATAAATAAAAAGTACAGCAGGGCTTAATTTCATCCATTGGTTGCTGACTGGATGATCTGAATGAGAGTTTTTAGTTGATTGAAATGGAGGAGGTTTTAGCAAAGTAAATAATTTGAGAAGTCTGAGATATGTCACCAGAGCTGCCTATAATGCAGTTTTGACTGGTAACCCCACCCCCACCCCCCCATTATAATTATTATTAATTTTTTTTTTTATAAATTAAACATTCGTGAATGAATTGTTCATAGTAAGATCTACAACACTAAGTTAGAAAACAGAGTAATTTCTATTTCATGCTTACTTTTGTCATCACTCTTATGCTTTCCGTGTCCTATTACTATCACAAGGGGAAGCATTTCGGCTAAAGAAGTCTAAGAGATGCTCACAGAAGAGAGACTACCAGGAAAAAAGACAATATAATGAACTTCAACATGACAAACACACTCTCCAGATTCAGAAAGAGGATGGATGGTAAATGAATCCTGTGTTCTAATGTCAATGTTTACTCCTCTGCCTATGTGCTTGATGGATATTGATTTGTTTGTTCAGCAATTATTTTGGTCCAAAAATTGTGAGTATATTGGTGGCCATAGGTCATAACTCAGCAGTTGCTCCTCCTAAGCTCAGGAGACTTAAATGAGATTTTCATTCATCTTTCATTTTAGTATCAACAGCATTTCAGATGTTTCTCCTAAAATTCCTTAGACATATATCCTTAGAAATATAATTAGACACAAATGAAACTTGAGATATATATATAAAAAAAAACAGAAGAAACAGAGAATACCTGTATCTCTATGTTGTCTTGCTGCAATCTCTATCAAGACTTCATAGGAATATTTTATTGCTCAGCGTTTGCTCTATCTAAACTCATGAGACTTAGTTGTGATTCTAATTTTAGTATCAACAGTGTCAGTGTCTCAGATGTTTAATTGGATAAAAATATACATAACAGAGACATGAGAAATATCTGAGAAAAATTAGAATTAACTGTGAGAAACATGGGATATCTCTTAATTGTCTTGCTGTAATCTATTTAAAGACCCCATTGTAAGATGTTTTACTGCTCAGAGTTTGCTCTTTTTTGCTCTTTTCTTGATTGCATTAGGGTTTTTTCACCTTTAATGGTCAGGACAGTAGGAGGAGAAACAGGAAACAATTGGACAGGTGAGAAGGGAACAGAAGCAGGAAAGTATCTTTAGCTGAGATTCAAACCCATGTAGTCTGAGGTTTAGTTGTTCTTATATGTCAATGTGCTGCCCACAAGGCTATGTCTCTGACAGTGTTTACTCTATGCTCAGGATACTAAGGGCTGATTCTCTTATATGGCTCAATGAGATAATCAGCTTTGTCTTAAGATGTCTTCAATTTTATTTTAGGAGAAACGTTAAACTTTCACCAATATTGTACATAGTAAAACTATATAATTTCAATGGTATTAAACATTTCAGAATATCAAGTGTTACAAAATATCTATTCAATCTTAAAGTAAACTTATTTCTGTCTAGGATAAATATTTGAGATGTTAAAGAGATCTCACTTTTGATTTTTTTTTTTCTTTCCTATGGGAATTTACTACATAAAAAAATAAGGATCATAGGTATTTAATACATAATAAAATTAATTTGAATGTAGCTGAATTGGAGGGATGCTTGAAGAATTGATGGGAAGACATGAACATCCTCCTCATACACTTAGACCTCCATTCAGTATAATGTCTGATCATATTCAAAACAAACTTTACAAATGATAACAAATGGTGCAGAAACATTTCTGAGTTTTACAAGCAATATATCATAACATTTCTATTGTCTTATCTGATTTCAGATATGATAAAACATATTTTTACAATCTGTAGATACAAAGCTGCAAGTATCTACATCTCACAGATGGGCCGTGAGGGTTTATTTCTGTCTATGAATACAGAACATAATGTTACAATGTGCTGAATTGAAAGAAGTCTTATACAAGCAAACATGCACATACACAAAGACCTTCTCTAACATTAACCTACCCTAGCTGCACTCACACACAACCATCCATCCAACTTTCTCAGCTGTAACAATAGAAACATCTGTCCCTGTGTTTTGAGAGAAACTGACCTTGTTTATCTCTTTTGCAGCAATTATGCATGACAAACACATCTGAATCTCTGAGAACATGAGAGAACACACTCAATTCAAGCTGCTGCCTCGGATAAGAGGCTACTGTCAGCTTGTGTACATCTTGTGAATGTTTCTGTGAGTGAGTGTTAAAGCGTAAGCGTGTGTGTGTTGGAGGCTGCTTAATTGCTTAAGCTCAATTCAGTCTTGTTTGTTATCAATACTTATTTTTTGCAGAAAAAGAAGAATTGAAGAGTTTAATTATAGAGAGCACTGAGTAAATTTGTTTCAATTTTGCATCCAACATTTGTCAGGATCCTGAAAATCCCAAATAATGTTGTTTTCTGTAAATTTTCATTGGCTTTCTAAGAAAATATGAATATGGAGACATTTAAAGAACCATATTAAGACCACCCCCCACCCCTTTCTGGATGTTGTGTTTAATGATTTAAAGGGGTCAAATGACGTTGCTAAATAAAAAAAAAAAAACATTATTTGGTTTTATGTAATGTGTTTATATGGTTCAAGGTTAAAAAAAAATCAGTGTTCCTGACTCGTGAACGAGTCAGTCTGTTGTTCGTTATCTGGCTCGGCTCGGTGTTCATCTTCAGTTCTATCTTCACATCAGTTCAGTCAGTGTACTGTTTGAGTAAATGAATAACTCCGGGATATTGATTTGTTTTAACTCAGAGGGAGTGTCAGCCACAATAAAAAAGTTAACGGCTTAATTCATTTGTGGATTAATGCGTATTGGAGACGCGAACCGTTTAAAATGATTCAGTTCGATTTGGTGAACTGGTTCAAAAAGATCCGGTTACATCGAATGATTCGTTTTTGGACCAAAATGTATTTTCGATGCTTCAAAATATTCTAACTGACCCTCTGATGTCACATGGACTACTTTGATGATGTTTTTTCTTACCTTTCTGGACATGGACAGTAGACCGTACACACAGCTTCAATGGAGGGACTGAGAGCTCTCAGACTAAATCTAAAATATCTTAAACTGTGTTCCAAAAATAAACTGAGGTCTTACGGGTTTGAAACAACATGAGGGTAAGTTATTAATGACATAATTTTGCAAATTGGGCGAACTAACCCTTTAATCTGTTTTTGTTTACAAAAAGTTACAGTCAAAGGAATTTGGAATGTCCTTTAGGTTAATCATTTGAAATAGTAAAAACAATATGTTCAATCTTTTGAGTACTTTCTTTAATAACTACATAACACAATACAGTGTTTCATCATATATATCATATATTTTTAGTGACAAGTACACATTTCCATTGCCAACACTTAGTGTCAGATACCTTAAAGGGATAGTTCACCCAAAATGAAAATTCTATCATCGTTTACTCACCCTCAAGTTGTTCCAAAGTTGTTCCAGAGTTTCTTTGTTCTGTTGAACACAAAGGAAGATATTTGGAAGAATCAAAGAATCAAACAGATCTAGGTCCCCATTGACTTCCATAGTAGGAAAAAATATATACTATGGTAGTCAATAGGGACCGACATCTGTTTGCTTACAAACATTCTTCCAAATATCTTCCTTTGTGTTCAGCAGAACAAAGAAACTCATACAGGTTTGTAACAACTTTAGGGTGAATAAACGATGATAGAATTTTCTTTTTTGGGTGAACTATCCCTTTTAAGACATTGCTATTGCTACATTGCTATGCCATTGCTACACTTTCTATGCTATGCCTGCTCCACAGACTTCTTGTTGCAAATTTTGCTCACACACACATACACACAAACCTGGACCTGGAGATGCACACACACACACACACTCACACACACTCAAACTCACAAACTTACTGACACACTCAAATACAGGCTCACATACTCAAACATTAAAAAAGACTCACACACACACTCAGACACACACAGGCTCACACACACACACCAAACTGGACCTGGAGGTGGACACACACAGACTCTGACACACACACACACACAAACCTGGAGATTGAGGTGGACAAAAACCAACACACACCAACCTGAGCCTGGAGATAATAACAATATAATGTCTAGTCTGGTGGCTGTGATATATATAAATCTACCTACCAACGTCCGTTGCCATGATTTTTGGAATGACTGATCGCGAGAGGAAAAAAATGACGTTTTAGTCGCATAACATCGGTTAATGGAAACGCCGTCATTTCGCAATAGTTGTTTATCGATATTTAGAAAAAAAAAAAAAAAAAGTTTTGCGCGAATCTGTAATGGAAACGTGACAGCGCTTAACATAGACTAACTTCTCAGAGTTATGTTGAGCAACAGTGTTCATTACTAACCATTCAACTCCGGATTGATTCTGGAATCTTCGCTGGGGGAATAAGCATTAAGCACCGGCAACAATCCGTCCTCTTACTAACACATGCTCATGTTTTGATTCAGATCGTGTTCGAAGAGGAAGAGCTAGTCGTGTGTGCCTCCGTTGTCAGTTTTTGAGAGGGAGGGAGCAAGCAGGGTGCAGCTCTACAATAAAATACAATTGTACCCATATTAAATAGTTTCAAAATCTGAATCAATCCGTGGCGGTCAGCGTTGATATTGTGGGGGGCCGCCACAAATTAATGAATGTATGGGAAACCCTGTAATACTTGTACTTTTACTTTCAGTACTTGAGTAGTAAATTTTCAAATAGACTACTTGCAATACTTAAGTACAAAAAATGTTGAATACTTTAGTACTTCTACTTAAGTGTGGTGCTTAAAGAGCACTTCAACTTCTACTCAAGTCATTTTTTTGACAGAGCACTTGTACTCTTACTCAAGTCTGGATCTCTAGTATACATCTCTGTCTATGCATGCACAGCTTTTAACACTCCACATAGAAAAGTATACTTGAAATCGCATTATTTGACCCCTTTAATACAAAACCTAGTTAAAATTATCATAAAAATTATGTCTAATGAAATTAATTAAACTTTTTAAAAAAAAAACGTATTTATTAAAAATTAATTCAATCTTTGATTAAAAATGTATAATTAGCAACACAGCTTTTTGTGTCAAATAAGATGCACAACAAAACTGTAAACCTACAGGTATGTATTAAGAATACCTTGTTTGTATATTAATTAAAAACAATGTTATTGTTACTTTGAGAAGTTGTATATCATTGTAATACATTTCCATCATAATTTCTTCAAGTTGAAACCAAACTTTTTTTTTTCTGTAGTTTATTGTGAACTTAGAATGTTGGTGTGTATTTGTTGTTTGTTTTTAGCATGAAATGGTGAATTGCTGAGGAAGTGACCCTCAAAGCAGCTCTGGAAATTAAGTGCATGCATTCACATTCTCATTTAGTGAGACAGCAGATGTTGGAAACAGCATGAGCGTCAAGTGTGTTTGAGTCTTTGTAGCTGACAAAACTATACCTCTGTTTAAGAAAAATATATCAATTATTGTTACTGACATATTAGTATATGAGAATTTAGATATTTTTTGTAACATGATATTCATCTAGATTAATGGAACTTATAAATTGTACAGGAGAAGAGTTTTTTGGATCTGTGAGTTCAGATTTATAGTCTTATGGAGAATGATTGCCTCAAGCCTCTAGAAAACAAGGAATGTGTTTGAAAAGTGTTTAATCAAGGCCCTGCTAAAGGAATGATTTATTATGGACACTGATAAAAAAGGTTATTGACTGTGTTGTTTCTCAGCAAATTTTTTTCTATACATCCTTATGAAACTTGTAATGGTACATTTTATTTATTTAGTTATTCATTCATTTTTGATCTGAGATTCCTGGAATCAGACAGTATGAAACAATAAAACTGAAAGGACCAAGGGTATCATTTATAAAACTCTCCATAGATTCCATCCTAAAAGTGTATGTAGGCACAAAGGCTTGTTTAACACTGAGACATTAAGGAAATATGAGATACGGACTATAATGCAATTTGTGCCAGTATCCAGGTTTTGTTTTATAATAAATATATGAAAATATCTCTAAAACAAAATGGTTTAAAGTAGTTCTCAGATATATTTTAGTTGCTCTAATTCTTTAACACAGGCCAAATAGTATTTCAATTTTAGTGGAAACAGATAGGCCCATATTTATTGCAGTGTATTATCTGATTTGGTGGGTCACTGCAAAGTATTTTAAAAAGAAAAGATGCGAATCTTACCATTTTCTCATAATGTTGTAAAGATGACTTCACATGACATTAACACCTTCGTGCAGCCGTGGTTGTACAGTAAGTTATTATAATTGCTCCTATTCAATCCGGACATAGGAGAGTTTGACTAACGAATCCAGCAGTGTATATCGCATAATATCGCAATAAGTGCGCATCATCGATCATTTTTCTCGCTAAAATATTTCTCATAACATGTTATCTGTAGTTTAGTTTAAAGATGAATTGGGGTATACCTATAGCACCTATTTTATGTGTAGTGTGCTATTCTACCAGTAGATTATCTGCGTAAGCATGCTCAGAGGTGTGCTTACACACATTTATATATATATATATATATATATAAAACCACCCATTCCACAATTAAACAATATATTTTCTTTCCGATAAGTCAGAGTAAAATGGAACACTAGTCCAAGAAACCTGACATAGAAAAAAAAATATATATATATATATATTTTTTTTTTAATTTAATTTCAGGTTCCACAAACTGCAACAGGTTTTTTTTTACAACAGTAAATGTTGTGTTTAATTTAGTAACTGAATATGGTAAAACATTGAAATATGTTTTAAATCTCCTAAAAAAACAATTACTGTGAAAAAAAATAATAATAATAAAATGTGCATTTACATGCCAATTGTAACTTCATGTATTCTTCATGTATCAGCACAGAAAAAAAGCAAATCACAATTTATTCAGGTTTCTTCAGGTGTCTTGTACATGTTGTCGCAGTTCTTCTGGATTTATTGTGTCTCAGTTGTTTCTTTTTCTTCATGGAATTCCAGACAGACTGGATGATGATGAGATCAGATCTATGTGGTGCACTGGCTGCTGTCAGGCTCCTTGTGCATACAAAAATCTAACTTGATTATATATATATATATATATATATATATATATATATATATATATATATATATATATATATATATATACATTAAATATCAAGAAGTAACCGACAATCACATCTGCCATTTCTGCAACCTCAGACTTTCCCTTACATTTACACAGAATTTAACTCTGTCCCTGTTCTTACAGCAGAACTTATTTATATGATAATGGAGATTGGCTTAACACTTGGCAGCTGAATCATAATGGCAAATGCATTCATAAAAACAACACATAAACACGCATAAAATGAGAGCAAGAGAGTGGGAGTTGATTTTTGATGCTCTCTGGGGCTATGAAAATGTATAGGATTACAGGACTGGAGTGAAGCTGCAGGCTTTCCCTGTAGTGTGCAAATCAAGTGTATGTGTGCATGAGAAAGAGACAAATTGTAAGAATTTAAACAATCTGCTGAGTACTAACAGATGCTGAACCCATCAATAAGGATGGCCCATGGGACAGGATTAGAGAGTTTCAGGCAGTTGATGGAACTGTCACTTGCCAAATGTAAAACATTTGGGCTTTTGGGATAAACTGAACATTGCTGTTTTATTGTGCTGACCTAAATATTTAATCAAGGTAATGTCATTTAATTGGTTATTATATTAACTAATTAAAAGGTTCCGCTGAAAATGTAAGAATGTCTATTATCAATCTTGGACCTTTTTTTTTTTTATTAGGTCAACTTATTTAAAAAAAAAAAAGTTCTGTACTGTTCCACTGTTTTGAAACAAATAATACTATAAAGCTATAAGTCATAGCTTTTGAAAAGATAAAACAGTGTTTAAATGAAAAATACAAGCACACAGCAACATTTTCACAGGCCCCGCAAAAACCAAGGCATAATTAAAATTTTTGGTCATGCAACTTTAAAACAAAGTAACAAAATATAGAAATAAAATAAAATAAATGAATTTCATTTTTTTTACTGCACATAAAATTCTATGACTGAAAATATAATAAGATATAAATTTAGCATAATATGAATTTTTTTTTAATGAAATGTTATACAATGCAGAAAAAAAAAAAGCTCAGATGAGGCTTCTTGTGCTCCCTGACCCATTACAGCAGACACTTACAGTGTCACTGAAATAATGGATGAAACATTCTAAAGTCAATATAAAAGTATCGACGTGTTCAATTTGTTCTCTGAGAACAACTGAATTTAGATCAAATGCTTTCTGCACTACGTGATAGGTTATCCATCGTAAGCTCTATTTTTCACATTTTGTTGTTTGTTTGTCAAAAAAAAAGATAAAAAAAATACTATCCATCGCTTTCATTTCACGGAAATCCCCCACATATACATCCATTCATTTACCCACCTTCATAGGTGAGAAGGGAGTATAAACATTGCCCAACACATCACTACTGTATGTAATTTGTGTCATGCGACTTAAGTATTGATATTTCCTCCATATTTAATGTGTCCTGTGTGCCATGTGTTAGGGTGGAAATGAAAAAGGTCAGTTCATATTGATTGATTACTATGGCTTGTTTACTGCCTGATGGGCAATAAAAAAGAAATGGTGAGATGCACACATAGAGGGTCTATTGATAAACTGGTAAGAGCAGTAAAATCAACAACCCGATCCACTACAGCAGGCAAACAGTCAGTTGTACCCGGCCTTCAACCACCTTCAAACAACCTCATATTAACATTAGCATACACAATATGCAGAGGGAATGACAGCGAATCATTTTTTATTTGGCCTATTTTCCTAATGACATTCAAAATTTTGAGCTCCAAATGGGATTGTCAAATCATTTATCAAAGAAAATAATACAACATCTGTGATAGAGCACCTATCAGAGCAGCAGAGATGTGAAAATATATGGGTAGAGTTCATTGCCGCCCCATCTCTTTATTTAATCCTACTAATGAATGCTCAGCATGAGAATCATCCAACCTTTCAATTCAAGCATCCCTAGAGTACCTGTGACGTGAACACTGGAAGGGAGGGGTGGAGTGAAGGCTCAAAAGATACAAACTCATGCCAGCATATCTGAGCTATCACATGGATCCAAAGTTCAGCTGCAAGCTTTTCAACAGTTTTTACGCAGGCTGTTTATGACAATATCCTGAGGGTTCAGCCAAAAGTTTCATTATGAAATAAAATATAAATGAAGTTAAAATATAAAATGGCATCTTAATTTAATCCAAAATAGTTGAAAATAGAAATATTACACATATTGTGTACACATAATTAATAAAAGGAATGATCAATTTACTTTTCTAAACTTTTCAAAGGAGTAAAGCATGCAAGGTTAGAACTGTATGCAAGATGCAAAAAGACAAGCAAAAGGTTTTTGAAAAATAATCATGCTTTATAATGTTCCAATCCACATAAAATATCAAAAGGAAATGGCCAAAGATATCTGCCTTAACTTCAGACTTTTTCCTCTAACATAGAATTTAACTCCATACTGTTAAGTTTACACAGTTTTTGTCTATAAAAATAACCTTTAATCACCATTTAATCATAATGTTTATTGGTTGAATTGTAATTCATCATAATATTCAACTGGTTTATTGGTTAGTTCTTTTTTATTTCTTTATTTATATACAGTAGGTTGATGCAGTAGCAAACGGAAAAGCTTACTTCAAGCATAAGGGTTATTTTTTTAAAGCAACACTATGTAATTTACATAGTGTTGAAAATTAGCTAAATGTATATAATAAGCCAGTACATCATGAATTCATCTTCCAAATCGCCTTTTTGTCTTATTCCGAATCACTACGGTAAACTAATAATACGTGTTTATATTCAGACTATAGTAGCCTATTCGGGTCATTCCCGTTGCGGAGTAAAGGCTGATACATCTGTGTCGGACCTACGCCGTAGCCTACCACTAGACACACTCCCTTACGCCGTAGCCTGATGTGCAACTCAATAAAAAAATCGAACAGCACGTCAATTTTACGCTGACCGTAAGCACTATGATTGGTCTGCTATAAACCAACCCTCCGTATGTACTGAGTTTTGTGTTTGTTTATGTACACTTTAATATGTTTTAATGGTACACCTTCTTATATAAAATAAAACAAAGCAAATGTCCTATCATTTATTATACTACATCAGTAGTTGTCCGCGACAAACAATGTTGATCTGCCGTGGTACAAGTCCTTCTGGAGATTGAAAGAATGCCATCTTCTCTTGTTCCGTTGTTGTCTTCTTTAGTATTTTTAAATAATGATTTAATGATTTGATATTTATTTGATCGCTGTCACATCTATTATGCCTTTCCGATGAGCCGCTTCTTCTTTTGCCGTGGTCTACGGATTACACAAGCAACATGCCCGTGGACACTGCAGACTAGTGGTTTGCATGTGTACTGCACATCAACACGGACAACAATGCATACATATAAATGAACTGAAAACTTTAAATCGCTTTCCTACCTGCCTGTCAACGTATGTATCTGCATACCTCTGTGCGCCCTGTTCACATAGACAGGATTCGTCATCAGCAAATTCAGTCCTCGCTCAAATATTTTGCATGTCTCGCTTAGTTAACACACCTGATTCAGATTACCAAGTCGTTAGAAGTGAGCTACGTGAATGAACTGTGTTCCAATCTATATGATCCTTACACCAAGTTCATTGTTCCCTACTAACTCAGCAGGAGGGAGGGATGTTCGCTTTCAGTGCTATCAGGCTAATGTTAGCATTTTCCAAGATCTCCTATTGCACCTTTGACGCAGACATCATAAAGTGTAAATCAGTGACTCAATGAAGTGAACATGTAAATACACATTTGCATTCCACACCCTGAACATTACAAACAAACAATTCCAAAGATAACCACTTACTAAGGCTTTGAAAAGACAATGAAACAAAATGACAATCAAACAGAAAAAGAAAAATGTTGCTTCTAATACAATCAATTAATGCAATATAACACAATAATAGTTAGTCTATTATAATAATATTTCTCCTGAATTATATTGTTATTCTTCTTTTATTATTGTACTCATGATTATACTTATTATACAAGAGGAAGTGAACTATAGTATGATGAATTAATGTTAATTTTTCATGGTTTCCCACCCTATTTTATCCCTTTAAAATTATAAAGACTCAACCAGGCTATCGGTTGATACAAGCGATTGAAATATCAGTTTTAAATTGAGAGAACCTAATTTCATTGAAAATGTATATTACCTTCTACTCACTGCTGAAAATCTAATTTGCTTATTGCATAAGAAAGGCAACATGCTCATTTTTGACATCCCAGCTACATGCTTTGTTAAGCTTTTACAGTCCCAATCTGTCATTTAGCAGGGGATATCAACAAACAATAAAATGCTGTCAGAAATTGATTGAAAACTGTTGATCCCAGATTGCCACCATGCAATTTATTCAATAAAACCTCCACAGGGAAATGGGATTTTAATTTATGACTTAAAAATGACTGTCCATGCTTATTGCAGGATTTCAAAAGCCACACAGTGGAGACCTTTTATGGTGCATAACATGCATGAAGCGGCTGGAAGGATTATAACAATATTGCCAGTGTTGCGAGTGGATAAAATACGGCACAATGACGATAACGAGACTGTGTAAATGAGGAGACGAAGCCCCTCAGGGAGAGTGATTGATAATTGAATTTTCACAGGTCTGTGTTGAACGGTTGATCACTGTCATCTTGATGAGTTTGTTTGTGTAATTGTGTAATATCTGATTGATTGTAGGAGGCATTGTGAGACACATCGACTGTTTTGTGCCCTTGTATGTGAGTGTGTGTAGTGGTTACCGAATACAGTGAGGTAAAGTTCAACCAGGGGAGATGAAGCAATTGCTGTTTGTTCTGCTATTGTCCGAGTTTCTGCACAGCTCCCTCCACAAACATACCAACAACAAAAGAACTTAAAAGCTTATTTTCCAACCAGGAGACAGAGACTGAGATGAGAACAAAAGGGGTGGGGGGGTGTGTTGGACAGAAGTAGTACAAAGGATCCTGTGAGCTGAAATGAGGTGAAATCAAAAAGACAGAAGTTCACTCTGAAGACATGAAGAAAATAACAGCCCACACAAATTAATATGTCCGCGCCGTACTGTGGAAACAAACTTCATACCCAAATGCCTGATTAATATATATTTATAAATTTTAATAAAATGTATTAATAAAATGTTGTTTAATAAAATTTATTAATAAAATGTTGTTGACGATTAACTGCTTGTTGTAGGTGCTGATGGGCTTGATTCCAAACATTTTCACTCTCCCTAAACCATTCATTGACTGCAGGTACTTCAGATGGTTCCCCAGACCATGGGAACAAAGGAGGTTGATAGCCCAGTACACATTGGAAAGGTGTGAGTTGAGTGGATGACTGTCTGAGAGAGTTTTGTGCGTACTCTGCCCAAATCAAGTAGTGACTCCAGATGTGTTGATTGGAGTGGCAGAATGTACGCAAAAACCGGCTTACATCCTGGATCTTCCTTTCAGTTTGTCCATTAGTTTGTGGATGATAACCAGATGAGAGGCTTACCGTCACATTCATTAGGTTGAAGAATGCTCTCCAAACCCGAGAGATAAATTGGGGATCTCTATCAGACACAATGTCTTCTGGTATTCCAAAGTTTCGGAAGACGTGTTCCATTAATAACTGTGCCGTGACAAAGGCCGTAGGAAGATTCTTGAGTGGGATTAATTTGCAAGCCTTTGAGAACCGGTCGATGGCAACGAGGATACAGGTATTCCCGGCTGAGTTTGGGAGATCGGTGACAAAGTCAACCCCGATATGGGACCAGGGTCGATTTGGAACAGGGAGTGGGGCCAGTTTACCGGCTGGAAGGTTTCTTGGGACCTTGGACATGGCACATGGAATACATCCCTGGATAAAGGTTGTGATATCTTGTTGCATGTTTGGCCACCAATACCGGAGTTGGAGCGTGGAGCATGTCTTGTGTACCCCTGGATGCCCTGTGCCAACTGATGAATGGGCCGAAGAAATTAAGGAATTGCGGAATTCTTGAGGCACATAAATCTTTCCTGGAGGGCATTCTGGAGGTCCAGGATGCTGTTGAGATAGCTCAAGTAACTGTTCATTGATGTCCCATTGGATGGGGTTGACGAATATCTGTTCTGGTAGAATGGTCTCTGGTTCTGCGATCGGATCTTCAGGGGCATGGATACGAGAAAGAGCATCTGCTCTGATATTCTTGGAGCCCGGACGATAAGAAATTCTAAAATGGAAACGAGTGAAGAATAATGCCCATCTGGCTTGCCGTGGATTAAGTAGTTTTGCTTCTTTTAGGTACTGGAGGTTCTTATGGTCAGTGAAGACTATGAACGGGTGCTTAGCTCCTTCCAACCAGTGCCTCCACTCTTCCAAGGCAAGTTTCACTGCCAAGAGTTCGCGATTACCTATGTCGTAGTTGCTTTCAGCAGTGGACAACTTCTTTGAAAAGAAGGCACAAGGTAAGGGCTTGGAGGAGCTCTCAGAGTATTGAGATAAGACAGCTCCTACACCTGAGGTAGAGGCATCGACTTCAACGATAAACGCCTTTTCAGGGTCTGGGTGCTTAAGCAGGGGAGCAGTGGTGAATGCAGTCTTGAGTGAGTGAAAGGTACGGTCAGCCTCTGGCGTCCATAGAAGGGTCTTGGGTTTACCTTTAAGCAAAGAGGTTAAAGGAGCTGTTAACATGCTGTAACCGTGAATTAATCTTCGGTAGAAATTAGCGAAGCCGAGAAATTTCTGGAGCTCTTTGATCGAAGTTGGAGTGGGCCAGGACATGATGGCATCAGTCTTCCTATTATCCATTTCCACACCTCTTTCACTAATTTGGTAGCCCAAGAATTCAACCTGAGATTGATGGAAAGTGCACTTTTCAGCCTTTAAAAACAGATTGAATTCACGGAGTCTTTGGAGTATTGAGGAGACATGATGTTGATGTTCTACTGGATTTTTGGAGAAAACTAAGATATCATCAATATACACCAACATAAAGTGCCCCAGGAAGTCTCGGAATACCTCGTCCATGAAGCTCTGGAAGACCGAAGGAGCGTTTACAAGGCCATAAGGCATGGCGAGGTATTCATAGTGTCCGGCAGGAGTGATGAATGCCGTCTTCCACTCATCCCCTTCTCGAATCCTAACTTGATTATAGGCACTTCGGAGATCCAGCTTGGTGAAAATTTTGGCTTCTCTGAGTTGCTCCAGGGCTGAGGGAATGAGTGGTAATGGATAACTGAACTTTGTGGTGATCTTATTTAAAGCTCTGTAATCAATACAGGGTCTTAGACCTCCATCCTTCTTGGATACGAAGAAGAAGCTAGCCGCTGCGGGGGAAGTGGAAGGACGGATATAACCTTGTTGTAAGGCTTCTTCAATGTATGCTCGCATGGCTTCTTGCTCAGGAATTGACAGGGAATAGATGCGACCCTTTGGGACAGATTCTCCGGGAATCAGATTAATTGCGCAATCCCAGGGTCGATGTGGGGGTAACTTGGAGGCCGCAACTGGATTGAAAACGTCGGAGAACGAGGAGTAACAGTGGGGAAAAGTGACAGATACATTTTCTGTGGGACGTTCAATAGAAGTGGAACTCAAACTAATGATTTTTGGTGATTGGGAGTTGGCCTGAACGGAGTGAGGTTCTTCTGAAAGGAGACACTGACAGCCCCATCTATTGATTTTGCCAGTCTGCCAGTTGATATCAGGTTGATGACGGATTAGCCATGGCCGTCCTAAGATAACCTCAATCTGACTGTTTTCCAGGATAAATGGTTCGAAACTTTCTTGGTGAGTGTTCTCAGTGTACAAAGTGATAGGTGGTGTCTGAGTGGTAACGTACCCCTGGTTGATAAATTCGCCAGTTACAGCGTGGATGGAGTATGGTTTTGGAATGTTGATCCTCTGGAGTTTGAGTCTCTTACAGAGCTTCCCTGATACGAAGTTCCCCGCTGACCCGGAATCAATGATGGCAGCTGCGGAGACTTGGAGATTGTGGAATTTCAGAATTACTGGAATAGTGAGAGGAGTTGAAACTGGAATTAAAGTTTGCACTGAACTCACCATCAGTCGAGGCGAACGAGTAGGACATGCTTTGAGAAAGTGACCTGCTGTCCCGCAGTACAGACATAACTTCAGTTCTCTTCTTCGGGTACGTTCAGCCAGGGAGATTCTATGAGCATTGACCTGCATCTTTTCGGGTGAACTCTCAGAAGTGGAGTCAGATGGAGGTCGATTGAAATGTGTATTGGGAAATCGGGAATCGTGATAACAACTCTGTGATCTTTGATGAATGCGCAGGGTTTGTTGTATGAATTTTTCTAGCCCTAGATTATCATCATAAATGGCGAGTTGTAGGCGGAGAGCAGGATTTAAACCTCGACGAAACACAGAGATGAGGGCCTTTTCATTCCAACCACTTGCAGAGGCTAGTGTCCGGAATTCGATGGAATATTCTGAAACAGATTTGTTATCCTGGCGGAGCTGCAACAATTTGTCACTAATGGAGGAATCACTGATGGGTTGTCCAAACACCTCCTTGAAATGATTGACAAAACTCTGCAATGATGTAGTAACTTCTGTTTGTTGCATCCACAGTGACTCTGCCCATCTTAATGCTGATCCAGATAGATGTTGAATTATGAACGAGATCTTTGATCGATCAGTGGAGTACGTCTGAGCTTGTATTTCAAGAGCAAGTGAACACTGCAACAGGAATCCATTGCAGTCCTCCGCCCGGCCGGAGAATGGCGCTAGTCGGGAGGCGGAGTTAGCCAAGCACACCAGCGTGGGAGCAGTGTTTGCGGAAGTACCGGGAGCTGATGTTGCTGAAGCGGTAGCATTGCTTGCAGATTGTATGGGAATAGCAGCGGGTGTTGGCTGTGTTATATCCATACCATCGATTTGGAGTTTAGTAGGGCGTCAAGCCTTCTGTCAGGATACGATGGACTCAGAGATCGAGGTGATGTTAAATAACACAACTTTATTGAATTTTAGGATAGCAGGTGTAAGGGATTCGGGGAAAAAACCCGGAGCAACAAAACATAGGCATTCGGGATCCACAGCGGGTAATTTTTCACTCAACGGGTTAGGGACTCAAATTATCTTTCAGAATAGTTCAACAAAGGGTATCAGAATCCACCACGGGTGAGTATTCCTCTTCAGATCAGTGAATGTGAATTGTCTTTTCCAGACGAGAGGATTTAAGTGAACATAAGATGCGGGATCCACAACAGGGTAATGCACATTCTTGAAATCATGTATTCCGTGAATCCAATCCCAGAATGATAAAACTGGCCTTATTTCTTACAGGATAAGGTGAGGGTTCAGCGGGAGAAACCGAGGTATCAATGAGCCTTGGATGAGTGCTGGAAGCTAGGACATCGGTGATCAACAGCAGCTCTTCTGAGGATTACAGACAGAGTCAGAGGTTAGTGATACACAGGTGAGTATTTTCAGTGAACAGAGTATTCAACAGGTTTGACAGATGACAGAGGAAATACGGTCAGTTCCTGTTGGAGGCTTGACACTAGACTGCAGTGAGTGTGAGTGTTTTATGGAGCTGGTTGATGAGGTTACTGATTGTGAACAGGTGTGGGTGATTAGAATTCTGGGGAGATTGAACGTTGTGTGGATCGTGATGCAGAGTCTGCTGATTGGTTTCTGACAATGTGATTTTCAGATATATCCCACTAATCTAATTTTACTTTCTCCAAGCTAATGTTAATATTATGAATCACACAAAAATCTTTATATAGCATTTTTTAATATACTTTTTTTATCATAGTTATGAAAATCACATTCAAATTCATATCGATCTTAATAAAATGTTGGGGGCTTATGCCAATGCCAATGATAATTAAAAATGTACTGTTAATAAATATATTTAAACTGGTCAGTAACCCTGACTTTCTGCTGTATATAAGAATGTTTTCCTGTGATAATAGCCTTAAATTATAAAATGGACATCAGGAGTGGGCCACTAATACCCATTACAAAATGTATCATGTGAAATATAAAGAGTGAAGCCACATTTAAAGTCAAATGGAAAGTGATCTACACAGAACCTAAACATTAAAAATATCATCATAATTCAGTCACAGACTTTGAATAGAAAGTGGTGTTTGTGTGTGTGTGTGTTTGTGTGTTTGTGTGTTTGTGTGTGTGTGTGTGTGTGTGTGTGTGTATTGTGAAATAAGTGTTGTGGCTCCACATCAGCAGTGCCTTGGAAACCCACGAGAAGTACTTTCTCATGACCACTAAGGCCTGATCGGCCACACCTGAGGCTCGTTAACCTGCCAGCAGACAAGTAGCGTGCTCAGCGACAAAGAGTGAGAAGCCTCTCCATGAGAAAGCAAACTGACCTTCTCTCTATTCCATTTAAGAAAGCACTGAATGACTGATCAGCCCTGCCACGAGCATGGCACGATTTCACCCACACCTGGACACGACTGAGAGGACATCAGCAAGCAACAGCACCATCACTGTTCATGTACTCACCTGTCACTTAATTAATCCACTCTCCGGGGCCTTAAACTAAACTCTATTTGTTGTGTGATCCTTCCACCCTGCCACACTGGTGGAGGATGCTGGCAAGTTAGTGGAAGGAACACCGAAAAGCGATCTGCCTGAGACTCACCATTCTGTTTGGGTTTTTTTTTCTGACTCCCCTCTGCCAGGCAACCGTTCTTAATAATAATAATAATAATAATAATAATAATAATTCATTACATTTATATAGCGCTTTTCTAGGCACTCAAAGCGCTTTACAGAGTCTGGGGGTATCTCCTCATCCACCACCAGTGTGCAGCATCCACCTGGATGATGCGACGGCAGCCATAGTGCGCCAGAACGCCCACCACACACCAGCTTACTGGTGGAGAGGAGACAGAGTGATGAAGCCGATCAGTAGACATGGGGATTGTTAGGAGGCCATGATGGTCAGAGGCCAATGGGCGAATTTAGCCAGGATGCCAAGGTCACACCTCTACTCTTTTCGAAAGATATCCTGGGATTTTTAATGACCACAGAGAGTCAGGACCTCGGTTTAACGTCTCATCCGAAGGACGGTGCTTGTTGAAAGTATAGTGTCCCCATCACTACACTGGGGCGTTAGGACCCACACAGACCACAGGGTGAGCACCCCCTGCTGGCCTCACTAGCACCTCTTCCAGCAGCAACCTAGTTTTCTCAGGAGGTCTCCCATCCAGGTACTGACCAGGCTCAGCCCTGCTTAGCTTCAGTGGGAAACCGGTCTTGGGCTCCAGGGTGATATGGCTGCCGGTTCTTCCCAAACATGGACAAAATCATCAAGCAGTTTACAGAGGTCAGCATCCACCAGCAACAAATTATGGAACATCTCCCTGCCTGACAGGCTGGGCTCACCACCAACCCCCGCAAATGTCACCTGAGCTTCCAGGTCGGAAGGGGCCTCGTCAAACCCCAGGAAAAAAGGTGGAACCAGTCCGGTCCTCCTGGAAACCCAGCACCAGTCCCGGTTTCAAGTCTTCTTGGGGTTGGTGGGGTACTATCGTTGTTTCATCTCTAACTTCTCCTTAGCCACCCCTCTGACAGACCTGACCAGGAAGGGACAGCCAGAGAAGGTGTCCCGAACACCCGAGGCAGGGGAGGCCTTCCAGAATGTAAAGACAGCGCTCACCTCGGAGCCGGTTCTGCGAGCCACAGACTCCAGCTGTCCCTTCCTGCTGCAAATGGATGCCTCCGACACAGGACTTGGAGCTGTCCTCTTCCAGGTTCAGGAAGGCGAGGAGCACCCATTGCTTTATATCAGTATGAAGCTCACCCTGGCCAAGAATTACACAATAGTGGAGAATGAAGCTCTGGCCATCAAGTGGGCAGTCCTGGAGCTGTGCTACTACCTTCTGGGCCTTAAGATCACTCTCATTACGGACAGTGCGCCCCTCCAGTGGATGGACTGAGCCAACGACATGAACACCAGGGTGACGCAGGGGTTTATTGTCCTCCAGGACTTCCACTTCCTAGTGCAACATCGGGCTGGAGTGGACAACTCCAATGCCTACGATGGCCTATCCCGGATGGACCCCCCCAACAAACCCTACAAACACACACACACAATGTCTGTAGTTACACTGCTAAAACCTCTCTAACATACACAAGCACACACACACACATACATTTAAAGCTTACCTATTAGTCATTTTCAACAGAGGTACATTTAAATAATCAGCAGAACACGTCTCGCTTCATATATGTTTTCAGTAGCTGTTCTTTCACATCATCAGATTAAGCCCCATTGTTTGAGCCCCATTGTTTTTCCAGACATCATGTAAGTCATGTCAGCTTGACTTCTGTGGCATTTCAAAAGAGGGTTGCCTCATTGACCAACAAGCAACAGGCTCATACTGTGATAACCCAGTGTATTTCTGCACTCTCTCTTTCTTTGAGTCTTTCTTATTCCTCGCTCCCTCACGCTCTTGCTTACTCTCTCCTGTTTGCTACCTTTTCCCCTGACAGGAATTAAATTCGAAGATAAGCTTCCCAAGTGGATCTCCATCAAGGCCGGCTGTGGCATGCTGAAGACGACGCTCTTGGCTTGTCCATATCCATACACTGCCCTACATAAAAGTCTGTCAAGCTTGTCTGACCATGTGCAAAACTGAAGTGAAAGTGACATTCAGCCAAGTATGGTGACCCATACTCAGAATTTGTGTTCTGCATTTAACCCATCCGAAATGCACACACACAGAGCAGTGAACACACACACACACCCGGAGCAGTGGTAGATAAAATATCATCCTGACACATTTTAGCTTTAAAGTATTTAAGATGGAAATAAATGAGATTCAGTAATCAATGTTTTGATTCTCATGTGCTGCAAGTAATTCAAAACAATACTGTATTAAATATAAATGTAAAACTGAAGGTGTTTAAATTTTTTACATATAACAATATAGTGTTCACTTATTATTACAGTAATTATAATTCCTGTTTTTAAAGTTTAATTTATTCTTCTGAATGCAAAGCTGAATTTTCAGCAGTCTCCAGTCTTCAGTGTCACATGATACTTCTGAAATCATTAAAATATGCAAATTTCTTGCTCAAAAAAACATTTTTTTATTAATATCAATCTTGAAAATTGTTGTGCTGCTTAAATTTTTCCAAAGAACTGCATATATTTGCAATGGAAATCTGTAACATTATAAATGTCTTTACTGTCGTTTTTGATTCATTTAATGTGTCCTTGCTAAATATTTTGTCAAAAAAAAAGATTCCTACTGAAATTTGAGCGAAAGAGAAAATAAAAGGGATTGAGTGAATAACCTTAATTTCAGCAGAGCTTTCTTCATTGTCATTTTAACATGGTAACTTCTTAGCAGCACTTTTTTTGGATGGCATCACAGCAGAGACTATTGAGTTTATATGGCAGCCTGGCCCTTGCTTATACACTCATTTTAATTTCACACAATTCATCTTCAGAACAGAGAGTTTGACTACCCATTATTCAATAAAATTAAACAGGACTGCTGAGACCACATGAACACAGATTAAAATAACAAATCTGAGTTCAGGGAGGATTCAAGGTTGAAACTTCACTTGCTTCTTTCTTTCTTTCTTTCTTTCTTTCTTTCTTTCTTTCTTTCTTTCTGCTTTGCATGCTTGTTTGAATTTAACCTAGAATGACCCTGTCCATATGCAATCGATGTAAATGTCAGAACATGGGAGAACATGTGACTCATTTCGGTTTGTAACTACATACTCAAGTAATATTCTAATAGCATGTGTATGAGACCTATAAAGCATTTAATGTAATGAAAAGAGGAAAAGAATGAAAATGAGACAGAGTCAGAAACTGACAGCAGTATATATATACAACCCGAATTCCGGAAAAGTTGGGACGTTTTTTAAATTTTAATAAAATGAAAACTTCAAATCAGGAATTTCAAATCACATGAGCCAATATTTTATTCACAATAGAACATAGATAACGTAGCAAATGTTTAAACTGAGACATTTTACACTTTTATCCACTTAATTAGCTCATTTAAAATTTAATGCCTGCTACAGGTCTCAAAAAAGTTGGCACGGGGGCAACAAATGGCTAAAAAAGCAAGCAGTTTTGAAAAGATTCAGCTGGGAGAACATCTAGTGATTAATTAAGTTAATTGATATCAGGTCTGTAACATGATTAGCTATAAAAGCTTTGTCTTAGAGAACCAGAGTCTCTCAGAAGTAAAGATGGGCAGAGGCTCTCCAATCTGTGAAAGACTGCGTAAAAAAATTGTGGAAAACTTTAAAAACAATGTTCCTCAACGTCAAATTGCAAAGGCTTTGCAAATCTCATCATCTACAGTGCATAACATCATCAAAAGATTCAGAGAAACTGGAGAAATCTCTGTGCATAAGGGACAAGGCCGGAGACCTTTATTGGATGCCCGTGGTCTTCGGGCTCTCAGACGACACTGCATTACTCATCGGCATGATTGTGTCAATGACATTACTAAATGGGCCCAGGAATACTTTCAGAAACCACTGTCGGTAAACAAAATCCGCCGTGCCATCAGCAGATGCCAACTAAAGCTCTATCATGCAAAAAAGGAAGCCATATGTGAACATGGTCCAGAAGCTCCGTCGTGTCCTGTGGGCCAAGGCTCATTTAAAATGGACTATTTCAAAGTGGAATAGTGTTTTATGGTCAGACGAGTCCAAATTTGACATTCTTGTTGGAAATCACGGACGCCGTGTCCTCCGGGCTAAAGAGGAGGGAGACCTTCCAGCATGTTATCAGCGTTCAGTTCAAAAGCCAGCATCACTGATGGTATGAGGATGCATAAGTGCATACGGTATGGGCAGCTTGCATGTTTTGGAAGGCTCTGTGAATGCTGAAAGGTATATAAAGGTTTTAGAGCAACATATGCTTCCCTCCAAACAACGTCTATTTCAGGGAAGGCCTTGTTTATTTCAGCAGGACAATGCAAAACCACATACTGCAGCTATAACAACAGCATGGCTTCGTCGTAGAAGAGTCCGGGTGCTAACCTGGCCTGCCTGCAGTCCAGATCTTTCATCTATAAAGAACATTTGGCGCATCATTAAACGAAAAATACGTCAAAGACGACGACAAACTCTTCAGCAGCTGGAAATCTATATAAGGCAAGAATGGGACCAAATTCCAACAGCAAAACTCCAGCAACTCATAGCCTCAATGCCCAGACGTCTTCAAACTGTTTTGAAAAGAAAAGGAGATGCTACACCATGGTAAACATGCCCCGTCCCAACTATTTTGAGACCTGTAGCAGAAATCAAAATTGAAATGAGCTCATTTTGTGCATAAAATTGTAAACTTTCTCAGTTTAAACATTTGCTATGTTATCTATGTTCTATTGTGAATAAAATATTGGCTCATGTGATTTGAAAGTCTTTTAGTTTTCATTTTATTAAAATTTAAAAAACGTCCCAACTTTTCCGGAATTCGGGTTGTATATATATATATATATATATATATATATAGTAAGAATAAGGAAAAATATAATGACTGGTTTCCTATAGCTCACAGGTGCTCTAACTAGAAAGAGCACTGCTGCTGAATGATCTACAAAACAAATAGTGGTAAAAACGAATGTCCCAAGAGAGTGGTAGGACATCTCTGGAGTCTAGTGGGACAGAAATCAAAAGAACTGTCATAACAAAACCAGGTTGTCTTCCACTCAAATACACATTCACACAAAAGACCAGAGACACAAATAAAGAAATACAGTATGCTTCAAAATGGTTGGTTTCACAGGAAACGAGGCCACTGCAACAATGACGTTCAAAGGAAATTCAAAGGAGCGAATAATACAGATGCTACATAGAAGCTGGTAAAGGACCTCAAAAACACACAACATGATTTCTGCTACCCTTTTAGCGGACACTACACACACACACACACGAGTAACCCAACCAAAAGGTCATCTGAGAGTTAGGGTTACGGTTATGTATTCTGTGTATTATTCAGTCCTATTTATCAAAAGTAGTAAATATATATATATATATATATATATAAGTCGTGGCCTAATGGTTAGAGAGTCGGACTCCCAATCGAAAGGTTGTGAGTTCGAGTCCCGGGCCAGCAGGAATTGTGGGTGGGGGGAGTTCAATTCAATTCAATTCAATTCAAGTTTATTTGTATAGCGCTTTTTACAATACAAATCGTTACAAAGCAACTTTACAGAAAATTATGTTTCTACAATATTTAGTAGTAGCTAGTAGTTTGTGCACGTTTGACAGGATTTTAGAAAAATAAAAATAATAATAATAATACAAGACGTAGTCAGCTAGATGATGAACTATCAATATTATTAATTAATAGTAATTATATGATGCAGTCACACATGTAGCAATAATTGTTAGTTCTGTTTGTTGATTCAAGGTTAGGATCATCTGGGGTCCTCTGAGGGTCAGCATCATCTCTTCTCAGGTGTTCTGGATCCAGACTGGAGCTTGTGTAAATCCTAGTTACCACGGGATGTAAATCCCGTGGCAAAACATAGAAACAAGATAGAGACATCATTAGCATAGCTGCTGATCCAACAAAGTAAAATTAGTTTAACCCAAGCTAAAGAATAAAAATGCAGATGCAACTACACTCACAATTTAAGAGATACATTATTCGAATGCTTGGCGAAAGAGATGCGTTTTTAATCTAGATTTAAACAGAGAGAGTGTGTCTGAACCCCGAACATTATCAGGAAGGCTATTCCAGAGTTTGGGAGCCAAATGTGAAAAAGCTCTACCTCCTTTAGTGGACTTTGCTATCCTAGGAACTACCAAAAGTCCAGCGTTTTGTGACCTTAGGGTGCGTGATGGGTTGTAGCGTGGTAGAAGGCTAGTTAGGTACGCAGGAGCTAAACCATTTAGGGCCTTATAGGTAAGTAATGATAATTTGTAACAGATACGGAACTTAATAGGTACCTAGTGCAGAGACTGTAAAATTGGGGTAATATGATCATATTTTCTTGACCTGGTAAGGACTCTAGCTGCTGCATTTTGGACTACCTGTAGCTTGTTTATTGACGAAGCAGGACAACCACCTAGAAGTGCATTACAATAGTCCAGTCTAGAGGTCATGAATGCATGAACTAGCTTTTCTGCATCAGAAACAGATAACATGTTTCGTAGCTTGGCAATGTTTCTAAGATGGAAGAATGCAGTTTTTGTAACATTGGAAATATGATTTTCAAAAGACAAATTGCTGTCTAATATAACACCCAGATTTCTGACTGTAGAGGAAGTAACAGTACATCCGTCTAGTTGCAGATTGTAATCTACAAGATTCTGTGTGGTGTTTTTTGGTCCAATAATTAATATCTCTGTCTTATCCGAATTTAATTGGAGAAAATTATTTGTCATCCAATCTTTTACATTTTTAACACACTCTGTTAGCTTAGATAATTGGGAAGTTTCATCTGGTCTCGTTGAAATATATAGCTGAGTATCATCAGCATAACAGTGGAAGCTTATTCCGTATTTTCTAATAATATTACCAAGGGGCAACATGTATATTGAAAATAGAAGGGGACCTAGGACGGATCCTTGTGGCACTCCATATTTTACTGATGATAAATGAGATGACACCCCATTTAAGTAAACAAAATGGTAGCGATCGGACAGGTAGGATCTAAACCATCTTAGAGCCTGCCCTTGAATACCTGTATAGTTTTGTAATCGATCTATGAGTATGTCATGATCTATGGTGTCGAACGCAGCACTAAGATCAAGTAAGACTAGAAATGAGATGCAGCCTTGATCTGACGCAAGAAGCAGGTCATTTGTAATTTTAACAAGTGCAGTTTCTGTGCTATGGTGGGGCCTAAAACCTGACTGAAATTCTTCATACAGATCATTTTTATGCAGGAAGGTGCTCAATTGAGCAGACACAACTTTTTCTAAAATTTTAGACATAAATGGAAGATTTGAAATAGGCCTATAATTTGCCAGTACACTAGGATCTAGTTTTGGTTTCTTAATAAGAGGCTTGATAACCGCCAGCTTGAATGGTTTTGGGACGTGACCTAAAGATAACGACGAGTTAATGATATTGAGAAGCGGTTCTTCGGCTACAGGTAACAGCTCTTTTAGTAATTTAGTGGGTACAGGATCTAATAAACATGTTGTTGGTTTAGATACAGTGATAAGTTTATTTAGCTCTTCCTGTCCTATATTTGTAAAGCACTGCAGTTTATCTTTGGGTGCGATGGATGAAACTGAAGTGTTAGACGCTGTAGAATCTACATTCGCTATTGTATTTCTAATGTTATCTATTTTATCAGTGAAGAAATTCATAAAGTCATTACTATTTAACGTTGGTGGAATATTTGAATCAGGTGGCGTCTGGTAATTTGTTAATTTAGCCACTGTGCTAAATAAAAACCTTGGATTGTTTTGGTTATTTTCAATGAGTTTGTGGATATGCTCTGCCCTAGCAGTTTTTAGAGCCTGTCTATAGCTGGACATACTGTTTTTCCATGCAATTTTAAAAACTTCCAAGTTAGTTTTTCTCCATTTGCGTTCAAGACTACGAGTTACTTTCTTGAGAGAGTGAGTATTACTGTTATACCATGGCACAGTACGTTTTTCTCTAACCTTTTTCAATTTGATGGGGGCAACAGCTTCTAATGTATTAGAGAAAATAGTGCCCATGTTGTCAGTAATTTCGTCTAATTCATGTGTATTTTTGGGTACAAATAGCAGTTGAGATAGATCAGGCAGGTTATTTGCGAATCTGTCTTTGGTGGCTGGAACAATAGTTCTGCCCAGACGGTAACGCTGAGACATATAGTTAATATCAGTTATGCGCAGCATGCACGATACAAGGAAATGGTCTGTAATATCATCACATTGGGGTACAATATCTATAGCAGTAAGATCGATTCCATGCGATATAATTAGATCTAGTGTATGATTAAAACGATGAGTGGGCCCGGTGACATTTTGCTTGACTCCAAAGGAGTTTATTAGGTCAGTAAAGGCATTCTAGGGAGTGCATGTACAGTTCTCTCTCCACCTTCAATACCACGACTTAGGTGCCCTTGAGCAAGGCATTGAACCCCCAACTGCTCCCCGGGCGCCGCAGCATAAATGGCTGCCCACTGCTCCGGGTGTGTGCTCACAGTGTGTGTGTGTGTGTGTGTGTTCACTGCTCTGTGTGTGTGCTTTTCGGATGGGTTAAATGCAGAGCACAAATTCTGAGTATGGGTCACCATACTTGGCTGAATTTCACTTCACTATATATATATATATATATATATATATATATATATATATATATATATATATATATATATATATATTTAAGGTAGTTGTGCTGTAACAACAACCCTTTTAAATGTGTTTTAGCCAAATCAACACTACAATTTTGCTCCCACTCAATAAAGAATAATTGAGCATCATGAGTATCTCAGTTTAACATGATATATCTCTAAACACTTTATTGACACTGATCTGAGCTCTCTGTGTAAATGTAAACTGTTTTAGCTTCCATGAAATCCTTTAATATAACATAAGTACCATTATACAGTTTCTATCAGGTGACATATTAGGCACAGGTAATGATATCAGATATCATAAAAACTTGGAATTACAGCTAATAGATTACATTATTGAACTTAAAAAAACAAGAAGAACACAGTTACCCTTTCATCATAATATCATTGTTTGGATATTTTCATAATAATTTTAACCAGAACAATAATGTACAAAACATTAACATAAAATCCCCCAAAAAAGGGTCATCAGACTGCAGCATGAGTCAACCTAAAGATCGATAAGATTAGTAATGCAGTATATTATTATAGATTTAGAGACACATCTAAGGACATTTTCCAGTTTGAATGTCATTGAGTAACTAAAGTAACAAAATCCTGTTTCTACAAATAATAGTTCATTGGTAAAACTGGCATGAATAGATGTAGCCAAAGTTCCCTCAACTGCAACTAAAGTTTTTAAAAAGCCTCCAAGTGAAAAATCGAGAGCTTAGGACCCCAGAGTCATAGGGCATGCTGACTTCAGCTGACACCTTCCCTGATCCGGCATGCTAATGTATTCAAGCTGAAGATACTCTTTTCCTCATTATCCTACTATTCTACCACTTACCTTTCTCTCTACAGTCAAACTCTTATTTTTCTTTCCTTAGAGATGTGCCATTCTAGAGTTCATTAAGTCAACTCAAGTATTTAGTGTGTAATGAGCTGTAAATGTTGTTTCAATGAGAGCGAGCTGCTAGATTACAAGAAATTATGATTGGAAGATTCTAAGAAGTTGCATCTAATCCAAAATATGAACAATTATTTCCAATGCCTGTTGCACTGATTATAAAGAAGAGATTCATACTGTCATTTTGTGTGGATTTGTGGGAAAATCCATATATTCATTACTGCAAATGATTACATAAATGTTACTCATTATATCGGAAAGTCACAAAAAGTGATCCCCTTGGCATATAATGGACCAATTCAGACAGGGGTGATACAAATCGTGAGAAGTTTTATTCACTTGAACGCCACTTAGGCAATCGCATTTGAGCACCAGAAATAACCGTTGTACAAAACATGCTGTAATATACAGTGAAGTCCAATGTCTGACACCACATTGAAAATCCTGGATTCAAACTTGGATATATATATATTATTTCTAAATTTCCAGATCAACCTCGGCTCTCTCGTGTGTAGAGGAAACAATGATATTGACAGTGTTACGCATGCATGGGATACTTTACTTCCTGAACAAGTGCACACCCGAGTCCGTGTTGCTTGTACATTCACGCGAACCGCGCCACAGTTCGGGAGCAACCGAACTCAGACCACCTTCTCCAGGTAGTCTCGGGTTCGGTACCCCACATGATGTAACAAGCTTAAGTGGCTACAGGTTTAAAAGATGACATCTGTGATCATTGCTTAAAGTCATTGCAGAATGCAAGTACTTTTACATCACAAATTACATCACTTCTTTTTTAGTGTTTGAAAGTCTTCCCAAGGTTGAATGATGAAAAATCTTCAAACAAGAAATCAATCTGTCTGTAAAAGAATAAACTATAGCTGACAATTTGGTGATGTTTCTAGCATCATCTTGTTACAAAGAAAGGCAGCATATAATGAAAGCTCAAAAGAACAAGACTGATCATTCGGCTCATGAAACAGATTGTTAAAAAATAAAGTGGTTTATTTAAAACATCACTGGATATTCTAGACCTATGATTACATGCATATTAAAGTCTGAAATTAGATTGTTCTTGTGAGAAGTACTAAAAGACCTGCCAGCTCTTTTTTAGGAATCTCAAAATTTCTGAGTTAGATCTCTGCAGGCAGTCCAATTTGAATCATGGAGATTTACTTAATGTGAAATCCCAGATCAGTCCATTTTAGCGAGAAAATAAATAAATAAATAAAACAGGAAAGAAAAAAAGGTCTATGGCAGAAGTCTCCAGACTTGTATTAGTTACATCCACTGTAAATCATGCACCCTATCAAGAAAGAATGAGATATAAAGGAATCACCAAAAGGAAACATGAAATATTGATGTCAAACACTGACTGAATGAATGTAGCCTGTGTGTGAGGTATGCACCAATATACAAATTCTGGCATGTACAAATTTCATGATTGATTGATTGATTGATTGATGTGGTTTGGAAAATTATTGTATGTATTGTTATATGTCAGGGTTCTGTCACTTCAGTCCAGTGTTATTCAGTTGTTAGAGGTAAGACCTCTACTGAGCATTTCAAACACTGAGGCTTATTCTGAATGTGAAGATGTCAAATTGGTCAATATATGATCACTTTTGAGAAGAAAATGGACTGGGATGAAAGTGCAAGTGAGACAGACAGATATCTTATAATAAGTGAAACACAATACAGAATAGATAGAAGTCCACTATCATGCTTTCATCACAAAATGGGATAAAAGCACACTCATGACAAGCTGTCTGCCCTGTCATCTGATTGACCTGGTTGGTGGGCCGGTGGTATGGAGGTTTGATGAAGAGGAAGCAAATCATGCATCAAACACTTTTGTACAACATTACAGGTGACCTGACATCTGACAACGAGAGAGATGAGGCGTGATGAAGGATAATTATAATCACCTCAGCTACCGCATTATAATCACTTCTATCAGCCACTTATTTGAGCCACATGTGGCTGTCTGGCCTGGACAAGTAGATTCTCAAAGAAAAGATTATAAAAATTCATGTTTTAGCAGACATTCTCATTAGTATTTGCAGGTATTGGTTCGTGTATATATGGTTTTAATACACACACACATACCTACTCTGCGTTTGAATAGACAATATGAAGGTACTGACAAAAACAAAAAAGTAAGCCTCTTTAGATTTCAGTGACTTTAGAGATATACAATGTTTACAAATCATTTGAGGTTCACTAAATACTGAACAGGTGGTTGTTGTATTTATAATAAATAAAATTATAAGATATGTCTAAGTGCTTTACATTTAACGTTGGTCTACTTATTGCATTTGGTGAATTTTGCATTTTAACATTTTCAGATTCTGCTATGTAAACTTCACACCACAAATGCATTAATTTTATTGAATGCTGAACAAAATATTATTAATCCACATTGTTATCATTTTAGTTCAGGTTCTGTCATGTTTCTAAAAAAGAAGCCATTTTAATGTTCCTATGTCTGTCTGTTTATATACGCTCTATAATTATGATTAAGTATTTGAGGATGTGTACAAACACACAGTTGTATTCATCAGAATACACACAGCATAACTGCAATCAGCACCAGATATACCTGTAAACGTACTAACAACTCAGCTGTTCACTCACACCTGTTGATTGGTCTCTGTAATTACTGTTCTTCTGTTCAAGTTCATTGTTTCATCATTTTGAGTCCCTCATTAGAGAGAAGAGAAATTTCTCTTCAGCCTATGCAGCCACACACACACAGCTGCCAAACAGGCCATTTAGGAGGCAGGAGGCAGAAAATTACAGACAGAACTCATCAGTGTGTGCCATTGTATGGTACCGGCAAGTCCTCACATCTAATAACACCGAACTCAACACAAATTCTCAGAAAAAAGAAAGACAGAGACACATTTTAAACAAACTGCACTGGTTCTCCTACTTATTAAAAAAAACACACTTGGTCCAACTCCATTTTCTGTACAATACTTGGGTCAGATGCCTTGGTATTCACTAACTGGTTCATTCTGTATATTGCATGGGAGCGATTGTTTTCCCACTATTCCTTACAAAATGAAATTTCCTTATTTTCTATTCCTTTGCCTAACCCAACCTTCTGGAACCCCATCCTAAAATTCACTAGCTCATGTCCTGCACATGTCCACCCTTGGACTGCCATCAATCCCACACATGTGCCTCATGCAGTCTCATTCAACACTGCTAGAGGTGGGTGAAAATACCAAAATCTTATTGTGTGATATGCACTGTTCAAAAGTTTGGAAACTTTTCAATTAAAAAAAGGCTACATTTGTTTGATAAACCATAAAAAGTAACATTATAAAAAATAATCACACTTTAAAATAAGAGTTTTCCATTTTAATGATTTTAAAGTGGAAATTATTCCTGTGATGGCAAGGCTGAATTTACAGCAGTCATTACTGTAGTCTTCAGTGTCACATGATCCTTCTGAAATTCTAATATGCTCATTTGGTGCTCAAGAAACATTATTAAAATGCTGAAAATAGTTTATGCTGCTTGAATATTTTTTGTGGAAACTGTGATGCACTACCATTCAAATATTTGGGGTTAGTAAAAAAATTTTAAAGAGTTATCTTTTTTTTTTTTTTGAACTTTTATTCAGGATGGATGCACTAAACTGATCCAATATGAAAATAAGTAAAGACTTTTATAATGCCACAACGTTTTCTATTTCAAATAAATGTTGTTCTTTAGAACTTTCTATTCTAAAAAAACACAGTTTCCAAAATTGGAAATATAAAAAATTTGAAAGAAGCAGATACATTAGGCTGCTGTCACTTTAAGACCTAATGCATGGATTCGATATACTGACAAATATATGATTCTCCACCAGCTGTTTATCTTCCCTTAAGATATGACTTTTAAGATATATACTTTTATGTTATCCAAAAAATATATATGCAGTAAGACTAAGTTTAATTTTCTCATTCATGCATGAGAACATGTGTGGAGTTAGAGCAGTGTGGCTTGTCGGACATAGCAACAGTAACTAAGGTGGGTGGGTCATTGCGAAGGGTCAATTATCCATACAGTGTGGCTGGATTATATCTTTCCATATTATTAATCTGTGAAAGGAGATGGTCTTCCTCAGTTTAATCATTCTTCTTACTTTCTTTCTCATCTACTTAAACATCTTATGGAGTTTGTCTTTGCTACTATGACATTTGGCTTGCTCACTGGGGAGTTTGTAAGGCACTGTTCTCTGTAAAGCTGCTTTGGAACAGTATGTAAATTGAATTGGAATAGAGGACAGAAGTAGAAAGGCCAGTATAACAGCAGTGAAACTGGCAATATAGTTAGAGGCAATGTTAAAGACAGCAAGTGAGTGAAAAAGAAAGGGGCATGGGCTGGTTGGAGAACATGAGCAGCTGGCTGATAGCTGCTGAGGACAGATGTCAGCTGATGAGACTGTAAGAGCAGATGCTCTCAGTAAAACAGCTATTTATCTTTACCTCCATCTTCTTCCCTTCCTCGATCTCAGTCTTTTCAGCCTCTCACTCATCCTCATCACTCTCCATTCTTATCACCGCTCTTTTGGGTGTGATGGATAGTTCGACATTTGACATTATTCATAATTACTGAGTGTTTAGCAGAGGCTTTTCATCTAAAACAACTTACCTTACAGATTATGCAAGGTGTTCTCATCAGTAATTGTAGTTATTTAGTAAGTGTTTGTACGTAATGTGTGCTTCTGTTTGCATAAACAAAGAATTAAACATTAACATATTTATGACATCTAAAATATGAGCATTTAATGTACTGTATATGACCAACTTTGTTTACAAATCATTTTAGCTTAATAGCATATTGAATTTAGAGAATTAACAGAGAGATTAAAAGAGAAAAAAAATGCATCAACAAATTTAATTTTCAAGCATTATTAACAAGGTCTGAAGTGATTGTGAGCATGAGTTTAAAAATATTTATGAACGAGTCTGTATTATAATTTTTTCATAAATAAAAATGTGTCATAAACACTCAAGCACGTTATTTTAAAATCTGAAATAATATTTAATTTAATTTTATGAATTTTCATATTACCTGCTACATAGAATTTTCTGCATAATACATTGTAACAAATATATATTTATTTTTAAATGACCGCTAATGCTGTTCACATCTATTGACAGCACATACAAGTATTTACGTCCATGACATAGCCCATCAAACAAAAATGTTCAAGTAAAAATCTCTGTAAATATTTTTTGTTTATGCTTTAAATGTTTTTTTTTTTTTTTTTTTTTTTTTGTTTTTTGTTTTTTTTTTCTGCCATAAAATTCCAGGTAATCATATCAGATATGTTTCATGGTTAAGTTTAGGGTCCCACTTTATATTGTGTCTTTAATACATGTGTACTTACAGAGTAACTACATGTGTACATGAATTTAACCGCAGTGTAAGTACACATTGGTATATAGTGGAAATGGGATCCAGGGGTGGAGATGGGTAGGTTCAGGGGTGGGAATGGGATCCAGGTGGTGGAGACTGGTAGATTAAGGGGTGGAAATGGGATCCAGGGGTTGAGATGGTTAGGTTTTGGGGTGGAAATAGGATCCAGGTGGTGGAGATGGGTAGGTTTAGGGGTGGAAATGGGATCCAGGGGGTGGAGATGGGTAGGTTAAGGGGTGGGAATGGGATCCAGGGGTGGAGATGGGTAGATTTAGGGGTGGAAATGGGATCCAGGGGTTGAGATGGTTAGGTTTAGGGGTGGAAATGGGATCCAGGGGGTGGAGATGGGTAGGTTCAGGGGTGGGAATGGGATCCAGGTGGTGGAGACTGGTAGATTAAGGGGTGGAAATGGGATCCAGGGGTTGAGATGGTTAGGTTTTGGGGTGGAAATAGGATCCAGGTGGTGGAGATGGGTAGGTTTAGGGGTGGAAATGGGATCCAGGGGGTGGAGATGGGTAGGTTAAGGGGTGGGAATGGGATCCAGGGGTGGAGATGGGTAGATTTAGGGGTGGAAATGGGATCCAGGGGTTGAGATGGTTAGGTTTTGGGGTGGAAATAGGATCCAGGTGGTGGAGATGGGTAGGTTTAGGGGTGGAAATGGAATCCAGGGGGTGGAGATGGTTAAGTGTAGGGATATGTAGCGTGGCAGGAGTTGGATCTCGAGTTGGAGATGGTGCACCACTGTAATACCAGTGTACTTGTATGGTAACTCCTCAGGAACTGTCTACTTAATATAAAGTGTAACATTCTGGACACCAATCACAATTTATACGTAAAGCCTAACTCACTGGCTACTGCTGTGTAACATCAGAGAAATTACATGATCAATCTAATAAAAAGTGTAACACTTTCTTTACCAATAAGTGAAGTCAGTCATGTTACACATTTGTACTTTCATTACCAAAAACTGTTGTTACCAATATCCTGTTACACATTTGTACTTACACATACCATTCAGTGGGTTGTTACATATGTGTAGTTACACAAACATTAGAGCTGTAGATACAACCTGTCCTCCAACCAATACGCTCGTATAGGTCGTTTGTCCAAATACCTGAAATACGACCAATCAGAGCGTATACTACAATTGTGCCCCATCGGCAACAGGACGTTTTCATATTAATGTTTTGTACTCTTTTATTTGCTCTATAATATATATTCGGCTTTCGTGTAGCTCATTTGGTAGAGTATTGTGTTATATGACGATATGTAATCATGCGATCATGGGTTCGATCCCAAAGAATGCACGTGCTATTAAAATGTATATGCTCTATAAATAATAAGTTTGCATGATTTCTGTGGGGGTAGGTTTAGGGGTGGGGTTAGGTGCGGTCATGCGAGCGAATAAGCCACCTAGTAAAATATGTACAAATTGCTGTGCGATCAGTGTAAAAAGTCCACACAATCCATTTAAATAAACGTGCATTTTGATTGGTAATGATGTTATACGTCATTTCATGACAACAGATGCAACACAATACTGTCATTATTTTTACACTTGCTAGAGGGCGCTTAACTTTAAAACGTAAATACAGGTCGTAATAAGGTGCTTGCTCAAAAGACCTGTATGGTGGTTTTTAGTTGGAGGATAGGCTCTGTAGATACCGTGTACCAATGTGTATTTACACTGTGGTTTTTACTACATACACATCTAGTTACTATGTACAGTAAGTACACAGGTATTGGGGACACTTCATATAATGTGGGACCCAATGATTTCAGAAGAACTATAATTATCCAATCCCCCACTTCTCTGTCTCATCCATCCCTATCTCTCTTTTTCAATTTCTTTTCATTCACCTCTCTCCTCTTCATATACACTCTATTACTTTCATTCTCCTCTTTCTCTGCCTCCACCTCTGGGTCCCCCTCACTCATTCATTCCCTCCATTGGTCTGTCTCCATTCATTCTTCTCCCTCTGTCTCTCCCTCCATCAATCCATTCTCTGGACATGTAGTTAAGCAGCCAAGGCCTATTGCACTTTGCGAGAGAATGGATAGACTCGCCTGGGTATACGTTAACCGACCCTGTTATTAGATCTCCTTCTATTGATTGGTTTTGGTCTGTGCCCCATTTCGAAGGGCCTCCCCTCATTAGAGTTATTCCCAGAAAGACCTCCAATGGATGAGCCAAACAGGTTTCATTTAGGCCACAGCCAATTACATAGTGTCAGTTTAGAAAAGACAGCATGACATGATGGCTGTTGCTTTTCTATCTTAATAAAAGGAAATATATGCTTGACATACTCTCTTTGTATATATATTATACTCTCGATACCCCAAAGACATATTGTAGAGATAGACGAGTATAGTCAACACTAGTTGTTAATGGAGATAATGTTTCAAAATGCCACACACACTTTAACCATAAAATATCTAAATCTAAAAAAAGAAAAATGACTCTGAAAATGGCAGGGTGAAATTTACTCTTTCCACAACATCCAGCTTGTAGAAGGAAGAAGTAATACAATTTATACAAAGCATTTAATATACAGTGCCCTCCAAAAGTATTGGAACAGCAAAGACAAAATTGCTTTCTTTGATGTGGAGTCAAGACATTTGCAAATATGATTAAAAGATAAATATGCAACAAAACTACAGAATGTCACATTTTATTATTAGGTCTATCGACACATACATGTTTTACCAAATAAAAAGGACAGCACTTTTAGAGTTCATCCCACTATTTGATGTGAGCATAAGCATTGGAACAGTTGAATTTAAGGCATAAAAGATTAAAAGATAATATTTAGTTACAGATCCCTTGCATGCGATCAGAGCAGTGAGTCTGCAACCATAGACATCAACAACTCTCTGTCTTATGCTTTGAAATGCTTTTCTCTGGCAGGTTGTTTTGGGTCATTGTCCTGATCCAATATAAAGTGCTTTAAAATGAGTTTGGTGGCATTTTCTTGAATATATGTATCCAAGATGATTTTGTACACTTCCTAATTTATTCTGCTATTTCCATCATATATTAAGTCATCATTACAATTAAGAGTTCCTATTCTAGAGACAGTCATGCCTGCCCATGCCATGACACCACCTCCACCAAGCTTTACAGATGAGGTTGTATGCTTAGGATCATTTGCAGTTCACATTTTTTCTCCACACTTTTGCTTTCCAATCACTTAGATAAAGGTTAATCTATGTCTCATCGGTCCATCAACTCAGTTCCAAAACTCCACTGGCTCACATTTGTGAAGAATCTTGCCTTTCTATTTTTGGCGATGATCAGAGGTTTGCATCTTGCTGTGTAGCTTCTATGTAATTCTGTGTCAAATTCACCTGCGGACTGTAGATTGACAGAGCATCACCCCAGCTTTCTGGAAGTTGTTGGTGATTTTACAGACATGTATTTTAGGGTTCATTTTCATAGCTTTTATGATTTGTCTGTAATCAGCTACTGTTGTTTTTCTCAGCTGATCATGTCATCGTTGATTGCAGATGTCGCAGGTAGTTTACAAACTTTTGATTTCTCCATGCCCTTTGCTTTTCCTATAGTTCTAACTGACTTCCTCTTTTCTTTTAGCATCCATAACGCTTGCTTTCCTTTCAGTTGGCTTCCTCGTCTTCATCCTGGTTTGTGTGTGTCATCATCGAATGCGAGACTTAGAATGCAGAAGCAATGGATATAACTGATAAGACACATTCCCTGCTTTTAATATCTGAAGAATGAATGCAACAGGACACAGCTGAACACTTAGAAAGACCTGTGAGGCAACTTTTCCAATACTTATGCTCACATCAGATGAAACTCTAAAAGTGCTGATCTTCTTAGCTGGTAAAACATCTTTGTGTTGAATCACCCAATAATAAAATGTGTGTGTGTGAGAGAGAGAGAGAAAGAGAGAGAGTGCCAATCTTGGTGAAAGTCCACTTTAAAAACGTAGAGGATTTGAATTTAAGGTTATTTAAGGTTAACTATTGATTAATTAATAATTTTTCCTTATATATTTCTTTCACTCATTGAGTTCCATGTCAGAACAAAAATGGGTAGGAAGGCTGCAGTCATCAGACACACTATATTCCTGATGGATTTCGGCATGGATACTCAGCCTCCAGAACTTTCTGAAACTGTGCAGTTTGTTGCCAGGATACGTGAGCTCCTGGAGTGTTTGTATTCTGAGCAGGTGCTAAATAGCTAACAATATATGTGTGTGAGTGTGTATATGTGTGTGAGTGTGAAAACCAAGACTGAGTTGAAGATGTTACCCCCTGTTGTTAAATCAAGAGCTCAATAAATCCTGATGGCTGAAAAAAAATACATTGTTTATTGAAAATCAAAAGCCTTAAACATTAGCATTCACTCTGCTGTCCACTCCAGTTTCTTCTCTTATGTGCCTTAGATTGCATATCAAGTTGTCACCTTTATTTATCACCTATAAAGCAGCTTTACAGTGTTAAACTGGGAAAAAATTGTACTGATAATGCAAGAAGACAATAGAAAACAGTCAGTTTATCAGTAAAAGTCAGTTCATTGTTGATTCAGACATTATCAGCATTATCCAGCTCAGTTCTGTTTTCTTCCAGTGGTGTCTGTGCATTCAAGTCAACAATGTTGCCAGAAATTGTGTCCCCAACCAAGCAAGCCAAAGGTGACAGTGGCAAGGAAACAAAACTCCATCAGTAACAGAAATGGAGAAAAAAAACTTGGGAGAAACCAGGCTCAGTCAGAGGGCCAGTTCTCCTCTGGCCAGGCGAAACCAGCCTGGTTTGGTTTAATTCCAAGCTGCAACATAGGTCAGACAACTCAAATTACTACTGTACCAATATAACATCCAAAAAAGAACTGCGTAGTGGAAAGCCTGTTATCTATATGACCCTCATGCAGGGGATCTCTGTCACATTAAATTGACTGCTTTATTAGAAAAATGTGCCAGCTATTTTCATGTCTAACAATCATTTTGTTACCCAAATCCCTGTGCTTTTCCACAACAGCATTAGAAAACCAACTTAGAGTTCCAGGAACCATATAACAGGTGCTAAAATTTCAGGTTTATCCATTACACAGAGTGCAATATTAAAAAAAAAAAAAAAAACAGAAATTAAGATACATTTTTAATTATTTTTATTTTTATTCACACTGCAGGGGATCCGTGAAGACAGAGAAGCATAAACAAAAATCTTATTCAAAAAAATTTTTAAGCCACTTACAATGTTGGTCTGAATCAATTTGTGAATACTGGGTGGGTGAAAAGTGAGTAATTCACTCCTTCATTGACTGATAAAAAATTACTTTCAAACTGTCTTGACAAATGTTTAATGTTATGTCTAACATTATGTGCCAATGTATCTGGTTGCCATGACAGTCTCAGTCCTTGCTGCTGCTCTGTCGTCTTATTAAAAATCACCTATATGTTGACCCTTTACTGTAAACTATTATTACGATAGTTCAAATTAAGAAAGGATTTGCTGACACAACCTGAAACCTTTATTTATTTATTTATTTTTGCTTAATTTCCAAGGATTTCTAAATTCTTTAAATCAACATATTAACAGGGGTTTAGTTTTCCCTATTTTACAGTACCATATATCAAAGTATACAAACCAAGAATAATAAAAAGTCTACAAGCCAATGCTAAATTCATGCATATGTAATAAGGTATATCAGGCAGCATTTCAAGGCATCAATGCACTTCTGAAATTCAAATTCTGCTTCACTTCTTGTCTCCAGAGGTACCTTCTTCTGATCGAATTTTGAAGGCAACATAGATGTATTCTCCGCTGCCTTGGATATCCCACAATCCTGTGCATTTCATTCCATGATGGCTGGGATAAAAAAAAATAAAGAAGGCATCTAAAAGTTATGTTTGGTGGTTAGTTTGTGTGTAAATGTATGTTTCTTTTTGCACTTTTGATGTTATTTCTAGCGAGAAATCAGTATTATAATAATTAAGCTAATCAACTAATCATTTTTGTCTTGTGTGTGTGTGTGTGTGTGTGTGTGTGTGCAGGTGCATCTCAATAAATTAGAATTTCAGTAATTCAACTCAAATTGTAAATCTTGTGTATTAAATAAATTCAATGCACACAGACAGAAGTAGTTTAAGTCTTTGGTTCGTTTAATTATGGTGATTTTGGCTCACATTTAACAAAAACCAACCAATTCACTATCTTAACAAATTAGAATACTTCATAAGACCAATACAATTGTTTTATTTAATTAATTAATTAATTTATCTTTTATTATTATTTTTTTTGGTGAATTGTAATATTTCTGAAAAGTATGTTAATTTACTGTACATGTACTCAATACTTGGTAGGGGCTCCTTTTTCTTTAATTACTGCCTCAATTCAGCGTGGCATGGAGGTAATCAGTTTGTGGCACTGCTGAGGTGGTATGGAAGTCCAGGTTTCTTTGACAGTGGTCTTCAGCTCATCTGCATTTTTTGGTCTCTTGTGTCTCATTTACCTCTTGAAAATAGCCCATAGATTCTCTATAGGGTTCAGGTCTGGTGAGTTTGCTGGTCAGTGAAGCACACCAACACCATGGTCATTTAACCAACTTTTGGTTCTTTTGGCAGTGTGGACAGGTGCCAAATCCTGCTAGAAAATGAAATCAGCATCTTCAAAAAGCTGGTCAGCCGAAGGAAGCATGAAGTGCTCCAAAATTTATTGGTAAATGGGTGCAGTGACTTTGGTTTTCAAAAAACACAATGGACCAACACCAGCAGATGACATCGCACCCCAAATCATCACAGAATGTGGAAACTTAACACTGGACTTCAAGCAACTTGGGCAATGAGCTTCTCCACCCTTCCTCCAGACTCTAGGACCTTGGTTTCCAAATGAAATACAAAACTTGCTCTCATCTAAAAAGAGGACTTTGAACCACTGGGCAATAGTCCAGTTCTTCTTCTCCTTAGCCCAGGTAAGATGCCTCTGACATTGCCCGTGGTTCAGGAGTGGCTAAATGAGGAATATGACAACTGTAACCAAATTCCTTGACACGTCTGTGTGTGGTGGCTCTTGATGCCTCATTCCTTGTGAAGTTCACTCAAATTCTTGAAACCATTTAGATTGACAATCCTCATAAGGCTGCGGTTCTCTCGGTTGGTTGTGCATCTTTTTCTTCCACACTTTTTACTTTCACTCAACTTTCTGTTAACATGCTTGGATAAAGCACTCTGTGAACAGCCATTGGCAATGAATAATTGTGGCCTTAACCTCCTTGTGAAGGGTGTCAATGATTGTCTTCTGGACAACTTTCTGATCAACAGTCCTCCCCATGATTGTGTAGTCTAGTGAATCAAACTGAGAGACTATCTTGAAGTCTCAGGAAACCTTTGCTGGTGTTTTGAGTCGATTAGCTGATTGGCATGTCACCATATTCTAATTTGTTGAGAGTGAATTGGTGGGTTTTGTTAAATGTGAGACAAAATCATCACAATTAAAAGAGCCAAAGACTTAACCTACTTCAGTCTGTGTGCACTGAATTTATTTAATACACGAGTTTCACAATTTGAGTTGAATTACTGAAATTAATTAACTTTTCCACAACATTCTAATTTATTGAGATGCACCTGTATGTGAGTGTGAAATATAACTCTGACCTGTTCTTGACAGGTTTTTTGAAATTCAAAGTGAATCTATGTGGATAAAATTTCGAAAATATTTGTTGTAAACTCGCAAAATGATACAGTATGGTAGAGGCTGATCATGTGTCTACTTGTTCATGTATCATCAGTTCGCAAACAGGTCTTTTTGCAAATGTAAGTAATCTCAGCCTTAAAGGTTTTAATATCGAAAACCTCTTTTGTGCTTCCAGGCTGTATTGCTTTGACAAGGCCTCTCTTTAACGAACACTGTTTCTGCTCAGCCACTTGACATTCAGTGCACTGACAGTGTAAGAGAGAGCACACAAGCTAATCAGCCTACAGGTCTATTTACTCTTCAGTATATGTTTACTTGTCTTGTCATGCTCTCAGTTTCTGTAGCCATGACTACTTATTTCTAGGTTATTTTTCTCTTTCTTTCTTTCTTTCTTTCTTTCTTTGTAAATCAAATACTATTAAAAGCATACTCCACCCCAAAATGAAAATTTTGTCATTATCATTTACCCCCATGTCATTCCAACCCCGTAAAAACTTTGTTCATCTTCGGAACACAATTTAAGACATTTTGTGAAAACAGGGAGGCATGAGACTGTCCCATAGACTGCCAAGTAAGTTACACTGTTAAGGTCCAGAAAAGTATGAAAAATATTGTCAAAATAGTCCATCTGCCATCATTGTTTCAACCGTAACGATATGAAGCGACGATAATACTGTTTGTATGCGAATAAAACAAAAATAACGACTTTATTCAACAATTTCCTTTGTCAACAGTCTCTGTCTGTGTCTCTCCACATCACTCAAACTGCCTACGCTCTTCTGCGTCAGCCGCGCCACAAGGATGCACTGTTTTCATTCAAATCAAACCATAAATACACATAGAAAAAAAAAATTATCTATGAAAAAACTAAATTGGTTTTAAATGAATTGGTTGCTCCAGATGTGGTCTGTGTTTGATTATTGTTATTTATTTTTAAAATGTATTTAATTGAAGAGAGTGCCCTTTTTTGTTGTGTTAATAAGATCTAAAAATGAACTCATTGTGCCATTTGCAGAATGGTACATTTAACCCCTTTTGCCATCAGATATTATGATCTATTTACACAGGAAAATTACTTGGGTTTTCTATTGGCACTGCGAGTCACTTTGAGTTAATGTCTAGTGAAGATGACAAAAAGCTTCTATTGAAGAATGAATGTGGTGTTCTTTCCTCTTACAAAGTGAAAGGCTGAGTAAAGTGAAAGTGGTAAGTGCCATATATTTAAGCCAGTGGTGCATGTGCGTGTGTGTGTTTGTGAGCAAGACCATGAGAAGGCAGTAGTTAAATTTGTTTTAAGACATTCTCTCCTTCACACACACAATAAATGTAGTTGGTCTCTTCACACCAGCTCAAACACAATTGTGAGTGAAGATACTGATCTCCACAGCCAGTATACCACAAATAGGATCAGGGAAGCATGAAATCCATACCTTGTAAACACATACACCTTCAGACAGAGACAGACAGAGAGTGACAGAGTAGAACCGTCATGCCCATACAAATGTGCTTCCTCACAAGAGGATTTAAAATACTGCTTTCAAAATAATTTGTCTTTTTTAATCAGCAGCATAATTATTGTAGGTAATACTATAGCAGAAATCACCCAGTCACATCTCAGTTGCATCAGTTGTACATCACTTGGTTTCAGTTGAAATGCTTCTACTGAACTCAACTATCAACTCAAATGAATATATGCCAGTATAATCACAATGAAAGCATCCAAACATATATTTAACATATATAACAACTTAAATGCATCCAATGTGTAAACTGTTTGATTTAAGCACTTAATCCATCTGAAATAATCAGCAAATTTTAAATGCTCAAGACAGACATCACTGCCTAAACCTTATAACACTTGGCTGCTGCCCACGTTTTTTGTATGATATTTGCATAAAGTCAAGTATTTCCCCAATTTTTTGATAGTCTTGGCCACTCTCAATGCTTTCTCCAGTCTGCTGTTGATTCTGCAATTCACAGCACAAATGTGAAGCTCAATTCCCATAGGAATTAATTGAAAACCCCCTCTGCTACATGCCAAAGGATACGCACCCGTACAGGCTTTATTTTAAATCTGGAATTTTATGTAAGTGTAAAATATTTCCCCGAGCAGATTTTGCAATGGGTTCATGTTGACAATAGACAATAGACTATTTTTCCCATGAAATATTGACAAAATTGTGTTAATTTTGCAGATTTTGCAGATTTTGCAACGGGTTCATGTTGACAATAGACAATAGACTATTTTTCCCATGAAATATTGACAAAATTGTGTTAATGTGACCTCACATTTATGTGAAGTACTGCTGGATTCTTTGGTTGTAGGTGTGTTTCACTTGAATCATTGTTGTTCAGACCGATCAGGATATGTACTGAAACATCTACTTTCTAATTGCTCTCACAGTACTTTCCCTTATGAAACAAAAATAGATTGCAGTATATTGGAAAATATCATGTAATATATTTGTAATGATAAAAACTTCCTATTCATCTGGAAGAAGGAGGCGGGAACCGGCGGACAATCAAAGGACATTTTAATAATACAAATTAAAGACAAAACAGCGCGTCAGCCCCTCACGGCGACTTACACGCACAAAATAAAAATCAAAACACAACTAAAACCCAGGCCTGGTCCTCTCTCGTCCTTCACTGTCGTAGCTCCAGTTTTATATCCTTCCATCTCCTACGTGGGACTCGAGACCGGCGGTAGGCCGCAGGTGCCACTGATTTGCCCAATCATTGCCGGCCTCACTCCTTGTTCCCACGTCCCTCGGCCCCGCCCCCCTCGCCACATACCCCCATCGCCCCTCGCAGGCCGGGGGGTACCCACGAGACTGCGCTCTACTCCCCCCCCCCCCCCCCTCCGAGGGGGACCGCTCACGGGGACCTGCGGGAACCTTGGGGTAGGACAGACGAGGCGAGAGAAAAGGAGATGGAAGGAGGAGCGACAGAGACGAGAGAGGGGAGAGAGAAAAAAAATTCCGGTTCCCAGACGCACTGCTGCTCGGCCCTCCACCGGCTGGGCGATCTCCTCCGCGGTGCCTGGCGGTGGCACTGGACGGCCCTCGGCGGACGGCACGACACTCCTCCGCCGCCCGGTGGACGGCGACGGCTCCTCCGGTTTTGGGCAGCCGGCAGGAGTCCCCCGTTCCCTGCTCCTCCCCGTTCAGGCGGACGGCAGCAGGCTCCGGCTCTCTGGCTAACGGCGCCGACTCCTCCGCTCCCTCACGGACGGCAGCCGCCCCTCCAGATAGCGGGCGGTCGGCAGCGAGCTCGCCCGTCCCCAGCAACTCGCTCCAGCCCACCGCATCGAGCGTCCATGGCGGCATCCTCCTCGCCTGCTCTGTGGCACCGCGGATTCCCCACAGCAGCGAGGGATCTTCAGCAGCGCGTCCCTCCTTCTCCCGGGTTTTGGCACCACTGTAATGATAAAAACTTCCTATTCATCCGGAAGAAGGAGGCGGGAACCGGCGGACAATCAAAGGACATTTTAATAATACAAATTAAAGACAAAACAGCGCGTCAGCCCCTCACGGCGACTTACACGCACAAAATAAAAATCAAAACACAACTAAAACCCAGGCCTGGTCCTCTCTCGTCCTTCACTGTCGTCGCTCCAGTTTTATATCCTTCCATCTCCTACGTGGGACTCGAGACCGGCGGTAGGCCGCAGGTGCCACTGATTTGCCCAATCATTGCCGGCCTCACTCCTTGTTCCCACGTCCCTCAGCCCCGCCCCACTCGCCACAATATTAGGCATATATTCTTATATATGGGATTTAATATACATTTTTGCCAATATATTGCAATATATTGAAAGCGGCAATCATTTGTATATTTTGCAATATATTATATAATATATGTATCATCAATATATTATTAAATGTATTCAAATATATAATATATTAGAAAATAAAAAGGGAAAATAATATATTACAATATATCACAATATATTTTAAGAAATATATTGGTAAATATATTTTCCTTTCATAAGGGTTGATCTCATACAAACGGTCTGCACAACACTGCTTATGTCTTATCTTGCCTAGTTAGTCAAGACCACCACTGGTGCCAAAATATTGATTCCTCTGACGCAGAAAGTAACATCCATGGGAATAACAACTTTCCCATTGTCTGCATTTTTCCCTTCCATCACTTCTCTTTTTATCAGACTGCTATTCATTATGTAAAATGACATAGATCACAGTGCATAATCCTCTAACCAACACATTATAGGAACCCTACTGTTTCACAGCAAATCCTGTAATCACCTGTCACACAGATAGAGATTCGGTCATTGTACGTTGCTTTAGGTCTCACAGTGAAGGCATGTTGAAATAATAAAATGCCTGACAGTCACAGAAATGCCATGTTTAATCTGTTAAATCAGCCTGATGGTGGGAAATAGTTCATTGTTGATTCTGCTCATTATGTTTAAGGATTATGCCATGTTTCCCCATGTGGTTGAATTTTCCAGAGTCATGGAAGCACAAGTACATGGAAGGTTATGTGAATGAATTAAAAATTTGCATATATTCCCTCATAGTTGACATTAGTTATAAAGCACCATATAATACGACGCAAAACACATTTGTAATGTGTACTGTATGTACTATATGTGAGCAAATTCCATGCATCTCTCTGCCAGGATATTATAATGCAGTCTGCACGTGAATGCAATCTTGTAAAGTATACTTCCTTTGTCAATCAATAAATTAAATGACTTTGGCTGTGTATGAGGCAATGACTTTGCAGGCAGTGTTTTTGCACGAAGGCAGCTCATGAAACTGACTTTGGACAGACTTCTGTGGCAGCGTAATGGTTTAATGATTTACAAAAAACAGAACGAATTTTGACGATAACTAAACAAATATTTAACTGTGATGTCATTGAACATTTAATCTAATGTCTGTATACAAAATAAACGCTATTTTCAATGAACTTCAAAAGATTTGAAAACATTTGCACATATCTAAATTCCCTATTCATAAGGGTTTACATTTTAGATGATGACTTATATGTATACTTATCATGTATATCTTATTATATCATATATGTCAGGATGTTACATGGCACCTCGAGCTGGTTGAATATATATATAAAAAAAAGTTTGATTCAATTCAGCTGACATGTTAAACAAATTGCAATACAATTGGGGGTGGGGGTTTGTATTACTATGTAGTGTATATTTTAACCAAGCTAAAGTCAGACCATTCTGTTTCTGCTTCAGTTTTCAAAATTATTCAGTCGAATTAAAAAAAAAAAAATACTCATCATCCACTTGGATAGTGATTAAAGTGCCCCTATTATGCCATTTCCAATATTGCCTTTCATGCAGTGTGTAATGTAGCTGTATGTGAATGCAAACAATCTGCAAAGCTGTAAAGCTGAAAGTGCATGATAAATAAAGTTATTGTCTCCCAAATGAAAGAATCGACTCTGAACAGCCGAAACTAGTTGTCGAATCCCACTTCCGTGATGGCTATACGTCACAGGGTAACACTTTTGCGGAAAACCCTCTAATTCTACATTGGCTGGCCACAAACAACTTGACCCTGCCCACAAACACTGCAGCTTGTTCGTGTGGTTAATATCATGTCGAGAAGATGTTTGAATATAAATTTGTTTTATTTTCAATTCTGAATGATGAGGCTTCAAAGAATCAGCTGTTAAAATATTTTTTTTCCACTGTATTTTAAATGAAAAGCAAAGCTTTGGTTTGTTTATTTGAAGGGATTTATTTTATTTATGGAAATGAATTGAGATTTGTTTTAAAATTTCAATTAGGATTTGACATATTTGAATTTTACAAAGAAATGTGCAGCATTTTAACTGAGAAATAATAAAAGGATACATAACTTTTCATTTATTATTTGTCTTAAAGCTCATTTTGTAAAAATAATTGTATCCTGAGTTGTATCGCATAGTGAGTTGGGTGAATTGTTACACCCCTAAAGCATATCATGTAGGCTACAAACACCTACAGTACAAGATCGGTAAGATCAGGTTGGTCTCGGTGTTTTACTTTGTGTAAATTAATTTCGGTAAAATCTTATTTTTTCAAGTAATTTTAAACCATTTTGAAAAGTAATATCACAATGATTTGCATCCTTTGTTTCATTACAAAGGGTAATACAATAATATAATAATACAATAATGCTTCAGCTGTGGAAGCAGTTTTACAGCTTATTGATGGTTGATGGTTTTCACTGATCTAGATTTCACAATTTATTATGAAAATGTACAACATCAACAGCACAATTATTTCATTACCAAAATCTCTTACTCAATAAGCTTTTTATTCTCAACTCAAGAGGATTTTCATTTTCACAGTACTTCTCTTTGCATATTATTCCTCAATATTCTTTCAATTTCTTCTTATACAAGTTTCTTAGCTTTTATCAATAAGTGCTATGATAAACAGTTATGCACCTCAGGACACATAAACAGGCAGAGCAATCTGTTTAAGTCAAACTCTCTGCAGATAGATTTAAATAGATGAAATTAGTCCAAACAGGCTTGTGAAGTAATAGCATAAAGAGCTTCGTTTTCAGTTTTTTATCTCAAAACTATAAGTTCCACGTATTGCTTGCAACCATCATTGTTTCTATTATGCAAAAATAATAATAATAAAAAAAAATAATTACATGAACTCAAAACAGACATTTCACCAAACAACAAGGGTTGGCAAGTCCTGTCCACATTGTGTTTTCTTTTGTGTCCAATAGGTTCTTTGTAAAAAAAACAAAAAACAAAGATGAAGCTAAAATAGGACAATTAAAAGCAAAAGTACTATGATAAAAATAATAGTTTGTTTGAAGATTGTAGAGGCAGCAAGACTGAAAACATACGTAAATACTTTTCTATTTTAAAAAGCCAGCTATAGCGCAACTAGGCTCCTCTAAAGCTGAAGGGCATTTAACGTGTTATTTTTTACATGAAATTTAGGGGGCTGACTAAAACTGGCCTAGCAATGCCCATGCTCCAAGGTAAAACGTGGTAACTTACTAATAGGTACTTCAGGTGCGTTTGTGTACTGATAATGTTTTAATACTTGAAACCTGCAGTACAGAGCCGCCCACAAACTTTTGGTGTGTCACTGCACATTGTAAAGATCATATTCAGTGCGGACAAATAATCCATTTGCAGGTTCCAATTGATTTGCAACTTAAATGTCCAGTTAATCTAGGGTTCTCATTGTTTAATGTTTATGGTTAATATTTTCCAAAGCGAGATCCAGCTCAAAACTATTTAGCATGTGAATGAACGTTTCATACCAATTTAACGATTTATTAAAAAGATCCAAGAGTGAATCATTCGTGAACCAGGCATTGCTAGTTCTTATACTAAACAGTCGTCAAAGAATATTACTTGAAATATGCTAAAATAGTGTCAGAGGATGTGTTTCTTAGGGCAGCATATACATATCCTTAGTATATAAAATTACTTATCTGTACTTTTTTTTTTTTTTTACAGGGGCTCGTGGTTTTGACATATATGCTACTTGTTATGCTAAACTGGCATGCAGGCCAGGAGTTGGCGCACAAGGCACTTCTCCAACGTACTGACCTGACAGAGAAAAAATAGTAAATGACTAGCTGCAGTTCCATTACAGATTTGCACAAAACCTTTTTGTTATTGTATAAATGTTGATTAAAAACAAAACTTTTGTGAAATGACGGTGTTTCCATAAACAGATGGAAACTTTTTCCTCTCACGATAAGTCATGGTGACAGATGTTGGTAGGTTTAAATATATCGGAGCCATCGCACCAGCTATTACTTTTAATTGAAGGAGACGTGGGCATGTATCTTTAGAGAATCAGTATGGAGAGCCGCTTCTGAAACGTGCCATGGATGGATAAACACAAGCACTGAATAGAGTGGCCGTTTCGGACCCTGCAGGCGTGTGCACTGTAATAAGGGGATATTCAAAAATTAATTGCAAGAAAAAAACCTTATACCTGAGAGCGCCCATGTATGAGGTGTTTTTCAAATTGCCACCTCATGCAAGTGTAAAATCTTTTTTTTTGCGATATACGGGAGTTTTTGCAAGATTGATGTGTTGCCATTGTGCATATTTTCAATTCGCAATTTCAATTTGCACAATTTGAAGGGTGATGGAAACACAGCTATTAAATTACTTATTGTGTTCACTAATTTTTATTAATAACACATTCATTTCGGTCTGTTCCTCACAAAACCATATTACTTTTGGAAAATGGATTTGTAACCATGCATCCTTTTACAGAAAATCAGGAGATAACAAGGGATTAAAGCAACATGGAGATAAGTAAATAATTTCAGTTTTCATGAACTATAAGAGCTGCGATAAGAAATCAGTTAACATGAATTAGGCTTTGATGACATTTCAAACAACAAAGAATAAGATGTTTCTTAGACATTTCTAAAATGGAATAATTAGACAACAATATTAGATAATAATTCGTAGACAATAATTACTGTGGTGTGAAATTGTTATTCGTAAAACATTTACAGTGTAGCACATTTATTTGCTATAGGTTTGTAATTCATACCCACAGACAACTCAGGGACCTCTACCATCCTCCAACATACACACACACTTCCTAATAATAATGTCACCAAATCATTCTACATAGTACAAAAAATATATATATATAAATAAATAAATATATATATATACTCCCCCCTCTCTGCATGCCAATATATTAGTAATTTTAGGAGATTTTCCAAAACAACTGAAGTTCCTAGTGTAGTTGGTGCAATGTGGTGAAAATTGACTTGCTATTTCTGATGATTTTGTGGGAAATGGCTAATATTATCTTGCTCAGATTTGGGCTAGCTTTGCTGAGTAGATGTTTTGGGTCTGGGCCAGCTCTTGTCCCTTTAGTGCAGAATTGAGTTCTAGAGTGTTCCATGGAGAGAAGAGGTAATAGAGTCTTAAGAGCAAAGAGGGTATCACTAAAGGGAGTTGAATGAGATCTCTTAAAACATCTTTGAGTATGCCAAAGAGTCTTCCTGTACTATATGAGAGAGCTGACTAGACATTCTCGCTCTCTTACTCTCTATCTGTAGCTCTCACTAGCACACAAATGCAAATCTCTTACCATTATATAAATAAGCAAGCATCTCTTTTTTATATGCTTCCTGTCATTTCATGTGTGTTGATCCTGTTTCAGAAGAAGCTTTTCGTTTGGTGAAAAGAAGCAGCAGTTGAAAAGCATGATACTCTGAGACACTGCTTTTGTTTTGGGTGGTGTCATTAAGAGCAGGTGCATAACAGAAGGAGAGAGTAAGACAGTCATACCATCCATAGTCTTCAACAAACGCTTTTTTGTCTAACTTGACCATTTGGTATTCATAGGCACTAATTCAACTCTCTCTCACTCCTTTTGCTCATACACAGACATACACAGACACATTCACCCTCAAAAGACTTGTTCTCTGTCTGTTTCTCATTGCTATTCCTCTATGATGCTTTTGAGCCTCCACTGATTTGCTAAGTCAATTTGCAGTGCTTGATAAAAGACTGTCCCTCTTTGAAGGGATGTGAAAAAAAGAAGATAGAACAAGTTTGGACTTGCCTTCTAGACCCAGGGCATGCTTTTCTTGATAGAATTATTCAATTCACAAAAAAAAAACTACAAACAAGCATTAACAAGTCGGATGTGATCAGACAGCTTACAACACAGCAGAGCAGTATATATACTAGAGCCCAGGCATAGACATACATCTTGACATTTAGCACAAAAATATCACGTTTCACATGGCATGCAAAAGCCAAAAACAGTGTGTACTTATGTTGTTCCTCACCACCTAATACAGACTTAAGAAATAGACAGAATTAAGAGAGCAACTACATTGGTAGAAATTAAAAGTATGTGAAAATAGCATCAAAGATAAAGGAAAAGTGTGGGAATGAAATTGATTTATTATACATTGTTAGCAATTACATTTGACTCTACTCAGGAAGCAAAGACAAAACCTGATTCTGCATTTCTCTGTATTTAAATATATGGATCATGGGTAAATAATCAGGAAGTTTTCATTTTTGGAACTATTCTTTTAACAGACAGAATGTGAATGTACTGTATGTAAAGGTTTGTCTCTGGTCATCTGTTAGTATAGCCTGACCGACTGACAATATTTTAGAAATGCAACCTCCCATGTGATTTTACCTCCTACTGTTTGTTCATTCTGAATCAAATATTTTATGGAAGTAAACATCACCGATAGCAGGGCTGAGAAATCAAGAATTTTTGATAAAGTGAGTGTTTTGAACACTCATATTGGGTTTTTAGTGCACCCAGAGATCTATGTGGTTGTTCTGTCAGTAACTCTTATCTGTTATCCTGAAGGATCTGCAGATGTAGAAATCGACTGAGAGCATTTAGTTATTAAACAGATGTTTTCATCCAAAGCAACTTGTATTACAAATGATCTGTTAGCTGGACAAACACACTGGAAGAGCCTGGGGTTAAGTGCCATGCCCAAGGGCACAATACCTGGCCTATAATTATTGTGGCATTTGGCTAAAATGACCTTCTCTTGACGCTCTGGTACTATGACTGAATGGAGGTCTACGACTCTGACATGGAAGGGTTACAAGCTGAAAATGGGCCTTTCCTTGTGAGTAAATAAATCTTGTTTTCCACCAACAATCTATTTTTCTTACCTGAACAGTTGTGCAGCATTAAATTGCATTGGTTGTGTGCACACAAATCCTTACAGCAGCAATTAAACATGCAGCCAGTATGTTATCCCAACAGTTTCCAGCTGGAGTGACTCTTTTCCACAGCAAGTGCCAACTACCAGACAAGTTATCTTCAGGTGAGTAAGATAAGACACCTGACCAGACCATTAGGGTTATTTTACCCATGCATGATTTGGAACCCATGGTACTACATTATATTTTGAGATGTATTATACATTTGTTCTCAGATAAGGAGAAAATATTTGTGCCAGTAGATCAGGATATTGGTTTGAACTTTAGTATATGTTATGGATATTCTAATTGATCCTCGAGTGGGTTTTGGAAGGGTAACATGAAGAAGACGCAAATCTATTCATGTGTATATCATAGTTCTGCAGTTATCAGCTCATTCTTTTCCGTTTAACCTTCATTTGTCATCACACTTTCTGCTTGATTTCACATCTACATATTTTCCATCAATTCCTGCTTTGGTTTTCCTAGGTGGATTTAGCTATTCCTGGTTTGACCACTAGCATGTATGTGTCTACGTAAATTACGAATGACATCTTGGGTGGTCTGCTGGTCAGAAATAATGATCTTTTTGTCTTCTATGTGTTCTACCTTTTGTGCTCCAGAATTCCTTTTATGGACTTATGTAATGTAATATAATAAAAGGCAAAAAAAAAAAATGTAGCATGTAGAATATGATAGTTACAATTAGCCTTGCGGTGACATCTCAGGAGATTAGGCGTTCTCTCTGCACTCACTTAAATGTCATCTAAGATAGAAGTGTACAATGTTAAAACCCTCTTATTGTTTTTGTGTACTCAAAACAAAACAACTGAATCTACCCAAGGACATGTTTGCACACAAGACCTCCCATGTGATGTTAATTTGCCAGGTTACAATATACTTGTTCAGTCTGTAGTCCTAAAACCAGGAGCAAAATTTGCATTTTGATGCATGGTTTCCCTCTGCAATTTCATATGGGCTTTTGGTATATCCTTTTTTATGACTAAATTAAGATCTGTGGTTAATGTTACTTGAAAAGATTTTTTATGTTTTGTTCTATAACATAAAGTATGCATGGTCCACAGTAGTTGTCCAATTAATTCCTCATCATTCGCCAAGCACACAGAACTTGAGCAGTAGTGTTGTAGCAGTAGCAGTAGAGTTGTAGGCCTGTCGAAGAAATGAAGAAATACATTTAAAAATAACATAGCAGCTTCGAAATTCACGAGGTACGCTTGAAGTGTAATTTTTAGAGAAGTTTTATCAAGTATTCTTAACCACGGGTTTTTTTACTCACTGCTGTTTTACTCACTACTGTTTAACTCACTGCTATTCTAAAATATTCAAGAGGGAACACATGAAGGGAGGAAGGAAGGGAGGAATAGGGAGGAAGTCGTGGCCTAATGGTTAGAGAGTCGGACTCCCAATCGAAAGGTTGTGAGTTCGAGTCCCGGGCCGGCAGGAATTGTGGGTGGGGGGAGTGCATGTACAGTTCTCTCTCCACCTTCAATACCATGACTTAGGTGCCCTTGAGCAAGGCATCGAACCCCCAACTGCTCCCCGGGCGGCGCAGCATAAATGGCTGCCCACTGCTCCGGGTGTGTGCTCACAGTGTGTGTGTGTGTGTGTGTTCACTGCTCTGTGTGTGTGCATTTCGGATGGGTTAAATGCAGAGCACAAATTCTGAGTATGGGTCACCATACTTGGCTGAATGTCACTTCACTCACTTCACTATGAAGAATTAGCCTTCCAGGTTGGCCTACAAATGGACAGTACAACTGAACAGCTCGATAGAGGTGTATACTGATGCAATTTCCTGAAAGTGATTTGTGTCATTTATTTATTTTGAAAGAAATTATTTTATTTTATTTTTTTAATGCAGCAATGATGCAGCACATACATTTGTAATGTTACAAAAATGTGAAATTGAAATAAATGGTGTTCTTGTCAACTTTGTATTCGTATTCATTCATTTATAAGAAATGTTTCATGCGCGGCAAATCAGTATATTAATTAAAATGGTTTCTGAAGGATCATGCAACACTGAAGACTGGAGTTATGGCTGCTGAAAATTCAGCTTTGCCATCATAGGAATAAATTATATTAAAATATATTCAAATTGAAAAGATTTATTTAAATTGTAAGAAATATTTCATAGTAGTTTTTACTGTGCTTTTGATCAAATAAATGTAGCCATGGTGAGCATAAGAGACTTCTTTTTAAAAAAAACGTCACTGTTATACTTTGGTACTGTAGTAATGGATGGTTAACTGAACCATTTTTCAATGAGGATGTCAGACCACGACTGATGATGTAAAACACCCAGTCAACGCTGTCAGTCATGACCAAAATCTTATACAGTGTCTCACATTTTTTTTGTCAGAACAGTGCTTTTTTCTTTCTTTAGTTATTTTATTTCTGAGTGAGTTCTGCAATGACTTGTCCACGATGGGTATCATCGTTTTTAAATACCCATCACGATGGGTATCAAGCCTCTATCTCACTTCTCATTCCTTAGACTGTCTCCGCCTCATCCAGGAATGTGCCATCACATCTGATCTGGCTGTGTATCACTCACACTTCCTAGATTTAATTAGCAGAGGATTGGAGAGGCTGCCCTTGGGAAACAAGTTTTCTTTAGTCTTAATTAGTCTGTTAACTTCATCAAAGCGGCAGCACATTGTATAAACCCATAAGAGAAGCGGAGAATATGACAGACTGCTTATTTTAATATGCAAAGAGGCTTACCTCTGATAGCTTTTGCACTTTTAGTCAACTGTCTATTATAAAGAAAGTAATCAATGTGTACATGAAAACCTGGCTGGTTAGCATATGTTTGGTTTATATTTGATATTTGCATATTTACAACACATACATTCTGCCCCAGCAAAACAGAACCACAGTAAAGATATAAGAGGAATAATGTGACTTTTCAGAGCTCTCTAGACAGACAAGACTGAAATCTTGCTTAAACACTTTGGATTATTCGAGCAAGCACTTGCATTATTGTAGCTCTCTCGCAGACATGAATTAATCTAAAGGATTAAAGGGATAGTTCACCCAAAAATGAAAATCCTGAATCATTTTATTCACCTTCGTTCCTAAGCTGTATACAGTATATCAACGTTGTTGTTGGTTTTTCCCCTCCAGCTGTATTTGAATTTGTCCATGCAATGAAAGTTAACATTACAATACACTGACTTTCACTGTATGGACAAAAAAAAGCAGAGAGAATTTTGTATATATATACAGTACAGACCAAAAGTTTGGACACACCTTCACATTCAAAGAGTTTTCTTTATTTTCATGACTATGAAAATTGTAGAGTCACATTGAAGGCATCAAGGGCTATTTGACCAAGAAGGAGAGTGATGGGGTGCTGCGCCAGATGACCTGGCCTCCACAGTCACCGGACCTGAACCCAATCGATATGGTTTAGGGGTGAGCTGGAGCGCAGACAGAAGGCAAAAGGGCCAACAAGTGCTAAGCATCTCTCGGGGAACTCCTTCAAGATTGTTGGAAGACCATTTCAGGTGACTACCTCTTGAAGCCCATCAAGAGAATGCCAAGAGTGTGCAAAGCAGTAATCAAAGCAAAAGGTGGCTACTTTGAAGAACCTAGAATATGACATATTTTCAGTTGTTTCACACTTTTTTGTTATGTATGTAACTCCATATATAATTCCACATGTGTTAATTCATAGTTTTGATGCCTTCAGTGTAAATCTACAATTTTCATAGTCATGAAAATAAAGAAAACTCTTTGAATGAGAAGGTGTGTCCAAACTTTTGGTCTGTTCTGTATATATCTTTTGCATTCTGCAGAAGTCATCATAAAGGTTTGGAACAAGGTAGGGGTGTTAGGTAGGTATGAATCCATATTTAAAATTAATCTTTTTTATGCATTGCTCAAGACGTTATACTTTGTGTGTGAGACAAAAGAAGAAATTTGAGAGGTGCGCAGGGCAGGAGTGGATTTATGGCCGCTCTATCAGCTGACATTTACAGACAGTAATGACAAGTGACAGAGAAGAAAGATGAGGACTACGAGAAAGAATGACAGAAAAACTGATAGAAGGTAAGAACATGGCATTTGAATGTTTGCCAAAAACACTTACATGGTTGACAGATCCTTGAAGGAGTTGAATTTGAGAGTGTGTGTATGTGTGTGTGTGTGTTTATGTGTCTCTATGTCTATGTCTTGCTGACATAGCTTACTGTTCTCTGACTACATTTCTCGGTAGTTAGTCAGAGTCCTTTTGCCCTTGGTGACATGCCTCAGTCCAAGTTTAAGATAATTAAATGCTCTGAATAGCACCAGCAGCTCTGACCTGCAGCACGTGAGTATTATTGTGGCCTCAGGCGAGCTTCAGGGATGTTGAATGCTGTTTATACAACATTTCCATAGCGTACCTCTCTGTAAACACACAACCCAGTTACACTCATTAGAGTCTATTATGTGTGTCCTCACTGGAAAAAAAAAAAAATGTTTCAGTAGAAAATGTATTTTAAGCAGCAATGTGAAGTCACATGATAAATGAAGTTGCAATTGCAGGAAATAAAGTTACAAGACATAATATTACAAGACAAAGTCACAGTTGTGAGTGAAAAAAACACGTTTTTATTTTTTACAGACACAGGGGGAGAGGCAAAGAGAAAGCAGGACAAAAGATAAGATTAGTCAGGGAGTGAATTGTCTAACCTCAATCATTTGTAGGGTTTTTATTTTATTTTATTTTTTTTACAGTGTTGATGGTGCTCAATGAACATTAAAGAAAAATTTCTACATTTTTTATATGTACTGTATATAAAAAAAGATGATTATAATTTTAAAAATTATTGTTTAGAAAAAGAAAGAAACAGAAATGAAGGCAAAAGGCTAAGATAAAAACACTCATAAAAACACTGATTTTGTGTAACCTCTCATGATACTCTGAATCCCAGCAGTACTATGTTGAGGTCAGGAACTGCAAAACACATTAGCTGTGCTCAGATTTAGTTCCCATTGTGGGCAACACAGAGTTCAAGGAGAATCTAACTGCTAAAATAGTCTGCTTATATTTCTTTAGTGGAGCTTGCCAAAAAAGCAGGGGAAAAATATATTTTGTGAATTACAGAGGATGGTTTAAAAATTAGTTTATGGTATAAACTCTTTTAAGAATAATTTTAAGTCCTTCTCTTGGTCTAGGAGTGATGATGACAGATCCCTTTTAAAAGCATGCGACAGCTCGTAGGTTGTCTGGGGGAGAGATTCGAAGCTTGGGGCCATAGTGACTAAAGGTTGATGTAATAACAGCCTGATATTGATGTTTTATTTTGCACTGTGACAGAACTGACAGAACAGTAACAAGGCATGTGTTAAGTCTGCATCAGTATATGTTGATTACCAGCTAGTGAGCTGTTCTGACTGTGATTCAGGAATCCAGCTTTGATCCAGATCCATCCAGCCTTTCATAAACACATCTCACTCTGTGTCTCTGCATTTCTTTATATTCAGAATCTCCCCTTTTCACTCTCCTTTTTTATTCTGACCTTTAATTCCACCCTAATCCTTTCATCATTCCTCCTGTTTGGTCTTATTTACCCCCACTGGGTAAGATTCACATTTTATCACATTGTTTGGTTCACTCGTAAAAGTGTACAATCACATTTTTACCAGTATATCACATGCTTGGTCAACTCATAAAAGAGTACAGGGTAAAAAACTATATATATATATATTATACCTCTCTCTCTCTCTCTCTCTACAGTATATATATATATATATATATATATATATATATATATATATATATATATATATATATATATATATATATATATATATATATATAATTATTATATCATATGTGTGTGGAAACGTATGTTTCCACAAAGCACACAACCCTCTTATGACTTTCTCTGGGTTCTAACGTTTTTATTACAAGGATTCTTGCTTTATTTCCCCGTTCATCTCTTCTTTTGTTTTACAATGGTATACCCATGAGAACTATAGTAAAACACTCTTGTGTGTGGGTATGGCAGTAATGGGTTTCTTCAAAGAGCATGGATGAATACGTTTCTCAGAAAGGGCAGACACACACTCACACATTCACTTCAAATCTCTATATTTCCTTTCCACTCAGAAAGTGACAAGTATATTATGCCATTTTCAGAATCGAGACATTGCAGCCCCTGCAAAGGCTGTTCAGCTGAAAAAAGACAGGCAACATTATAGCTCTGAGGCAATTATAAGAGAGTTAATAAGAGGATGAGCAGAATGAAGCATCCCGGCAGTCGCTGTCTTGACAGACAGACATGTACCTGGAAAAAAGGAAGAAGGTGTTTTAGCACAGATGTGAGCTGAATCCTCTTGACAGGTAAGTTTAAGGAAGGCTGAGTTGTGTTTGCTTCTCAGACAGAAAAAGATATGTTAGCAGACATATATTATAGGTTCTGTGACAAGAAACGCCTCATCATCATGCCCTACGCTCAAGAGGTGTATAGGAAAGCGAGAGGAAATGTATAAAAAAGAGGGAGATGTAGAGTGGCATATGTGGGCAGGCAGGTACGACTGAGAAGAGCTTCTTTATGCAGCTGTGGCTGTATGAGTGTGTGCACAGGATCAAACTGACATTCGTTTTCTGTTGAGAGAGATGGTAAAATCTGAAAGAGCGAAAAGGGGTGGCACACAAGTCTGGGGAGTCCTGTTTATAG